>NC_052067.1:99393663-99694774 GCF_015852505.1 Tachyglossus aculeatus | reverse complement strand
TCTGTACTAATCGCCGGGGCAAGTACAAGGAAATCCGGTTGGACACAATCCCTGACCTGTGGAACTCTCAGTCTCAATCCCCATATGAAGTGTGCAGTTTGCACTTCAGCATATCACTTCCCATGATCACAGAGGAGCCAGACTGGTAGGCTCCAAGGGAAAAGGTAAATGTCGACACACCCATCGACTCTTCTAAGAGCAGAAGACAGTGGAACTATAATTAGTAGATTAGGGTCATAACGCGGAAGAAGCTCGATGTAACGGTCAACAAGCGTAGTATAAAGATTGGGGGGAAACGTCAGTTGCTGCTGCTCACTGCTATCCGAGAGGACAGCTGAGACAGTCTGGGCAGGGGACCTTCCGACGGGAACGTAGGCCTGTACTTGGCTGCTCACTGTCCTCCTTGGGGAAGGCAGGGGCAGCCTGGGCCTGAAGGGTTTCTTGGCCAGGAAATGCCCGTGTCGGTCTGACCCGTTAAGAACCCGGACATCAAATGGGACTGATCGCCCCACGATAGGAGATTTTCAGTGCTCCTGAGTTGAGGGCTTAAATAATGCCAGAGATCTCATCACCCCTGATTTGAGGGCTTAAGAGGAGCAGGATCGGTTGGCTAGATTTTTTTCTGTATGTCAATCAATATTTTCTTACTGTGATACTGAATACCGTGGTTTATTCTGTCTGTGAAACTGACTCACCAAACCCCTTCTCCTTAATTGACTCTATTGGGAAGTAACACCATTTCCAGATGAGGTAACTGAGGTGCAGAGAAGTGAAGTGACTTACCCAAGGCCACACAGCAGACAAGTGGTGGAGTAGGGATTAGAGCCCATGACCTTCTGACTCCCAGGCCCGTGCTCCCGGCCCCCCAGCAAGCCCAGTTCCAGCGTGAGACCCCAGGTCGCAATGTGTAGGGCTCAGCTAGGGGTCCTGTTCCGGTCCTTGGCTCCCCAGACCCTGAGATTCGTGAGGGTGCCCTCCCCACCAGGCCCAGGAGCTGCCCCTCTTCCCAGCCAGGGAACAGAATGAAGAGAGTCACAGTGGGAGGGCTCACCGTAGTAGCAGTAATCAGTGCTCACTCTCTCTCCTCTCAAGAAGCAGTTGGGAAAGAGAAGGGAGTAGATGATGGAGTTGGGGTGCTGGAGCTGAGGAGATGGTTACGATTTTGTCAGTGAAGTAGATGGCAAAACCAACATGCGCAAGAAATGGGAAGGCATTGGCATTCGGGGTTAAAGGAGAGAATTGAAGGTCAGGCCTTGTCGCTGAGGGCAATAGTCGATAGGGGAAGGGAAGTGCTGCTGGGCAAAGGCGAAGGCAAAGTTGGGGTTGAGGCTGAGATGGATGTGGTCGGGCTGGTGGCTGGATTTCTGCTCACAAGAGCTCCGCAGAATGAGCACCTGACAAGGGGAAGTTTACTGTGGAGTGGTGGGAGATTGTTGGAGGTATGGGGGCGCAAGGGATGGATGAACTCAGTGGAGAGGGCAGACTTGAGGATGGGGATTTGTGCATCAAGAACGGGGAGGTTGATGAGGGAACATTCAGATGGGACAAGATGGCCTGGAATAAGTGGAGGTGCTTAAGGTATTGAAGGTCTCTGTGTGAGGGAGAGGATAGTATGGGGAGGAATTGGGCTGTGTGAGATGGAAGGCACGTGAGGAGTTGGTGGTCAGAGAGTGTCAGTTCAGATCTGGCAAATTGATATAGGCAGAATCTATGCCCTGTGCCCTGTGTCCTGCTCCTGAAGATCAGAAAAAAGGCCCTCACTTGCCACAGCTCTGGGAAATATAATCCCTTTGTCTGAGAAAAGCCTCTCTTTCCTGGGCTGCCATTTTTCAGAGGTGAGTTGGAGTGGGCTGGAGGGACTCATATAAAAGTCAGGAATGCAATTTCTCCTCTGGAGATAACTCCTGATCACATGAAAAAGGGGAACTTCCAAAAGCTGGTGCAAAGTTCCAAGGTGATTGGCTAGCTGATTGCCAGATTCCAATCTTCTGGGTTTCCTGAAGTATTAGCATCATTTTACTGATCCTGTATCAACTGGAAGTGACTTGCCAATGTCCCACAGCAGTCGAATGGTGGAACTAGAAATAGAATTGTAGATTAGACTACTAGCCTGTAGGCCTTCTAGAACATAAGCCCGGTGTGAGCAGGGATTGTCTCGATGGCTGAATTCTACTTTCCGAGCACTTAGTACAGTGCTCTGCCCACAGAAAGCGCTCAATAAATACCAATGAATGAATGAATGAATGAAAGAACCCGTACCTTCTAGGGAAGCAGCGTGGCTCAGTGGAAAGTGCCCAGGTTTGGGAGTCAGAGGTCATGGGTTCTAATCCCACCTCCGCCACTTGTCAGCTGTGTGACTTTGGGCAAGTCACTTAACTTCTCTGGGCCTCAGTTACCTCAACTGTAAAATGGGGATTAAGACTGCGAGCCGCACGTGGGACAACCTCATCACCTTGCACCCTCCCCAGCGCTTAGAACAGTGCTTTGTGCATAGTAATCGCTGAACAAATGCCATCATTATTATTATGCTTATTATTCTGATTCCCAGGCCCACATCCTTTCCAGCAGGCCAGGCTGCTCTAATTACGTCCTTACATCTGTCTGCAGGTCTAATTTGGCCCAGGAAATGCGGGCGACTAAAAGTGATCCAGAGTGTAGACAGAAGGTACTTAGAGTTCTAAATTTAAATCCGGTTCAAAGTTTCCACACCCTCCTCCTTTATGTCACTTGGTCCATGGGCACAGGTGCCCAGACGTTGTGGAAGGATAGGAAGCAATGTCCAAGGTTGTAGTGGTTGCAGGAAAAGGTGAGGAAGTATGAAAAGGGTGGTGAGGGAGCAGAGTAGGAGAGGGCAGAGGCAGGAGACACAGGATCCCTAGGTGAAGTCCCCGGGAATGCTGGACCCGTCACCTTTACTTCAATGATGTAATGGCTCAAACTTCCCTGATTCAGGACAAAAACATTCACATGCCTCTACTACTCATCTGGAACAACCTGAGATTGCAATTCTGGGCAACTTGAAGAGAGGGTTATCCGGCTTCAGTTCAGGAACAATTTGAACGTTTTTACTTCAGATTCAGTCTTTGGGAACCAAAATGGCCGTGGCATCACGTTGAACCCTGCTGCTTTTGAGCAAAATGCTAGGGAGTCCTTGTGGACTCAGCTTCTCCAGCAGCCAACACCACAGTGGCAGCAACTGCCACTGCCCCGTCGGAAGGAGAGGATGGCATTGAGCTCATCAGCAGACCTCGAGAACCCGGGCCAGCTTTGATCTGCCTCAGCCAAGCAACAGTTCCTATTCAGTTCAGGGCAAAATGCTATGAGTGCAAAAGAGTAGCAGTAGGAGTAATGAGAGTTAGGGAGCAATGCTTTCTCTCACGTGGGCACATCCTTCAGAAGCCCCAGGCTACTCTGGGCTCTGTGAGACCATGTAGCAGCCTGGCACTTGGACTGGTCCCACCACCACCTCTTCCTGTTTCTCTTCTCCTCTCCCTCAGGTTGTCTCCCTCCAGCCCTGGCTCCTCTTTGTCCACATGGAGCTGACAAAGTCACAGATCCAGGGCAAAGGGTCTGTTCTTAGACGTTGAAATGCTGAAACGAGGGGAAAGTTCTTGGGAACCCGGAGCTGCATTTTCCTGGGCAACAACCAAACCCTCCACCTCCTTTTCTCCTCCTGCAGCTCAACCTCCCCCTTTTCCTCTTCCTCCTCATTCTCCTCCTGCTTGGACCCTCAAAGGGTTCTCCCTCTCTCTTCCCCATTCTTTCCCATCTTTGTTCAGTTTTCACGTATCCAGGCCAGAGGGGTCCAGGGACTGGAGGTAGAGGGCAAGGAATAGGTGGGAGAATGAAATGCTTAGCCGTGGAGACTGGAGGGGAGATCCTAAAAGAGAATAGATTGAGAAGAGAACAAAGCAGGGAAGAAGGGAAAGGGGAGAGAGTAGTGACAGAGTCCAGGGCAGGGGAGAGAGGGATGGGGAAAAAGGGAGAGTTGAAGTGGGGGAAATACAGGCTGGAGAGAGAGGCAGACAGAGGGCATCGATGCTGTTGTCCAGTCTCCACTCTGGGAGAGGTAGTTGAAATCGTATTCCGAGAGCCACGCCTCTCTCCTACTATAGTAGTTAGTGTACATTGGTGGGAAGAAATGAAGAATCTGCCATGTGCTAGGCCAGCACTCTGCCCAATCGGTTGCCTCCCTGGGGAACTTTCCAGGGCTGGGATCCACTTGGTGCCCCCAGAGCCCAGGGGCCCCAGTGGTAGTGGAGAGAAGGGTCCGAGAGGGGCCGTCCCTGGGGCCGGGGGTGGCCAGAGAGGCCGTTCCACCTGGGGGCTCTGACTTCTCCGCTCACCAAGGAAGAGCACAGCAGTTGCTCGCATCCCTGTCTGGGGGCTGTTGGTGTAGCCCAGAGACTGGGAGATAAATATCTGGCAGCTGCCCTTTAATGTCTTCATCTGGGGAGGAAGAGAGTGAGACCCCAGCCTGACCCCTTCCCAACCTCTTCCCAACCTGCTGTGGATTCCCAAACACCACGAACCTCCATGGCCCCGTGGTCTGCAGAGAATCACTGCCATCTCCATTCCCTCTCCAGGCACTAGGCATCGTCCTCCACCAGCCCTTCCAGGCTCCCAGCCACCTCATCCCAGTGCTGTTATGAGCTCACCCCCAGCTACCTCCCTACGGAATCCAGGGGTCTCCCCACAAGTTCCCACTGGAGCCCAGAAGACTGCCCCTGAGGGTCCTGAGCCCACTCACCATATAATTCCAGATGGTGGGGGAGGCCCCATGCACTCCCTTCTCCCCCATCAGTTTCCAGCTCACGGACTTGATTTGCCTCCAACCCAGGCTGTGGATCAGGGAAAAGAAGGTCGTTCTGGCTTTCTGGAGAAATACGGCAGATGCCAGTCAGTGAGACAGAGAGGCCAGGTACCAAGTGATGGAGAGAAAGGGAGGGGCCGAGGCAAGGCTGGGCACACAGACAGTGAGTGACTTACTTTCCGTACGGTAGCATCCTCATCCATCATGTGGACAAGGATGGGCAGAATATGCCGGATCAATTCCTGCCGGAGCCCAGTTTTCTTCTCCCTGACCCTGCCATGGGCCATGACTCCAAGCAGCTTTAAGACGGCAACGCACACTCGAGCTCTCTCCTTGGGGGAACACACAGCCGGGGTTGCCAGAGGGAAGGGCCAACGGCAGGCAGTTGGCGGGTCTGTGGGGGTGGGGACAGCTGTGTTGGGGAAGAATCTGGGGCAGGGGCAGCCCTAGGGTGGTTCTTAATGGGGGAAAGTGGGGCAGAGAGGAGAGAAGGGCAAAGCAGAGCAGAGGGCAGTCCTT
Organism: Tachyglossus aculeatus; assembly: GCF_015852505.1. Lineage (NCBI taxonomy): Eukaryota > Metazoa > Chordata > Mammalia > Monotremata > Tachyglossidae > Tachyglossus > Tachyglossus aculeatus. The sequence continues at coordinate 99,689,442 of NC_052067.1, read as the reverse complement.
TCTGGGTAAGAGTCAGCGGGTCCTGGCCTTGCGGCCCAGAAGCTGATCCTCAGACCCCACCTGCAGGCCTCGGAATCACGTTGTCAATGGAGGGGCCCAGCATCAAAGCAATCTCCTTCCAGAGACCCTTCAGACCCCAATGCCCCACGCTGTGGCCCACCCTGATCACAGTGGCCATGGCTGCCAAGAGGGACTCCTCTCCCTCGTGGTATAGTCCCTCCAGGAGAGCCGGAAGTTGGGCCTGGAGCAGTGACCCCTGAGGGGACGAGAAGAGAGAGCAGGGCGGAGAAGGGCTTTCGCCTTCATCAGCCTCCTGCCCCCAACTGGGCCCTCCCTGAGGAGATGATTGGGGTGGTGGGCTCCAGGGCTGAGCTCTCCCTGCCCTGGCTCCCTCAGGCTGGGCTCTGGGCTCTGGGCCCTGGGGCGGTGGGGGCCGGGCCTTGGCCTTAGCCTCTCATCTTTTTGCGGGTTGAGGGGTTGGCTGTTGAGGGCCTGGAGACTGCTAACCTGCACCGTGGGGTCAGGTTCCTCCAGGCCACCCTGCAGTATGCTCTGGAGAGCAGCAGTTTCCAGGACTGACTCCAACTCAGGGATCCAGATGAGCTGCCAAGAGAAACACCATATGTGGATGGGTCATGGGAGGAGGTGGGCCCCTTGGGGAAGGGGAACAAGGGTCCCCCGAGAAAATATGGAGACTGACCGGGCGCGGAAGTGGGAGGGCCGTCCGCAGCGGAAGAGCCGGAGCAATGGATCAGCTCCTCCCGGCTCCTCCCTCCGCCCCCTGAACCCTGCCCACTCCCAGCCCCACCCCACGGTGTCTCCTAGTGTCTGGGGCTCTATGGTCCCTGCCTGGCTCCACTGGACCCATGCTCGGCGCGGGACAGTCTCCGCGGGCTCTATGGCACCGGCATTTACCTGGGCCAGGAGGCCCATAGCAACGTGCGGTCCCTGCGGGCCCATCCTGGGCAGATGAGTCACCACCACCGTCAGGAGGCCACCCACGACGGGGTACCTGTTCTGGACCATTGTCCTGGGGGAGACAGCACAGCCAGTCTGAGCCCAGGGGGTTGTCCGGGAGCCCCGGGGCTGGGAAACCGGAGCTTGGGGCATGGAAGGGCCGTGCCAGGGGTTTCCCGATTAGGGTCCTCCTGCCGGCCCCCTCCCCCAGCCCCATCTCCCCGGAGACCCTTGTGCTTCATCTCCCCTTTACCTGGCCAGTAGGACCACGGCCTCCTGGAAGGTTTCCAGGCACGAGAACAGGTCCCAGCTGTCCTGCAGCTCCAATGAGTGAATGTTGTTCAGCTATCCTGGCTGAAGACCAGCCCCTTCAGGGCCTCCAGAGAGGTCCTGAGGAACATCCGATCCATCACCAAAACCTGCCGGTCTCGCCTCGGCAACATTGCCAAAATGCACCCTTATCTCTCTATCCAAACTGCTACCCTGCTGGTTCAATCTCTCATCCTATTCCGACTGGATTACTGCATCAGCCTCCTCTCAGATCTCCCACTGTCCTGTCTCTCCCAACTTCAGTCTATACTTCACACTGCTGCCCGGATCATCTCTGTGCAGAAACGATATGGTCATGTCACTCGGCTCCTCAAAAATCTCCAGTGGCTACCAGTCATCCTACGCATGACGCAAAAACTCATCCCTCTCGGCTAGTCATGAAGCTGACTCCCAGCAACTTGAGCCCCCCTCTCTGCAACCAGACCCTCTTATGGAGAAACATAAGGGAGCAATGCCTTCTCCCATGTGGGCGCATCCTTCAGAAGCCGCAGGCACTCTGGGCTCTGTGAGGCCATGGAGCAGCCTGGCACTGGCACTGGTCCCACCACCACCTCTTCCTGTTTCTCTTTTCCTCTCCCTCAGGTTGTCTCCCTCCTGCCCTGGCTCCTCTTTGTCCACATGGAGCTGACAAAGTCACGGATCCAGGGCAAAGGGTCTGTTCTCAGACGTTGAAACGCTGAAACGGGGGAAAAGTCATTGGGAACCCGGAGCCACATTCTCCTGGGCAACAACCAAACCCTCCACCTCCTCTTCTCCTCCTCCAACTCAACCTCCCCCTTTTCCTATTCCTCCTTATTCTCCTCCTGCTTGGACCCTCAAAGTGTTCTCCCTCTCTCTTCCCCATTCCTAAACATCTTCTCTTAGTCTTCACATATTCAGGCCATAGGGGTCCAGGGACTGGAGACAGAGGGCAAAGAAGAGGTGGGAGAATGAAATGCTTAGCCATGGAGACTGGAGGGGAGATCCTAAAAGAGAAGGTATGGAGTAGAGAACAAAGCAGGGAAGAAGAGGAAGGGGAGAAAGTAGTGACAGAGTCCAGGGCAGGGGAGAGAGGGATGAGGAGAAAGGGAGAATTGAAGTGGGGGAAATACAGGCTGGAGAGAGAGGCAGACAGAAGGCATTGATGCTGTTGTCCAGGACTCACTCTGGGAGAGGTAGTTGAACTCGTCTTCCGAGAGCCACTCCTCTCCCCTACTGTAGTAGGTGGTGTATACTGGTGGGAAGAAATGAAGAATCTGCCATGTTCTAGGCCAGTGCTCTATCCAATCTATCATCTCCCAGGGGAACTTTCCAGGCCGGGATCCACTTGGTGCCCCCAGAGCCCAGGGGCCCCGGTAGTAGTGGAGAGAAGGGTCCGAGAGGGGCCGTCCCTGGGACTGGAGGTGGCCAGAGAGGCCATTCCATCTGGGGACTCCGACTTGCCCACTCACCTAGGAAGAGCACAGCAGTTGCTCACACCCCTGTCTGGGGACTGTTGGTGTAGCCCAGAGCCTGGGAGATAAACATCTGGTGGCTGCCCTTTAATGTCTTCATCTGGAGAGGAAGAGAGTGAGACCCCAGCCCGACCCCTTCCCCAACCTGTTGTGGATGCCCACACACCACGAACCTCCCTGGTCCCACGGTCTGCAGAGAATCACTGCCATCTCCATTCCCTCTCCAGGCACAAGGCATTGTGCTGCACCGGTCCTTCCAGGCTCCCGGCCTCCTCACCCCAGTGCTGTTGCGAGCTCACCCCCAGACACCTCCCTACGGAACCCAGGGGTCTCCCCACAATTCCCACCAGGGACTCTGAGGACTGCCCCAGACGGTTCTGAGACTGCTCACCATGTAATTCCAGATGGTGGGGGAGGCCCTGTGCAATCCCTGCTCCCCCATCAGTTTCCAGCTCACGGACTTGATTGGCCTCCAACCCAGGCTGTGGGTCAGGGAAAAGAAGGTCGCTCTGGTTTTCTGGAGAAATAGGGCCAGATGCCGGTAAGTGAGACAGAGAGGCCAGGTACCAAGTGATGGAGAGAAGGGGAGGGGCTGGGGCAAGGCCGGGCACACAGACAGTGACTGACTCACTTTCCCTACGGCAGCATCCTCGTCCATCATGTGGACGAGGATGGGCAGGATATGCCGGATCAATTCCCGCCGGAGCCCAGTTTGCTTTTCCCCGACCCCGCCATGGGCCACGGCTCCAAGCAGCTCTAATGCGGCAATGTGCACTCGAGCTCTCTCCTTGGGGGAACACACAGCCGGGGTTGTCGGAGGGAAGGGCGGATGGCAGGCAGTGGGAGGGTGGGTGGGGTTGGGGACGGCTTTGTTGGGGATGAATCTGGGGAAGGGGCAGCCCTGGGGTTGTTCTGAATGGGGAAAGGTGGGGCAGAGAGGAGAGAAGGGCAGAGCAGAGCAGAAGGCAGTCCTTTCTGGGTACGAGAAAGAGGGTCCTGGCTTCGCGGCCCAGGAGTTGATCCCGGACCCAAACCGCGGGCCTTGGACACACGTCATCGATGTAGGGTCCCAGCATAGAAACGATCTCCTTCCGGAGACCCTTCAGACCCCACTGCCCCAGGCTGTGGGCCACCCTGAACGCCATGGCCAAGGCCGCCAAGAGGGACTCCTCTCCCTCAGGGTACAGTCCCTCCAGGAGGGCCAGAAGCTGGGCCTGGAGCAGTGACCCCTGAGGGGACAAGAAGAGAGAGCTGGGTCAAGAAGGGCTTTCATCTCCGCCGGCCTCCTGCCGCCAACTGGGCTGTCCCTGAGGAAATGATGGGGTTGTCGGGCTCCGGGGCTGAGATCTCCCTGCCCTAGCTCCCTCAGGCTGGGCTCTGGGCCCTGGGCCCTGGAGTGCTGGGGGCCGGGCCTCGGCCTCTCACCTTTTCTGGGTTGAGAGGTTGGCTGTTGAGGGCCTGGAGACTGGTGACCTGCACTGTGGGGTCAGGGTCCTCCAGACCACCCTGCAGTATGCTCTGGAGAGCAGCAAGGTCCAGGACTGACTCCAACGTGAGGATCCAGATGACTGCCAAGAGAAACACCGTATGTGCATGGGTCATGGGAGGAGGTGGGCCCCTCGGGGAAGGGGAACAAGGGTCTCCCGAGAAAAGATGGAGACTGACCGGGAGCGGCAGGGGGAGGGCCGTCCGCAGCGGAAGAGCTGGAGCAATGGATCAGCTCCTCCCGCCTCCTCCCACCACCCCCTGAACCCTGCCCACTCCCAGCTCCACCCCACGGTGTCTCCTAGTGTCTGGGGCTCCATGGTCCCTGCCTGGCTCCGCTGGCCCCACGCTTGCCACGACACGGTCTCCGTGGGCTCTATGGCACCGACATTTACCTGGGCCAGGAGGCCCATAGCAACCTGAGGTCCCTGCGGGCCCATCCTGGGCAGATGAGTCACCACCACCATCAGGAGGCCACCCACGATGGGGTGCCTGTTCTGGACCATTGTCCTGGGGGAGACGGCACAGCCAGTCTGAGCCCAGGGGGTTGTCTGGGAGCCCTGGGGCTGGGAAACCGGAGCTTGGTACATGGAAGGGCCGGGCCAGGGGGTTCCTGATTAGGCTCCTCCTTCCGGCCCCCTCCCCCAGCCCCATCTCCCCAGAGACCCTTGTGCTTCAGCTCCCCTTTACCTGGCCAGTAGGACCACGTCCTCCTGGAAGGTTTCCAGGCACAAGAACAAGTCCCAGCCGTCCTGCAGCTCCAATGAGTGAATGTTGTTCAGCTATCCTGGCTGAAGACCAGCCCCTTCAGGGCCTCCAGAGAGGTCCTGAGGAACATCCGATCCATCACCAAAACCTGCCGGTCTCACCTCTGCAACATTGCCAAGATCCACCCTTATCTCTCCATCCAAACCGCTACCCTGCTGGTTCAATCTCTCATCCTATCCCGACTGGATTACTGCATGTGCCTCTTCTCAGATCTCCCATCCTCCTGTCTCTCCCAATTTCAGTCTATACTTCACGCTGCTGCCCGGATCATCTCTGTGCTGAAGCGCTCTGGGCATGTCACTCCCCTCCTCAGAAATCTCCAGTGGCTACCAGTCATCCTACGCATCATGCAAAAACTCATCACTCTTGGCTAGTCATGAAGCTGACCCCCAGCAACTTGAGCCACCCTCTCTGGGACTAGGCCCTCTTATGGAGAAACATAAGGGAGCAGTGCCATCTCCCACGTGGGTGCATCCTTCAGAAGTCCCAGGCCCCTCTGGGCTCTGTGAGGCCATGGAGCAGCCTGGCACTGGGACTGCTCCCGCCACCACCTCTTCCTGTTTCTCTTTTCCTCTCCCTCAGGTTGTCTCCCTCCAGCCCTGGCTCCTCTTTGTCCACATGGAGCTAAGTCACAGATCCAGGGTGAAGGGTCTGTTCTCAGACGTTGAAACACTGAAATGGGGGGAAAGTTCATGGGAACCCAGAGCCGCATTCTCCTGGGCAACAACAAAACCCTCCACCTCCTCTTCTCCTCCTCCAGCTCAACCTCTCCTTTTTCCTCTTCCTCCTTATTCTCCTCCTGCTTGGACCCTCAAAGCGTTCTCCCTCTCTCTTCCCCATTCCTAACCATCTTCACTCAGTCTTCACATATTCAGGCCATAGGGGTCCAGGGACTGGAGATAGAGGGCAAGGAAGAGGTGGGAGATTGAAATGCTTAGCCATGGAGACTGGAGGGGAGATCCTAAAAGAGAAGACATGGAGAAGAGAACAAAGCAGGGAAGAAGGGAAAGGGGAGAAAGTAGTGACAGAGTCCAGGGCGGGGGAGAGAGGGATAAGGAGAAAGAGAGTGTTGAAGTGGGGGAAATACAGGCTGGAGAGAGAGGCAGACAGAGGGCATCGATGCTGTTGTCCAGGACTCACTCTGGGAGAGGTAGCTGAACTTGTCTTCTGAGAGCCACGCCTCTCCCCTACCAGTATGTGGTGTATACTGGTGGGAAGAAATGAAGAATCTGCCATGTTCTGGGCCAGCGCTCTGTGCAATCGGTCATCTTCCAGGGGAACATTCCAGGGCCGGGATCCACTTGGTGCACCCAGAGCCCAGGAGCCCCGGTGGTAGTGGAGAGAAGGGTCCGAGAGGGGCCGTCCCTGGGACCGGAGGTGGCCAGAGAGGCCGTTCCACCCGGGGGCTCCGACATGCCCACTCACCAAGGAAGAGCACAGCAGTTGCTCACACCCCTGTCTGGGGGCTGTTGGTGTAGCCCAGAGCCTGGGAGATAAACATCTGGTGGCTGCCCTTTAATATCTTCATCTGAGGAGGAAGAGAGTGAGACCCCAGCCTGACCCCTTCCCAACCCCTTCCCAACCTGCTGTGGATGCCCACACACCACGAACCTCCCTGGTCCCACGGTCTGCTGAGAATCACTGTCATCTCCATTCCCCCTCCAGGCACTAGGCATCATCCTGCACCGGCCCTTCCAGGCTCCCGGCCTCCTCATCCCAGTGCTGTTGAGAGCTCACTCCCAGATACCTCCCTACGGAACCCAGGGGTCTCCCCACAATTCCCACCAGAGACTCCTAGGACTGCCCCCGATGGTTCTGAGCCTGCTCACCATGTAATTCCAGATGGTGGGGGAGGCCCCGTGCACTCCCTTCTCCCCCATCAGTTTCCAGCTCACGGACTTGATTTGCCTCCAACCCAGGCTGTGGTTCAGGGAAAAGAAGGTCGCTCTGGCTTTCTGGAGAAATAGGGCCAGGTGCCGGTCAGTGAGACAGAGAGGCCAGGTACCAAGTGACGGAGAGAAGGGGAGGGGCCGGGGAAAGGCCGGGCACACAGACGGTGAGTGACTTACTTTCCATACGGCAGCATCCTCATCCATCATGTGGACGAGGACAGGCAGGATATGCCGGATCAACTCCCTCCGGAGCCCAGTTTGCTTATCCCCGACCCCGCCGTGGGCCACAGCTCCAAGCAGCTCTAATGCGGCAATGCACATTCAAGCTCTCTCCTTGGGGAGCACACAGCCGGGGTTGCCAGAGGGAAGGGCTGATGGCAGGTATTGGCTGGTTGGTTGGGGTTGGGAGTGGCGGTGTTGGGGATGCATCTGGGGAAGGGGCAGTGCTGGGGTGGTTCTGAATGGGGAAAGGTGGGGCAGAGAGGAGAGAAGGGCAGAGCAGAGCAGAGGGCAGTCTTTTCTGGGTACGAGTCAGAGAGTCCTAGCCTCGCGGCCCAGGGGCTGATCCCCGGACCCGACTCGCGGGCCTAGGACACACATCGTCGATATAGGGGCCCAGCATAGAAGCAATCTCCTTCCGGAGACCCTTCGGACCCCGCTGTCCCAGGCTGTGGGCCACCCTGATCGTCGTGGCCAAGGCCGCCAAAAGCTACTCCTCTCCCTCAGGGTACAGCCCTCCAGGAGGGCTGGAAGCTGGGCCTGAAGCAGTGACCCCTGAGAGGACAAGAACAGAGAGCTGGGTCGAGAAGAGTTTTCGCCTCCGCCGGCCTCCTGCCGCCAACCGGGCCCTCCCTGAGGGGATGTTGGGGTTGTCGGGCTCCAGGGCTGAGATCTCCCTGCCCTGGCTCCCTCAGGCTGGGCTCTGGGCTCTGGGCCCTGGACCCTGGGGTGGTGGGGGCCAGGCCTCGGCCTCTCACCTTTTCCAGGTTGAGGGGTTGGCTGTTGAGGGCCTGGAGACTGGTGACCTGCACTGCGGGGTCAGGGTCCTCCAGACCACCCTGCAGTATGCTCTGGAGAGCAGCAGGGTCCAGGACTGACTCCAACTCGGGGATCCAGATGAGCTGCCAAGAGGAACACCATATGTGCATGGGTCGTGGGGGGAGGTGGGGCCCTCGGGGAAGTGTAACAAGGGTCCCCCGAGAAAAGATGGAGACTGACCGGGAGCGGCAGGGGGAGGGCCCTCCACAGCGGAAGAGCCGGAGCAACGGATCGGCTTCTCCCGGATCCTCCCTCTGCCCCCTGAACCCTGCCCACTCCCAGCCCCACCCCACGGTGTCTCCTAGTTTATGGGGCTCCATGGTCGCTGCCTGGCTCTGCTGGCCCCACGCTCGGCATGGCACAGTCTCCACGGGCCCTATGGCAGAGGCACTTACCTTGGCCAGGAGGCCCATGGCAACGCTCGGTCCCTGCGGGCCCATCCCGGGCAGATGAGCCTCCAACAGCCTCACGATGGGGGACCTGTTCTGGACCATTGTCCTGGGGGAGACGGCACAGCCAGTCTGAGCCCAGGGGGTTGTCCGGGAGCCCTGGGGCTGGGAAACCGGAGCTTGGGGCATGGAAGGGCAGGGCCAGGGGGTTCCCAATTAGGGTCTTCCTGCCGGCCCCCTCCCCCAGCCCTATCTCCCCGGAAACCCTAGTGCTTCAGCTCTCCTTTACCTGGCCAGGAGGACCACGGCCTCCTGGAAGGTTTCCAGGCACGAGCACAGGTCCCAGCTGTCCTGCAGCTCCAATGAGTGAATGTTGTTCAGCTGTTCTGGCTGAAGACCAGCCCAGCCCCTTCAGGGCCTCCAGAGAGGTCCTGAGGAACATCCGATCCATCACCAAAACCTGCCGGTCTCACCTCTGCAACATTGCCAAGATCCGCCCTTATCTCTCCATTCAAACGGCTACCCTGCTGGTTCAATCTCTCATCCTATCCCGACTGGATTACTGCATCTGCCTCCTCTCAGATCTCCCATCCTCCTGTCTCTCCAAACTTCAGTCTATACTTCACGCTGCTGCCCGGATCATCTCTGTGCAGAAACGCTCTGGGCATGTCACTCCCCTCCTCAAAAATCTCCAGTGGGTACCAGTCATCCTACGTATCATGCAAAAACTCATCACTCTCGGCTAGTCATGAAGCTGGCTTCCGGCGACTTGAGCCCCCCCCCCTGGGACCAGGCCCTCTTATGGAGAAACATAAGGGAGCAATGCCTTCTACCACGTGGGCGTATCCTTCAGAAGCCCCAGACCACTCTGGGCTCTGTGAGGCCATGAAGCAGCCTGGCAATGGGACTGGTCCCACCACCACCTCTACCTGTTTCTCTTTTCCTCTCCCTCAGGTTGTCTCCCTCCAGCCCTGGCTCCTCTTTGTCCACATGGAGCTGACAAAGTCACGGATCCAGGGTGAAGGGTCTGTTCTCAGACGTTGAAACGCTGAAACGGGGGGAAAGTTCATGGGAACCCAGAGCCGCATTCTTCTGGGCAACAACCAAACCCTCCACCTCCTCTTCTTCTCCTCCAGCTCAACCTCTCCCTTTTCCTCTTCCTCCTTATTCTCCTCCTGCTTGGACCCTCAAAGCGTTCTCCCTCTCTATTCCCCATTCCTAACCATCTTCGCTCAGTCCTCACATATCCAGGACATAGGGGTCCAGGGACTGGAGATAGAGGGCAAGGAAGAGGTGGGAGAATGAAATGCTTAGCCGTGGAGACTGGAGGGGAGATCCTAAAAGAGAAGACATGGAGAAGAGAACAAAGCAGGGAAGAAGGGAAAGGGGAGAAAGTAGTGACAGAGTCCAGGGCAGGGGAGAGAGGGACGGCGAGAAAGGGAGAGTTGAAGTGGGGAAAATACAGGCTGGAGAGAGAGGCAGACAGAGGGCATCGATGCTGTTGTCCAGGACTCACTCTGGGAGAGGTAGTTGAACTCGTCTTCCGAGAGCCACGCCTCTCCCTTACTGTAGTAGGTGGTGTATACTGGTGGGAAGAAATGAAGAATCTGCCATGTTCTAGGCCAGCGCTCTGTCCAATCGGTCACCTCCCAGGGGAACATTCCAGGGCCGGGATCCACTTGGTGCCCCCAGAGCCCAGGGGCTCCGGTGGTAGTGGAGAGAAGGGTCTGAGAGGGGCTGTCCCTGGGACCGGAGGTGGCCAGAGAGGCCGTTCCTTCCGGGGACTCCGACTTGCCCACTCACCAAGGAGGGGCACAGCAGTTGCTCGCACCCCTGTCTGGGGGCTGTTGGTGTAGCCCAGAGACTGGGAGATAAACATTTGGTGGCTGCCCTTTAACGTCTTCATCTGGGGAGGAAGAGAGTGAGACCCCAGCCCGACCCCTTCCCCAACCTGTTGTGGATGCCCACACACCACGAACCTCCCTGGTCCCACGGTCTGCAGAGAATCACTACCATCTCCATTCCCTCTCCAGGCACTAGGCATCGTCCTCCACCGGCCTTTCCAGGCTCCTGGCCTCCTCATCCCAGTGCTGCTGCGAGCTCACCCCCAGACACCTCCCTACGGAAACCAGGGGTCTCCCCACAATTCCCACCAGAGCCTCCGAGGACTGCCCCCGACGGTTCTGAGCCCACTCACCATGTAATTCCAGATGGTGGGGGAGGCCCTGTGCAATCCCTGCTCCCCCATCAGTTTCCAGCTCACGGACTTGATTGGCCTCCAACGCAGGCCGTGGTTCAGGGAAAAGAAGGTCGCTCTGGCTTTCTGGAAAAATAGGACCAGATGCCGGTCAGTGAGACAGAGAGGCCAGGTACCAAGTGACGGAGAGAAAGGGAGGAGCCGGGGCAAGGCCGGGCACACAGACAGTGAGTGACTTACTTTCCGTACGGCAGCGTCCTCGTCCATCATGTGGATGAGGACAGGCAGGATATGCCGGATCAATTCTCGCCGGAGCCCAGTTTGCTTTTCCCTGACCCTGCCGTGGGCCATGGCTCCAAGCAGCTCTAATGCGGCAATGCGCACTCGAGCTCTCTCCTTGGGGGAACACACAGCCGGGGTTGTCGGAGGGAAGGGCGGATGGCAGGCAGTGGGAGGGTGGGTGGGGTTGGGGACGGCTTTGTTGGGGATGAATATGGGGGAGGGGCAGCCCTGGGGTGGTTCTGAATGGGGAAAGGTGGGGCAGAGAGGAGAGAAGGGCAGAGCAGAGCAGAGCAGAAGGCAGTCCTTTCTGGGTACAAGTCAGAGGGTCCTGGCCACGCGGCCCAGGGGCCGATCCCCGGACCCAACCCTCGGGCCTCAGACTCACGTCGTCGATGTAGGGTCCCAGCATAGAAGCGATCTCCTTCCGGAGACCCTTCAGACCCCGCTGCCCCAGGCTGTGGGCTACCCTGATCGCCGTGGCCAAGGCCGCCAAGAGGGACTCCTCTCCCTCAGGGTACAGTCCCTCCAGGACGGCCAGAAGCTGGGCCTGGAGCAGTGAACCCTGAGTGGACAAGAAGAGAGAGCTGGGTCGAGAAGGGCTTTCGCCTCCGCCGGCCTCCTGCCGCCAACTGGACCCTCCCTGAGGAGATGAGGCGGTTGTCGGGCTCCAGGGCTGAGATCTCCCTGCCCTGGCTCCCTCAGGCTGGGCTCTGGGCTCTGGTCCCTGGGCCCTGGGGTGGTGGGGGCCGGGACTCAGCCTCTCACCTTTTCCGGGTTGAGGGGTTGGCTGTTGAGGGCCTGGAGACTGGTGACCCGCACTGTGGGGCCAGGGTCCTCCAGACCACCCTGCAGTATGCTCTGGAGAGCAGCAGGGTCCAGGACTGACTCCAACTTGGGGATCCAGATGAGCTGCCAAGAGAAACACCATATGTGCATGGGTCGTGGGAGGAGTGGGCCCCTCGGGGAAGGGGAACAAGGGTCCCCCAAGAAAGGATGGAGACTGACCGGGAGCGGCAGGGGGAGGGCCGTCCGCAGCGGAAGAGGAAGAGCCGGAGCAAAGGATCGGCTCTTCCCAGCTCCTCCCTCCACCCCCTGAACCCTGCCCACTCCCAGCCCCACCCCATGGTGTCTCCTAGTGTTCGGGGCTTCACGGTCCCTGACTGGCTCTGCTGGACCCACACTCGGCGCGGCACGGTCTGCACGGGCCCTATGTCACCGGCACTTACCTTGGCCAGGAGGCCCACGGCAACGCTCCGTCCCTGCGGGCCCATCCCGGGCAGATGAGTCTCCAGCAGCCTCAGGAGGCCACCCACGATGGGGGACCTGTTCTGGACCATTGTCCTGGGGAAGACGGCACAGCCAGTCTGAGCCCAGGGGGTTGCCCGGCAGCCCCGGGGCTGGGAAACCGGAGCTTGGGGCATGGAAGAGCCGGGCCAGGGGGTTCCCGATTAGGCTCCTCCTGCCGGCCCCCTCCCCCAGCCCCATCTCCCCAGAGACCCTTGTGCTTCAACTCCCCTTTACCTGTCCAGCAGGACCACGACCTCCTGGAAGGTTTCCAGGCACGAGAACAGGTTCCAGCCGTCCTGCAGCTCCAAGGAAATGAATGTGTTCCAGCAGGCCCGGCTGGAGACCAGCCCCTTCAGGGCCTCCAGAGAGGTCCTGAGGAACAGCCGTGGGTGGCAGCGGGGGAGGGGAAAGCGGCTGTTAGGCAAATGGACTTGAGGGAGTCACGGAAACACCCTTGACTGTGACAGTCAATCCCACTGACCAGGCCACTAGAACCCCAGTTTACAGGAGGACACTCTTCCCACTGTTCCCAGAAACCACCTCACTGCCCATCCAGGGAACTGAGCCAGGGAACCTCTAGACTGTGAGCCCACTGTTGGGTAGGGACCGTCTTTATATGTTGCCAACTTGTACTTCCCATGCACTTAGTACAGTGCTCTGCACACAAAAAGTGCTCAATAAATACGATTGAATGAATGAACTAAGCAAAGGGGTCACAGGGGCACAGGGGCAGGGTTCAGGCTGAGGGGCCACAAGGGAAGGAACTCCGTGCCCCGGGGTCAGTCCTGCCCCTCATCCCCTCCCTCTGGGGCCAGTCGGGGTGTGGACTCACCGTAATGGACTCCAGGCTGTGTCTGTCCCAGGTAGCACAGTCGCTGGCCCCCGATGCCGGTCACTTCAGTATGCAGGACGTAAGCACCCCGAGTACATGGGAGGCGTGGTGGGCGTCGGCTCCCAAGGCTCTCCAAATCTCCAGGGCCAGTCTGTGGAGGCCTCGACTGGACTCAGCCTTCCCACCCTACCCCGACTCTGCCCAGCCCCCAGGAGCCCTTCCACCCCCGTAGCTGGTGTCTGGGACGCAGGAATGGTGGAGCTCGGCTGGGGGATGCAATGATCCGGAAGATGACTCTCGGCGGTCATAGCATGGTCACGAAGATGACTCCCGGCAACTCGTCGCCCCCCTCTCTGGGACCAGGCCCTCTTATGGAGAAACACCTGGGGCAAGCAGCCACGAAGGAGGGCTCTGGAGTCGCTCCACCTGGGGCCAGCCTGGCTGGGATCGCTTTGCACCCAGCCGGCAGTGGAGCAGGCCGTACCTGTCCAGCGGCAGCGAGTGCTCTAGTAAAACCAGCACCACGGTCTGAGAATGGCGGCAGGTGAGCGGGGCCAGGGCTTTCAGGAAGAGGGTCTTCCAGGCTGGAGTGCGGGAGGAGGCGAGGTGTAGAAACAGGCTCCTCCAGAGGTCGGCCACCTGGAGGGCAACAGGTGACAGAGGGCCGGTGTCAGACTCAGCTCCTCCCATGACCCTCTAACACAGCCCGTGCAGTTAGGAGGGAGTCGAATCCAGGCAGTGGGTTGGTGAGTGAAGACCGATCCCATTTCAGACACGGAGCAGAGAAAATCCCCGGGGATTGAAAACCGACCGGGAATATTCCTCTGGACCGTAACTATCTGAGAGCTTGCTTTGACTTGAGAGGGACTGAATTTGAGAGCTGTAGATTCTACCTGGAAATCATATTCCAGAATGGTAAGAATTGTGATATTTGTTACCCATTTGCTGTGGATCAAACACTGGGTTAAACACTAGGGTAGTCACTAGGGACTGAATGTTTTTGTAGAAAAATCGTCTGGGTAGCAGAGTTAAGCATAGATGTGAGTGGGGAGAGTCAGGAGGAAGGGAAGTCAGCCAGGAGGCTGATACAGTACTCAAGGGGGATAGAGTAAGTGCTTGGATTAATATGGTAGTGATTTGGATAGAGAGGAAAGGGTGGATTTCTATGACATTGTGAAAGTTGCTCTGATAGGATTGATCATTGACTAGACGTAGATCGAATGTGTGAGTTAAATGAGAGAGCCGAGTCAAGGATAATGTGGAGGTTTCGGGCTCATAAGGCCGGAAGGGTGGTTGTACCATCCACGGTGATGGGCGAAACAGGGGGAGGACAGGGTTTGGGTGGGAAGAGGAGGAGTTCTCTTTTGGACACCTTAGGTGGAAGGAATTGGTGGGACATCCAAGTAGCGACGCCTTGAAGGCGGGAAGAAATGTGAGACTGCAGAGAGGGAGAGAGATCAAGGATGGAGATGTAGAGTTGGGAATCATCTGCATAGAGGGGGTAGTCGAAGCCAGGGGAGTGAACGTGTTCTCCGAGGGACTGGGTGTAGATGGAGAATAGAAGGAGACCCAGAATTGAACTTTGAGGGATTCCCACAGTTATGGGGTGGGGGGCAGGGGAGGAGCCTGCCAGAGAGACTGAGAATGAGCAGCCAGAGAGATAGTGAGCAAAGAGGCACGGAGCCCCCATCGGGCAGACGAAGAAACTGAGGCCCAGAGAAGTTCAATGATCTTGGGATCACACACCTTGCAAGAAGTGGAGTCTCACTGAAAAGCCAGGTCCTCTGAGGCCCAGGCCCCAGGCCCTTTCCACCAGGCCATGCGATAGTGGCCATGCACTGGCAAATAGGTGACAACAAAGGCGCTAGCCTTGGGCCAAGACCAACGGTCCTATCCCTACTGAGTCGACCCCATTCCCCCCTCGACCCCATCTCCATCCACTCCACCGATAGTGTGGCTGGGCAGGCCTGGGAAGTGAGGAGAGGCGAGCCGGCCCCGCAGCCTCTGAGGACAATCCCGTTCAGGTCTTCTAGCCCTCTGTCCCCGGGTGGGGGGCCTCACCTGCTCAGCTGTGGCCCCGGGCTTCTGCAGCAGGACGGGGAGGACCCTGAATGCATCGCTCACCCTAGCCAACCTGGTGCTCTTCAAACCCATCAGGACCTCCTGGGTAAGGTCCCTCACCTGGACTGCTGTAAGATCCTTGGCCAAGACCTGAGGAGAGAAGAGCCAGGTGAGGGATGGTCTGGGTGCTGCCCCCCGGGGAGGCTCTCTCAGGCGCTGTCCTCCCCCCCAGCAGAAGCTCTTTGGTCCCAGAAGTCCCTGTTTCTGGTATTGCCCCCTCCCCACCCCACAAATCTCAGCAGCAGCTCCTCCTGGAGCACCCAGCCTCCCTCTACTGCCAGATCCTCTTCCAACAGTGATGCGGAGAACGCACCAGTCTGTCTGCTCCTTGTAAACCTCCAGTCGGATGGGTCTCTCTTCTGCAGGGTCTACCAGTCTCAAACATCCATTTCTGATCCTTGGATATTGGGCTCTCTGCCCGCTGTGTCCCACTTTTGGGATCTCTTCTCCCGCTACGTTCCAGTCTCCTAACTTCTCATCTCTACTTCCTTCTCAATTCTCCCATCTCTGACCCACTGCGCAAGCCGTTGCCCCTGCCTGGAATTCCCTTACCCTCACACCTGCCTCACCACCTCACTCCTCGCCTTCAAATCCCTCCTAACTAATCCCCTTCTTCAGGAGAAATTCCCGGATGAATCCCTACACATTCCCGGATGAATCCCTACCTCCATGTCGAAGCTCTTTCCGGTAGCCGTTTCAGCCAACCTCATCTATATTATCACGGTTTATTGTACTGATCTATTCCTTCTGGCCTTCCTTTGGCCGTCCAGGAGGTATTTAAGCTTTTTTTTGTGTTCCTCTTGTTACTGTACCTGCCAGGTCTCCCCACTTTAGATTGCAAGCTCCCAGAGGGCAGAACTCACACCTTCTAGTTCGATTGAGTGCTCCTGAGCACTTAGGACACACACTGTAGCTCCTCAGTAATTCATTGAACCTTGCTGGTTCAATCTCTCGTCTTATCCCGACTGGATTACTGCGGCAGCCTCCTCTCTGATCTCCCATCCTCTTCTCTCTCCCCAATTCAGTCTATACTTCCCGCTGCTGCCCGGATCATCTCTGTGCAGAAATGCTCCGGGCATGTCCCTCCCCTCCTCAAAAATCTCCAGTGGCTGCCTGTCAACCTGCACATCAAGCAAGCACTCCTCACTCTCGGCTTCAAGGCTGTCCATCACCTCGCCCCCTGCTACCTCACCTCCCTTCTCTCCCTCTCCAGCCCAGCCCACACCCTCCGCTCCTCAGCCGCTAAGCTCCTCACTGTACCTCGTTCTCACCTGTCCCGTCGTCGATCCCTGGGCCATGTTCTCCCCCGGGGCCTGGAATGCCCTTCCTCTGTACATCTGCCAAGTTAGCTCTCTTCCTCCCTTCAAAGCCCTACTGAGAGCTCACCTCTTCCAGGAGGCCTTCCCAGACTGAGCCCCCTTTTTACTCTCCTCCTCCCCATCACCGCCCCCCGCCCTACCCCCTTCCCCTCCACACAGCAACTGTATATATGGTGCTGTATATAGAGTAGGAGCTTTCTTACTCTACTTGTTTTACTGGTCCATATTTACTATCCTATTTATTTTGGTAAAGATGTGTATGTATTTAGCTTTAATTCTATTTGTTCTGAAGACTTTGCAGGCTCCTCCTCCCCCTCCCATCCCCTTACTGTGAGGGTTCGTCAAGGTTCAGTTCTTGGTCCCCTTCTGTTCTCGATCTACACTCACTCCCTTGGTGACCCCATTCGCTCCCATGGCTTTAACTGTCATCTCTACGCTGATGACACCCAGATCTACATCTCTGCCCCTACTCTCTCCCCCTCCCTCCAAGCTCGCATCTCCTCCTGCCTTCAGGACATCTCCATCTGGATGTCTGCCTGCCACCTAAAACTCAACATGTCCAAGACTGAACTCCTATTCTTCCCTCCCAAACCCTGCCCTCTCCCTGACTTTCCCATCACTGTTGATGGCACTACCATCCTTCCTGTCTCACAAGCCCGCAACCTTGGTGTCATCCTCGACTCCGCTCTCTCATTCACCCCTCACATCCAAGCCGTCGCCAAAACCTGCTGGTCTCAGCTCCGCAGCATTGCCAAGATCCGCCCTTTCCTCTCCATCCAAACCGCTACCCTGCTCGTTCAAGCTCTCATCCTATCACGTCTGGACTGCTGTATCAGCCTCCTCTTCGACCTCCCATCGTCTTGTCTCTCCCCACTTCAATCTATACTTCATGCCACTGCCTGGATTGTCTTTGTCCAGAAACGCTCTGGGCATGTTACTCCCCTCCTCAAAAATCTCCAGTGGTTACCAATCAACCTACGCATCAGGCAGAAACTCCTCACCCTCGGCTTCAAGGCTCTCCATCACCTCACCCCCTCCTACCTCGTCTCCCTTCTCTCATTCTACAGCCCGGCCCACACCCTCCGCTCCTCTTCCGCTAATCTCCTTACCGTGCCTCGTTCTCTCCTGTCCCACCATCGACCCCCGGCCCACGTCATCCTCCTGGCCTGGAATGCCCTCCCTCCCCACAGCCATCAAGCTAGCTCTCTTCCTCCCTTCAAGGCCCTACTGAGAGCTCACCTCCTCCAGGAGGCCTTCCCAGACTGAGCCCTCTCCTTCCTCTCCCCCTCCTCCCCCTCTCCATCACCCCCGCCTTACCTCCTTCCCTTCCCAACAGCACCTGCATAAATGTATATATGTTTGTACGTATTTATTACTCTATTCATTTGTTTATTTTACTTGTACATATCCATTCTGTTTATTTAATTTTGTTAACGTTTTATTTTGTTCTCTGTCTCCCCCTTCTAGACTGTCAGCCCACTGTTGGGTAGGGACCATCTCTGTGTGTTGCCAACTTGTACTTCCCAAATGCTTAGTACAGTGCTCTGCACACAGTAAGCACTCAATAAATATGATTGATTGATTGATTGATTGATTGACTTGACACCTGTCCACATGTTTTGTTTTGTTGTCTGTCTCCCCCTTCTAGACTGTGAGCCCATTGTTGGGTAGGGACCATCTCTATCTGTTGCCAACTTGTACTTCCCAAGTGCTTAGTCCAGTGCCCTGCATACAGTAAATGCTCAATAAATACGATTGAATGAATGAATGAATGAATGAATGAATGAATGAATTCTGATGATGATGGTGATGACTCTCGGTGTCTCTGGGCCCTGGAGTGTCTCAGTCCCAGAGTGCGTCTTGCTGGAAAGAGGAGGTGAAGTCTGGGCTGCTGGGGAATGTGTTCTTACCGGGAGATCTCCTTCGGCCTGGATCCCATGGGGCTCGTTAAGGATGAGCCGGAAGCAGCATTCTGAGAGAGGGAAACCTCGTTGTGAAAGCTGGATCAGAGGGGTGCTTCATTCATTCGCTCATTCATTCATTCATTCATTCATTCATTCATTCATTCATAATGCTTACTAAGTCCACAGCACTGTACCCAGTGCTTGTGAGAGTACAATCCAACAATAAGCTGACACATTCCCACTCCACAGTGAGCTTATAGACTAGAGGGGAGACAGACACTGCTATCAATGAATCAGTGAATAAATTGCAGACATGGACGTAAGCGCTGTGGGGCTGGGAGGAGGGATGAATAAAGGGATCGAGTCAGGGCCACACAGAAGGGAGTGGGAGAAGAGGAACAGAGTGCTTAGTCAGGGAAGACCTCTTGGAGGAGCTGTGGATTCAATAAGGCTTTGAATAGTGGGAGAATAATTGTCTATCGGAGAGAGGGAGTTCCAGGCCAGTAACGAGAAGTGGGTGAGTGGTCAGCAACGAGATAGACGGGATCTCTCCCCTACGCTCTCCGCCCCTATCTGGAGGACTCTAGGACTGGAGCTTCCCCTCCACCGGGCCCCGCCCCCACCCCCTGGCTCCTCACCTCTCTCCTGTACTTCTTGGCTGATGGTTGCCTCCCCAGGTGCTGGAACGATCCAGACGGGGCGTGGCCAAAACACTCTTCTAATGATCTTAGGGATGCAGCCCAGGCAGCTCCCCTCCCTAGGAGTCTCGCCTGCTGGAAAAATTCTCCTGGAGGACGGGGGAAAGGGACGAGTTAGGGACCGTACAGGAGCAGAGCAAGGCTCCTGGGGTGGGATGCTCCTGTCCCCCATCCCTCCCGGCTTCCCACCTGCAGAGCAGCGGGGAAGGACCTCCTGCCCTTCCCACCCCACTGCCAATGCCGACTTTCTTCCCCTTTCCCCCCTCTTCAGGTCTCTCTACATGTTTTCCTTCTGGGCCCAATCTACACCCCAGACCCCTCCCTCTGGATTTGCCCCCTCCAGGCCCTCCCGGTCAGATAGAAAGATGGACTCACCCTCTGGGACGAGGCATCCCGCAAACATGTTCACACACTCTCCTTCCACTAACCTCCTCTAGCTGAAACACCCTCTTCCTCAACCAATCAAAACCCCACTCCCAACACCTAAAAACAAAATCCTTCTCTCGCCTCTCCGAACTCCAATCTCCTCTCACTCTCCAACCAAACAAACCACCACCAAACCGCCACTGATATCTCTCCACCAACACCACCACCACTACCACCTCCACTCTCTCCAACTCCAACCCCTCACTGATCCTCTGGGGACTTTCTTTCCCAGAGTGGGCTGTGTCCATGGTGAGATCTGGGCTGCCTGGGATTAGTTTCATCTTCAGGTAGTTTTATTTTATGGGCCGGGTCCCCTTAACTATCCCTGCTCCCGGGACCATGTCCATCAAAAGGGAGAAACACCGTGGCCTAGTGGATAGAGCACAGGAGTGGGAGTTAGAGGGACCTCAGTTATGTCAAGCAGAGACTCAGCAGTGTGGCCTAGTGGAAAGAACATGGTCCTGGGGTCAGGAGAAGACCTGGATTCCAATCCCTGCTTGGTCACTTGCCCACTGTGTGACCTCGGGCAAGTCCCACAACATCTCTGTGCTTCAGTTTCCTCATCTGTAAAATAGGGACTCAATAGCTGTTCTCCCTCCCACTTAGACCGTGAGCCAGCCCCAAGTGGGATAGGGACTATGTCTGGCCAGATTAGCTCATATCTACCTCAGCGCTTAGTACAGGACTTGGCGCATAGTAAATGACACATAAAAACAGTAAAAGAAATTTGACCTTAAGGCTCTCAACCAGCTCTATCCCTCTTACAGAGAAGAAACACTGTCTAGTGGAAAGAGTATGAGCCTGGGACTCTGAGGAGCTAGGGTCTAATTCCAACTCTACCACATACCTCCTGGGTGAACACGGTCAAGTGGCTTAACTGTTCTGTGCCTCAGTTTCCTCATCTGTAAAATGAGGATTAAATGCCCGTTTTCTCTCCTCCTTAGACTGGGAGCCCCATGTGGGACAGGAACTGTGCCTGCCCTGCTTATCTCGCTTCTACCCCAGAACTTAGAAAAGTCCTTGACACATAATCGGTACTGAATAAATACAATAATGATTATGAGGTTTATCTACCTTCCTTTTCAGCTACTCTGCAACTCCTTCTCTTTGTTCTTTTCAAGCACCTATTCACCACGGTTCATCTCTCGCTGCTAACCCCTATCTCACACTCTCCCCACGGCCCTGGTCACCCCTCCCCATAAAGACCCAACTGACCACAGCTCCCCTCCTCTTCCAATCCCTTTGGAAATCTCACTTCCAGGAGAAAGCCATCTCTGACTCAACTCTATCCCCTCCGCCTCCCAGCTCAGAACCCCCAACTGCCACTTTGACATTTCTGCACCACTTAGGAATTCAAAACTTCCTGGAGTACTTCTGTGTATATCTTGCATACCCTATTTCAATCGAAATAATAGTAATAACAATAATAATAATAATAATAAATGCATTTGTTAACTATTTACTATGTGCCAACCACTGTTCTAAGCCCTGGGGTAGATTCAATAACAGTAATGATAATAATGATAATGATGGTATTTGTTAAGCGCTTACTTCATGCCAAGCACTGTTCCAAGCTCTGGGGGAGATACCAGGTAATCAGGTTGCCCCACATGGTACTCACAGTCTCAATCCCCATTTCACAGATGAGGCGACTGAAGCCCAGAGAAGTTCAGCGACTTGCCCAAGCTCACACAGCTGACAAGTGCCAGAGCCGGGATTAGAACCCATGTCCTCTGACTCCCAAGACAGCGCTCTTTCCACTAAGCCACGCTGTCCCTTTGCTCATTTCTTCCGTCTTTAATATCGCCTCTTCTCCTCCACTAGACTCCAGGCTCCCCAGAGGGCAGGGATCATGTCTTCTTCATAATCTCTGCTAAGTGCTTAGTACAGTTCCCTGCTCACTGTAGGGGCTCACTTATGTGAATTGATGGATTGCTTCAGGATCAATGCTGGAAAGCTCGACTACCCTGAAATGATTCTGTCGGTCTCTGGACTCGTGCTAGCTCACTAACTAAAAGGTACTAGTAAAACCATTTTATCCTATTGCTTTTTGGATTTTCATGGGATTTGTTAAGTGCATAGTACGTGCCAGGCATTGTACTGAGCACTGGGGGAGATAAAAGCTAAATCAGGCTGGACACAGTCCAAATCCTCCATGGGACTCACAGTCTTAATGGTCATTTACAAATGAGGTAACTGAGGCACAAAGAAGTTAAATGACTTGCCCAAGGTCACACAATAAACATGTGGTGCAGCTGGGATTAGAACCCAGGGCCTTCTGACTTCCAGGCCCATGCCCTACGCCCTAGACCAAGCTATTTCTGCTCCTCATTCAAGCAATAAGAAATCCCCCTTCGTCCAGGGAGATCTAGCTCCATTTACGGCTGAACATGTATCCATGTAATTTTGTGCTTGGTAATCTCTGAAAACAGATTTTTGTCCAAGTCTGATAAATTACATATCCTGGAAAAATAGTGGGAATTTGCTTTCAAACATAGTGCCTTGAATTTTTGTGAGTCCCTGAGTTTATATGATATTATTGTATGTGTCCACACACACACACACATATATATATATCTATACATATATATGTATATCTGCATGTGTATCAGCGCTATGTTCTTTGCACATAGTAAGTGCTTAATAAATGCCATCATGATCATTATTATATATGTCTTCTTCACTACGGATATGTTTGTACGTGTGTATGCTTGGTTTCTTTTTCAATAAGGTAGAGTGTGGGGCAAAGGCCGCAGACAGCAACCACAAGGCTCAACCACTCCCTGGGCCACCTCACGGACAGTACACCACAGTCCCAGAATGGGGGACTCGCCAACCAGGGAGGGCAGGAAAAGGGGACAAAGAGGCTTTTCCATCTCCCCCAAGTTAATGTCCTCAGCCCAGGAAGCTGAGGGGCACCGGATCAGCCTCACCCACGGGGCTGAGGACCAGCGGGTTCAGATGATGAAGGCGGTGAGGACTGGGGCAGAGGTCCCCCAGAGGGCATGGGAATACAGGGATGAAGTCTGCAGGTCCGAGACCCCTGAGCAGTTTGGAAAATGGGGGAGGGAAGGGGCTGGGCAGTGCTATCCCCTTTCTGGCTCCCACAGCTGACCCATCATGGCCCGGACCTACGAGGGGTCAATTGTGATCCATCGGTAATGTCACAACGGGCCTAGGAGGGGACTACCCGGCTCGGTGGTGGAAGGGCTTTTGTGAGGGGTTGGAGTTGGAGAGAGCAGAGGTGGTAGTGGTGTTGGTGTTGGTGGAGAGATATCAGTGATGGTTTGGTGGTGGTTTGTTTTGTTGGAGAACGAGAGGAGATTGGAGTTCAGAGAGGCGAGAGAAGGATTTTGTTTTTAGGGGCTGGGGGTGGGGTTTTGATTGGTTGAGGAAGAGGGTGTTTCATCTAGAGGAGGTTAGTGGAAGGAGAGTGTGTGAACTTGTTTGCGGGATGCCTCGTCCTGGAGGGTGAGTTCATCTTTCTATCTGACTGGGAGGGCCTGGAGGGGGCAAATCCAGAGGGAGGGGTCTGGGGTGTAGATTGGGCCCAGAAGGAAAATGTGTAGAGTGACCTGAAGAGGGGGGAAAGGGGAAGAAAGTCGGCATTGGCAGTGGGGTGGGAAGGGCAGGAGGTCCTTCCCCGCTGCTCTGCAGGTGGGGAGAAGGGAGGGATGGGGGACAGGAGCATCCCACCCCAGGAGCCTTGCTCTGCTCCTGTACGGTCCCTAACTTGTCCCTTTCCCCCTGTCCTCCAGGAGAATTTTTCCAGCAGGCGAGACTCCTAGGGAGGGGAGCTGCCTGGGCTACATCTGTAAGATCATTAGAAGAGTGTTTTGGCCACGCTCCGTCCAGGTCATTCCAGCACCTGGAGAGGCAGCCATCAGCCAGGAAGTACAGGAGAGAGCTGAGGAGCCAGGGGGTGGGGGCGGGACCCGGTGGAGGGGAAGCTTTAGTCTTAGGGTCCCCCAGGTAGGGGCGGAGTGCGTAGGGGAGAGATTCCGTTTATCTCGGCTACTGTGGCTCTGTGGAAAGAGCCTGGGCTTTGGAGTCAGAGGTCATGGGTTCAAATCCCAGCTCTGCCAACTCTCAGCTGTGTGACTTTGGGCAAGTCACTTAACTTCTCTGTGCTTCAGTTACCTCATCTGTAAAATGGGGATTAAAATTGTGAGCCCCTCGTGGGACAACCTGATCACCTTGTAGCCTCCCCAGCGCTTAGAACAGTGCTTTGCACATAGTAAGCGCTTAACAAATACCGACATTATTATTATCCCATTTATCTCCTCGCCGACCACTCACCCACATCTTGCCACTGGCCTGGAATGCCCTCTCTCTGACAGATAATTACTCTCCCACTATTCAAAACCTTATTGAATCCACAGCTCCTCCAAGAGGTCTTCCCTGACAAAGCACTCCATTCCTCTTCTCCCACTCCCTTCTGTGTGGCCCTGACTCGATCCCTTTATTCATCCCTCCTCCCAGCCCCACAGCGCTTATGTCCATGTCTGCAATTTATTCATTGGCTCATTTATAGTAATGTCTGTCTCCCCTCTAGTCTATAAGCTCACTGTAGAGTGGGAATGTGTCAGCTTATTGTTGGATTGTATTCTCCCGAGCACTGGGTACAGTGCTCTGGACTTAGTAAGCACTATGAATGAATGAATGAATGAATGAGCGAATGAATGAAGCACCCCTCTGATCCAGCTTTCACAGCGAGGTTTCCCTCTCTCAGAACGCAGCTTCCGGCTCATCCTTAACGAGCTCCATGGGATCCAGGCCGAAGGCAATCTCCCGGTAAGAACGCATTTCCCAACAGCCCAGACTTCACCTCCTCTTTCCAGCAAGACCCACTCTGGCACTGAGACACTCCAGGGCCCAGAGACACTGAGAGTCATCACCGTCGTCATCAGAATTCATTCATTCATTCATTCATTCATTTAATCAATCATATTTATTGAGCATTTACTGTGTGCAGGGCACTGGACTAAGCACTTGGGAAGTACAAGTTGGCAACAGATAGAGACGGTCCCTACCCAACAACGGGTTCACGGTCTAGAAGGGGGAGACAGACGACAAAACAAAACATGTGGACAGGTGTCAAGTCAATCAATCAATCAATCATATTTATTTAGCGCTTACTGTGTGTAGAGCACTGTACTAAGCGCTTGGGAAGTACAAGTTGGCAACACACAGAGACAGTCCCTACCCAACAGTGGGCTCACAGTCTAGAAAGGAGAGACAGAGAACAAAACAAAACATATTAACAAAATTAAATAAACAGAATGAATATGTACAAGTAAAATAAACAGAGTAATAAATACGTACAAACATATATACATTTATGCAGGTGCTGTTGGGAAGGGAAGGAGATAAGGCGGGGGATGGAGGGGGGAGGAGGGGGAGAGGAAGGAGGGGGCTCAGTCTGGGAAGGCCTCCTGGAGGAGGTGAGCTCTCAGTAGGGCCTTGAAGGGAGGAAGAGAGCTAGCTTGATGGATGTGGAGAGGGAGGGCATTCCAGGCCAGGGGGATGACGTGGGCCGGGGGTCGACGGCGGGACAGGCGAGAATGAGGCACAGTGAGGAGATTAGCGGCAGAGGAGTGGAGGGTGTGGGCCGGGCTGTAGAAGGAGAGAAGGGAGACGAGGTAGGAGGGGTTGAGGTGATGGAGAGCCTTGAAGCCGAGGGTGAGGAGTTTCTGCCTGAGGCGTCAGTTGATTGGTAGCCACTGGAGATTTTTGAGGAGGGGAGTAACATGCCCAGAGCGTTTCTGGACAAAGACAATCCGGGCAGTGGCGTGAAGTATGGATTGAAGTGGGGAGAGACAAGACGATGGGAGATCGAAGAGGAGGCTGATACAGTAGTCCAGACGTGATAGGATGAGAGCTTGAATGAGCAGGGTAGCGGTTTGGATGAAGAGAAAAGGGTGGATCTTGGCAATGTTGCGGAGCTGAGACCAGCTGGTTTTGGCGACGGCTTGGATGTGAGGGGTGAACGAGAGAGCGGAGTCAAGGATAACACCAAGGTTGCAGGCTTGTGAGACAGGAAGGATGGTAGTGCCATCAACAGTGATGGGAAAGTCAGGGAGAGGGCAGGGTTTGGGAGGGAAAACAAGGAGTTCAGTCTTGGACATGCTGAGATTTTGGTGGCAGGCAGACATCCAGATGGAGATGTCCTGAAGGCAGGAGGAGATGCGAGCCTGGAGGGAGGGGGAGAGAGCAGGGGCAGAGATGTAGATTTGGGTGTTGTCAGCATAGAGATGACAGTTGAAGCCATGGGAGCGAATGGGGTCACCAAGGGAGTGAGTGTAGATCGAGAACAGAAGGGGACCAAGAACTGAACCTTGATGAACCCTCACAGTAAGGGGATAGGAGGGGGAGGAGGAGCCTGCAAAGTCTTCAGAACAAATAGAATTCAAGCTAAATACACATCATTACCAAAATAAATAGGATAGTAAATATGGACCAGTAAAATAAGTAGAGTAAGAAAGCTCCTACTCTATATACAGCACCATATATACAGTTGCTGTGTGGAGGGGAAGGGGGTAGGGTGGGGGGGGGGGTGATGGGGAGGAGGAGGGTAAAAAGGGGGCTAAGTCTGGGAAGGCCTCCTGGAAGAGGTGAGCTCTCAGTAGGGCTTTGAAAGGAGGAAGAGAGCTAACTTGGCAGATGTACAGAGGAAGGGCATTCCAGGCCCCGGGGGAGAACATGGCCCAGGGATCGACGACGGGACAGGCGAGAACGAGGTACAGTGAGGAGCTTAGCGGCTGAGGAGTGGAGGGTGCGGGCTGGGCTGGAGAGGGAGAGAAGGGAGGTGAGGTAGCAGGGGGCGAGGTGATGGACAGCCTTGAAGCCGAGAGTGAGGAGTGCTTGCTTGATGTGCAGGTTGACAGGCAGCCACTGGAGATTTTTGAGGAGGGGAGGGACATGCCCGGAGCATTT
This sequence comes from Tachyglossus aculeatus, assembly GCF_015852505.1. Classification (NCBI taxonomy): domain Eukaryota; kingdom Metazoa; phylum Chordata; class Mammalia; order Monotremata; family Tachyglossidae; genus Tachyglossus; species Tachyglossus aculeatus. The sequence continues at coordinate 99,663,148 of NC_052067.1, read as the reverse complement.
CTGCACAGAGATGATCCGGGCAGCAGCGGGAAGTATAGACTGAATTGGGGAGAGACAAGAGGATGGGAGATCAGAGAGGAGGCTGCCGCAGTAATCCAGTCAGGATAAGACGAGAGATTGAACCAGTAAGGTTCAATGAATTACTGAGGAGCTACAGTGTGTGTCCTAAGTGCTCAGGAGCATTCAATCGAACTAGAAGGCGTGAGTTCTGCCCTCTGGGAGCTTACAATCTAAAGGGGGGAGACCTGGTAGGTACAGTAACAAGGGGAACACAAAAAAAAGCTTAAATACCTCCTGGATGGCCAAAGGAAGGCCAGAAGGAATAGATCAGTGCAATAAACCGTGATAATATAGATGCGGTTGGCTGAAACGGCTGCAGGAAAGAGCTTCGACATGGAGGTAGGGATTCATCCGGGAATGTGTAGGGATTCATCCGGGGATGTCTCCTGAAGAAGGGGATTAGTTAGGAGGGATTTGAAGGCGAGGATTGAGGTGGTGAGGCAGGTGTGAGGGTAAGGGAATTCCAGGCAGGGGCAACAGCTTACGCAGTCGGTCAGAGATGGGAGAATTGAGAAGGAAGTAGAGATGAGAAGCTAGGAGACTGGAAAGTAGCTGGAGAGGAGATCCCAAAAGTTGGACACAGTGGGCAGAGAGCCCAATATCCAAGGATCAGAAATAGATGTTTGAGGCTGGCAGACCCTGCAGAAGAGAGACCCATCCGACTGGAGGTTTACGAGAAGCAGACAGACCGGTGCATTCTCTGCATCACTGTTGGAAGAGGATCTGGCAGCAGAGGGAGGCTGGGTGCTCCAGGAGGAGCTGCTGTTGAGATTTGTGGGGTGGGGAGGGGGCAATACCAGAAACAGGGACTTCTGGGACCAAAGAGCTTCTGCTGGGGGGGAGGACAGCACCTGAGAGAGCCTCCCCGGGGGGCAGCACCCAGACCATCCCTCACCTGGCTCTTCTCTCCTCAGGTCTTGGCCAAGGATCTTACAGCAGTCCAGGTGAGGGACCTTACCCAGGAGGTCCTGATGGGTTTGAAGAGCAACTGCTTGGCTAGGGTGAGCAACGCAGTCAGGGTCCTCCCCGTCCTGCTGCAGAAGCCCGGGGCCACAGCTGAGCAGGTGAGGCCCCCCCACCCGGGGGCAGAGGGCTAGAAGACCTGAACGGGATTGTTCTCAGAGGCTGCGGGGCCAGCTCGCCTCTCCTCACTTCCCAGGCCTGCCCAGCCACACGATCGGCGGAGTGGATGGAGATGGGGTTAAGTGGGGAATGGGGTCGACTCAGTAGGGATAGGACCGTTGGTCTTGGCCCAAGGCTAGCGCCTTCATTGTCACCTATTTGCCAGTGCGTGGCCACTATCACATGGCCTGGTGGAAAGGGCCTGGGGCCTGGGCCTCAGAGGACCTGGCTTCTTAGTGAGGCTCCGCTTCTTGCAAGGTGTGTTATCCCAAGGTCATTGAACTTCTCTGGGCCTCAGTTTCTTTGTCTGCCCGATGGGGGCTCCGTGCCTGTTTGCTCACTATCTCTCTGGCTGCTCATTCTCAGTCTCTCTGGTGGGCTCCTCCCCTGCCCCCAAACCCTTAACTGTGGGAATCCCTCAAAGTTCAATTCTGGGTCTCCTTCTATTCTCCATCTACACCCAGTCCCTCAGAGAACACGTTTACTCCCCTGGCTTCGACTACCCCCTCTATGCGGATGATTTCCAACTCTACATCTCCATTCTTGATCTCTCTCCCTCTCTGCAGTCTCACATTTCTTCCTGCCTTCAAGGCATCACTACTTGGATGTCCCACCAATTCCTTCCACCTAAGGTGTCCAAAAGAGAACTCCTCCTCTTCCCACCCAAACCCTGTCCTCCCCCTGTTTCGCCCATCACCGTGGACGGTACGACCACCCTTCCTGCCTTATGAGCCTGAAACCTCCGCGTTATCCTTGACTTGGCTCTCTCATTTAACTCACACATTCGATCTACGTCTAGTCAACGATCAATCCTATCAGAGCAACTTTCACAATGTCATAGAAATCCACCCTTTCCTCTCCATCCAAATCGCTACCACATTAATCCAAGCACTTACCCTATCCCCCTTGATGATTTACTCCCTTCTGGCTGATTTCCCTTCCTCCTGACTCTCCCCACTCACATCTATGCTTAACTCTGCTACCCAGACGATTTTTCTACAAAAACATTCAGTCTCTAGTGACTACCCAAGTGTTTAACCCAGTGTTTGATCCACAGCAAATGGGTAACAAATATCACAATTCTTACCATTCTGGAATATGATTTCCAGGTAGAATCTACAGCTCTCAAATTCAGTCCCTCTCAAGTCAAAGCAAGCTCTCAGATAGACAGTTCCAGTCCAGAGGAGTATTCCCGGTTGGTTTTCAATTCCCGGGGATTTTCTCTGCTCCGTGTCTGAAATGGGATCGGTCTTCATTCACCAACCCACTGCCTGGATTCGACTCCCTCCTAACTGCACTGGCTATGTCAGAGGGTCGCGGGAGGAGCTGGGTCTGACACCGGCCCTCTGTCACCTGTTGCCCTCCAGGTGGCCGACCTCGGGAGGAGCCTGTTTCTACACCTCGCCTCCTCCCGCACCCCAGCCCGGAAGACCCTCTTCCTGAAAGCCCTGGCCCCGCTCACCTGCCACCATTCTCAGCCCGTGGTGCTGGTTTTACTAGAGCACTCGCTGCCCCTGGACAGGTACGGCTTGCCCCACTGCCGGCTGGGTACAAAGCGATCCCAGCCAGGCTGGCCCTAAGTGGAGCGACTCCAGAGCCCTCCTTCCTGGCTGCTTGCCCCAAGTGTTTCTCCATAAGAGGGCCTGGTCCCAGAGAGGGGGGTGACGAGTTGCCGGGAGTCATCTTCGTGACCACAATATGACCGCTGAAAGTCATCTTCCGGATCATTGCATCCCCCAGCCGAGCTCCCCATTCCTGCGTCCCAGACGCCTGCTACGGGGGTGGAAGGGCTCCTGGGGGTTGGGCAGAATCGGGGTAGGGTAGGAAGGCTGAGTCCAGTCGAGGCCTCCACAGACTGGCCCTGGAGATTTGAAGAGCCTTGGGAGCCGATGCCCACCATGCCCCCCATGTGCTTGGGGTGCTTACGTCCTGCATACTGGAGCGACCGGCATCGGGGGCCAGCGACTGTGCTACCTGGGAAATGCACAGCCTGGAGTCCATCACGGTGAGCCCGCCCCCTGACCAGCCCCAGAGGGAGGGGGCGGGGGCAGGGCTGACCCCGGGGCACAGAGTCCCTTCCTTTGTGGCCCCTCAGCCTGAACCCTGCCCCTGTGCCCCTGTGATCCCTTTGCTTAGTTCATTCATTCAATCGTATTAATTGAGCATTTTTTGTGTGCAGAGCACTGTACTAAGTGCATGGGAAGTACAAGTTGGCAACATATAAAGACGATCCCTACCCAACAGTGGGCTCACAGTCTAGAAGTTCCCTGGCTTAGTTCCTTGGCTGGGCAGTGAGGTGGCTTCTGGGAACAATGGGAAGAGCGTCCTCCTGTGAACCGGGGTTCCAGTGGCCTGGGCAATGGGATTGAACCCGACTTGGCCTCTGCCCATCCCTGCCTGGGGTTTCAGGCTCCAGAGGCACTTTGGGTTCAGGTCGGAGAGGACAGTGGAATGACACCAGCAGCTTCTCTGAGAGCAAGTCGGGTGGCATGAGGGAACTCCGGGCTGAGACCGTGCGTACTCCCCACAGGCCACCAACACCGTGTACGAACTAATCTTCGCACGGGAGTACTCCCAGCTTGTGACCGAGTTCTTACCCCAGCTCTTCCTGGCCCTCCTCACCCAGGTGCACTATGTGCTGGAGCTGGGCCTGCGGGCGGAGTGGGAGCAGGAGGCCAGAGAGCCCACCGTGCCCTCCACCCTCGGCCCCTGGAGGTGAGCGGAGCCGGGAAGCGGGGCGGGAGAGGGTGGCCCACAGGCCTGCGGGTGTGGCTGCGGCCACAGCCTGATGTGACGGGAGGTTTCTGCTGAAGCTGGGGTTTGGGGCTGGGCCCGGTCCTTGGGGTTTGAAATGTTGGCAGGCAGGGACTGACCAAAGGGGGTAGTACTGTCAACGTGGTGGGTGGGAGGTGCCGGTGGAGATCTAGGGGGCTACACAGGCTCTACTCGGGAGGAACCTGTTCCTGACTTCTGCTCTGGTGCTCTGTGGATGGTCGATGAAGCCACTGAGTCGGGGAGGAAGGTTTGCTGCCCTTGACTCGAAACGGGCTCAAACCGACAGGGACAAAGTGCAGCAAACAAACGTGGGCCCCAGTTTCCGCTCTGAGCAGGAAAGAGGCCTGGGGAAGTTGGATCCTGGACTGAGGGAGCGCTGGGAGGTGGGCAGGGTGAGAGGGTGCTGTGGGGCCTGGGTGGTCCCTGCTGGTCTGGGGGGCGGGGCACGGCAGGACTTGACAACTGGCAATTGGTGGGGCTGTGGGGCACCGGGGAGCAGCTCTGATATGTGTTCTGGTCTTCAGGTTGGGGGAGTCTGTCACAGTCAAGGGCATTTCCGTGACTCCCTCAAGTCCAATTGCCTAACGGCCGCTTTCCCCTCCCCCGCCTCCACGGCTGTTCCTCAGGACCTCTCTGGAGGCCCTGAAGCGGCTGGTCTCCAGCCGGGCCTGCTGGAAGACATTCATTTCCTTGGAGCTGCAGGACGGCTGGGACCTGTTCTCGTGCCTGGAAACCTTCCAGGAGGGCGTGGTCCTGCTGTCCAGGTAAAGGGGAGCTGAAGCACAAGGGTCTCCGGGGAGATGGGGCTAGGGGAGGGGCCGGCAGGAGGAGCCTAATCGGGAGCCCCCTGGCCCGGCTCTTCCATGCCCCAAGCTCCGGTTTCCCAGCCCCGGGGCTCCCGGGCAACCCCCTGGGCTCAGACTGGCTGTGCCGTCTTCCACAGGACAATGGTCCAGAACAGGTCCCCCATCGTGGGTGGCCTCCTGAGGCTGCTGGAGACTCATCTGCCGGGGATGGGCTCGCAGGGACGGAGCGTTGCCATGGGCCTCCTGGCCGAGGTAAGTGCCGGTGCCATTGGGCCCGCGGAGACCGTGCCGCGCCGAGTGTGGGTCCAGCGGAGCCAGTCAGGGACCGTGGAGCCCCGGACACTAGGAGACAGCGTGGGGTGGGGCTGGGAGTGGGCAGGGTTCAGGGGGTGGAGGGAGGAGCCGCGAGGAGCCGATCTTTTGCTCCGGCTCTTCCTCTTCCGCTGTGGACGGCCCTCCCCCTGCCGCGACCGGTCAGTCTCCATCCTCTCTCGGGGGACCCTTGTTCCCCTTACCTGAGGGGCCCACCTCCTCCCACGACCCATGCACATACGGTGTTTCTCTCGGCAGCTCATCTGGATCCCCGAGTTGGAGTCGGTCCTGGATCCTGCTGCTCTCCAGAGCATATTTCAGGGTGGCCTGGAGGACCCTGACCCCACGGTGCGGGTCACCAGTCTCCAGGCCCTCAACAGCCAACCCCTCAACCCGGAAAAGGTGAGAGGCCGAGGCCCGGCCCCCACCACCCCAGGGCCCAGGGCCCAGGGCCCAGAGCCCAGAGCCCAGCCTGAGGGAGCCAGAGCATGGAGATCTCAACCCTGGAGCCCGACAACCCCATCATTTCCTCAGGGACGGCCCGGTTGGCGGCAGGAGGCCGGCGGAGGCGAAAGCCCTTCTCGACCCTGCTCTCTCTTCTTGTCCCCTCAGGGGTCACTGCTCCAGGCCCAGCTTCCGGCCCTCCTGGAGGGACTGTACCCTGAGGGAGAGGAGTCCCTCTTGGCGGCCTTGACCACGGCGATCAGGGTGGCCCACAGCCTGGGGCAGCGGGGTCTGAAGGGTCTCCGGAAGGAGATCGCTTCTATGCTGGGCCCCTACATCGATGCCGTGAGTCCGAGTCCCGCGGGTGGGGTCCGGGGATCAGCCCCTGGGCCACGAGGCCAGGACCCTCTGACTCGTACCCAGAAAGGACTGCCCTCTGCTCTGCTCTGCCCTTCTCTCCTCTCTGCCCCTCCTTTCCCCATTCAGAACCACCCCAGGTCTGCCCCTTCCCCAGATTCCTCCCCAACACAGCCGTCCCCACCCCACCCCCACCCCCCCACTGCCTGCCGTCGGCCGTTCCCTCCGGCAACCCCGGCTGTGTGTTCCCCCAAGGAGCGAGCTCGAGTGCGCATTGGGGCATTGGAGCTGCTCGGAGCCGTGGCCCACGGCGGGGTCGGGGAAAAGCCAACTGGGCTCCGGCAGGAATTGATCCGGCATATCCTGCCCGTCCTCGTCCACATGATGGACGAGGATGCTGCCGTACGGAAAGTAAGTCACTCACCGTCCGTGTGCCCGGCCTGGCCCCGGCCCCTCCCTTTCTCTCCGTCACTTGGTACCTGGCCTCTCTGTCTCACTGACCGGCACCTGGCCCTATTTCTCCAGAAAGCCAGAGTGACCTTCTTTTCCCTGAACCACAGCCTGGGTTGGAGGCAAATCAAGTCTGTGAGCTGGAAACTGATGGGGGAGCAGGGACTGCACGGGGCCTCCCCCACCATCTGGGAGTACATGGTGAGCGGGCTCAGAACCGTCGGGGGCAGTCCTCGGAGGCTCTGGTGGAAATTGTGGGGAGACCCCTGGATTCCGTAGGGAGGTGTCTGGGGGTGAGCTCGCAACAGCACTGGGATGAGGAGGCCGGGAGCCTGGAAGGGCCGGTGGAGGACGATGCCCACTGCCTGGAGAGGGAATGGAGATGGCAGTGATTCTCTGCAGACCGTGGGACCAGGGAGGTTCGTGGTGTGTGGGCATCCACAGCAGGTTGGGTAGGGGTCGGGCTGGGGCCTCACTCTCTTCCTCCCCAGATGAAGACATTAAAGGGCAGCCGCCAGACGTTTATCTCCCAGGCTCTGGGCTACACCAACAGCCCCCAGACCGGGGTGCGAGCAACTGCTGTGCTCTTCCTTGGTGAGTGGCCAAGTCGGAGCCCCCGGGGGGAACGGCCTCTCTGGCCACCTCCGGTCCCAGGGCCGGCCCCTCTCGGACCCTTCTCTCCACTACCACCGGGGCCCCTGGGCTTTGGGGGCACCAAGTGGATCCCGACCCTGGAAAGTTCCCCTGGGAGGTGACCGATTGGACGGAGCGCTGGCCTAGAACATGGCAGATTCTTCATTTCTTCCCACCAGTATACACCACCTACTATGGTAGGGGAGAGGCGTGGCTCTCGGAAGACGAGTTCAACTACCTCTCCCAGAGTGAGTCCTGGACAACAGCATCGATACCCTCCGTCTGCCTCTCTCTCCAGCCTGTATTTCCCCCACTTCAACTCTCCCTTTCTCCCCGTCCCTCTCTCCCCTGCCCTGGACTCTGTCACTACTTTCTCCCCTTCCCCTTCTTCCCTGCTTTGTTCTCTTCTCCATCTCTTCTCGTTTAGGATCTCCCCTCCAGTCTCCACGGCTAAGCATTTCACTCTCCCACCTCTTCCTTGCCCTCTATCTCCAGTCCCTGGACCCCTATGGCGTGGATATGTGAAGAGTGCACGAAGTTGGGAAGGAATGGGGAAGAGAGAGGGAGAACCTTTTGAGGGTCCAAGCGGGAGGAGAATGAGGAGGAAGAGGAAAAGGGGGAGGTTGAGCTGGAGATGGAGAAGAGGAGGTGGAGGGTTTGGTTGTTGTCCAGGAGAATGTGGTTCCGGGTTCCCATGAACTTTCCCCTCGTTTCAGCGTTTCAACGTCTGAGAACAGACCCTTCTCCCTGGATCCGTGACTTTGTCAGCAACATGTGGACAAAGAGGAGCCAGGGCTGGAGGGAGACAACCTGAAGGAGAGGAGAAGAGAAAGAGGAAGAGGTGGTGGCGGGACCAGTCCCAGTGCCAGGCTGCTCCATGGCCTCACAGAGCCCAGAGTGGCCTGGGGCTTCTGAAGGATGCGCCCACATGGGAGCAGGCACTGCTCCCTTATGTTTCTCCATAAGAGGGCCTGGTCCCAGAGAGGGGGGCTCAAGTTTCTGGGAGTCAGCTTCATGACTACGTTAACCTCCGAGAGTCATCTTCCGGATCATTGCATCCCCAAGCCGAGCTCCACCATTTCTGCATCCGAGATGCCAGATACAGGGGTGGGAGGGCTACTGGGGGTTAGGAAGAATCGGGGTAGGGTGGAAAGGCTGAGTCCAGTCACGGCCTCCACAGACAGGCCACGGACATTTGGAGAGCCTTGGGAGCTCACACCCTTCTCACCTCCCATGTGCTCGGGTGCTGACATCTCGCATACTGGTGCAACCGGCATCGGGGGCAAGCGACTGTGCTGCCTGGGACAGGCACATCCTGGAATCCATTGTGGTGAGTCCCCAACCCTGCCGGCCCCAGTGGGAGGGGGTGAGGGGCAGGGCTAACCCCGGAGCCAAGAGTCCCTTCCCTTGTGGCCCCTCAGCCCGAACCCTGCTTCTGTGCCCCTGTGACCCCTTTGCTTAGTTCTCGGTCTGGGCAGTGAGGTGGCTTCTGGGAACAATGGGAAGAGCATCCTCCCATGATCCTGGGTTCCAGTGGCCTGGGCAATTGGATTGAGCCTGACCTGGCCTTTGCCCATCCCTGCTTGGGGTCTCAGGCTCCAGAGGCACCTTGGGTTCAGGTCAAAGGGGACAGTGGAATGACACCAGCAGCTTCTCTGAGAGCAAGTCAGGTGGCATGAGGGAACTCGGGGCTGAGACCGTGCATACTCCCCACAGGCCACCAACACCGTGTACGAACAACTCTTCCCTTGGGAGTACTCCAAAGTTGTGACTCAGTTTTCACCCCAGCTCTTCCTGGCCCTCCTCACCCAGGTGCACTCTGTGCTGGAGCTGAGCCTGTGGGCAGAGTGGGAGCAGGAGGCCAGAGAGCCCACCGTGCCCTTCGCCCTCGGCCCTGGAGGTGAGGGGAGCCGGGAAGCGGGGCGGGAGAGAGTGGCCCACAGGCCTGCGGGTGTGGCTGCGGCCACAGCCTGATGTGGTGGGTGGTTTCTGCTGAAGCCGGGGTTTGGGGCTGGGCCCAGTCCTTGGAGTTTGAAATGTTGGCAGGCAGGGACCGACCCACGGGGCTAGTAGTGTCAACGTGGTGGGTGGGAGATGCCGGTGGAGATTTGAGGGGGCTACACTGGCTCTACTCGGGAGGAAACTGTCCCTGACTTCTGCTCTGGTGCTCTGTGGATGACCGATGAGGCTACTGAGTTGGGCAGGAAGGTTCGCTGCTGTTGCCTCTAAACGGGACCAAAACAACAGGGACAAAACGCAGCAATCAAATGTGGGCCCCAGTTTCTGCTCTGAGAAGGAAAGGGGCCTGCGGAAGTTGGATCCTGGACTGAGGGAGCACTGGGAGGTGGGCAGGGCGAGACGGTGTTGAGGGGCCTGGGTGGTCCCTACTGGTCTGCGGGGCGGGGCGCGGCAGGATTTGGCAACTGGCAATTGGTGGGGCTGGGGGGCACTGGGTATCCGCTCTGATATGTGTCCCGGCTTCAGGTTGGGGGAATCTGTCACAGTCAAGGACATTTCCGTGACTTCCTCAAGTCCATTTGCCTAACAGCCGCTTTCCCCTCCCCCACCCCCAAGGCTATTCATTCATTCATTCATTCATTCATTCATTCATTCATTCATATTTATTGAGTGCTTACTGTGTGCAGAACACTGTGCTAAGCGCTTGGGAAGTACAAGTTGGCAGCATATAGAGATGGTCCCTACCCAACAACAGACTCACAGTCTGGAAGCGGGAGACAGATGACAAAACAAAACGTGGACAGGTGTCAAGTCATTAGAATAAACAGAAGTAAAGCTAGATGCGCATCATTAACAAAATAAATAGAATAGTAAATATATACTATTTACTATTACTACTATTACTATTACTATTACTATTTACTACATGCCGAGAAGCAGCATGGCTTAAAGGAAAGAGCATGGGCTTTGGAGTCAGAGGTCAAGGGTTCAAATTCCGGCTCTGCCAATTGTCAGCTGTGTGACTTTGGGCAAGTCACTTAGCATCTCTGGGCCTCAGTTACCTCATATGTAAAATGGGGAATAAGACCGTGAGCCCCATGTGGGACAACCTGATCACCTTGTATCTACCCCAGTACTTAGAACAGTGCTTTACACATAATAAGTGCTTAACAAATACCATTATTATTATTATTATTATTATTATTATTATGTACAAGTAAAATAGAGTAATAAATCTGTACAAACATATATACAGGTAATGTGGGGAGGGGAAGTGGGTAGGGCTGGGAGGATGGTGAGGGCAAGGAGGGGGCTCAGGCTGGGAAGGCCTCCTAGAGGAGCTGAGCTCTCAGTAGGGCTTTGAAGGGAGGAAGAGAGCTAGCTTGGCGGATGTGCGAAGGGAGGGCGTTCCAGGCCAGTGGGAGGATGTGGGCCGGGGGTCGACGATGGGACAGGTGAGAACGAGGCAGAGGGAGGAGGTATGAGGCAGAGGAGCGGAGTGTGCATGCTGGGCTGGAGAAGTAAAGAAGGGAGGTGAGGTAGGAGGGTGTGAGGTGATGGGGAGCCTTGAAGCCAAGAGTGAGGAGTTTTTGTCTGATGCATCGGTTGATTGGTAGCCACTGGAGATTTTTGAGGACGGGAGTGACATGGTCAGAGCATTTCTGCACAGAGATGATCCGGGCAGCAGTGTGAAGTACAGACTGGACTGGGAAGAGACAGGAGGATGGGAGATCAGAGAGAAGGCTGATGTGGTAATCCAGTCGGGATAGGATGAGAGATTGAACCAGCAGGGTAGCAGTTTAGATGGAGAGGAAAGGGCAGATCTTGGAGATATTGCGGAGGTGAGATCGGCACGTTTTGGTGACGGATCAGATGTTCCTCAGGACCTCTCTGGAGGACCTGAAGGGACTGGTCTCCAGCCAGGACAGCTGGACGACATTCAATTCATTGGAGCTGCAGGACGGTAGGGACCTGTTCTCGTGTCTGGAAACCTTCCAGGAGGGCGTGGTCCTGCAGGCCAGGTAAAGGGGTGCTGAAGCACAAGGGTCTCCGGGGAGATGGGGCTGGGGGAGGGGGCCGGCAGGAGAAGCCTAATCGGGAATCCCCTGGCCCGGATCTTCCATGCCCCAAGCTCCGGCTTCCCAGCCCCGGGGCTGCTGGGCACCCCCCTGGGCTCAGCCACACTGGCTGTGCCGTCTTCCCCAGGACAATGGTCCAGAACAGGTCCCCCTTCGTGGGTGGCCTCCTGAGGCTGCTGGAGACTCATCTGCCCGGGATGGGCCTGCAGGGACGGAGCGTTGCCATGGGCCTCCTGGCAGAGGTAAGTGCCGGTGCCATAGGGCCTGCGGAGACCGTGCCACGCCAAATGTGGGTCCAGCAGAGCCAGTCAGGGACCGTGGAGCCCCGGAAACTAGGAGACACCGTGGGGTGGGGCTAGGAGTGGGCAGGGTTCAGGGGGCAGAGGGAGGAGACGGGAGGAGCCCGATCCTTTGCTCCGGCTCTTCCTCTTCCGCTGCGGACGGCTCTCCCCCTGCCGCGCCAGCTCAGTCTCCGTCCTTTCTCGGGGGACACTTGTTCCCCTTCCCCGAGGGGCCCACCTCCTCCCACGACCCATCCACATATGGTGCTTCTCTCGGCAGCTCATCTGGATCCCCAAGTTGGAGTCAGTCCTGGACCCTGCTGCTCTCCAGAGCATACTGCAGGGTGGCCTGGAGGACCATGACCCCATAGTGCGGGTGACCAGTCTCCAGGCCCTCAACGGCTAACCCCTCAACCCGGAAAAGGTGAGAGGCCGAGGCCCGGCCCCCACCACCCCAGGGCCCAGGGACCAGAGCCCAGAGCCTAGCCTGAGGGAGCCAGGGCAGGGAGATCTCAGCCCTGGAGCCCAACAACCCCATCATCTCCTCAGGGATGGCCCGGTTGGTGGCAGGAGGCCAGTGGAGGTGAAAGCCCGTCTCAACCCTGCTCTCTCTTCTTGTCCCCTCAGGGGTCACTGCTCCAGGCCCAGCTTCCAGCCCTCCTGGAGGGACTGTACCCTGAGGGAGAGGAGTCCCTCTTGGCAGCCTTGGCCATGGCGATCAGGGTGGCCCACAGCCTGGGGCAGCAGGGTCTGAAGGGTCTCCGGAAGGAGATCGCTTCTATGCTGGGCCCCTACATAAACGACGTGTGTCTGAGGCCCGCGGTTCGGGTCCGGGGATCAACCCCTGGGCCGCGAGGCCAGGACCCTCTGACTCGTACCCAGAAAGGACTGCCCTCTGCTCTGCTCTGCCCTTCTCTCCTCTCTGCCCCACCTTTCCCCATTCAGAACCACCCCAGGGCTGCCCCTTCCCCAGATTCATCCCCAACACCCACCCACCTGCCCACTGCCTGACATCGGCCCTTCCCTCTGGCAACCCTGGCTGTGTGTTGTGTTCCCCAAGGAGAGAGCTTGAGGGCGCATTGCAGCATTAGAGTTGCTTGGAGCCGTGGCCCACGATGGGGTCGGGGAGAAGCAAACTGGGCTCCGGCGGGGATTGATCCGGCATATTCTGCCCGTCCTCGTCCACATGATGGACGAGGATGCTGCCATACAGAAAGTAAGTCACTCACCGTTTGTGTGCCCGGCCTTGCCTCGGCCCCTCCCCTTCTCTCCGTCACTTGGTACATGGCCTCTCTGTGTCACTGACCGGCATCTGGCCCTATTTCTCCAGAAAGCCAGAGGGACCTTCTTTTCCCTGAACCACAGCCTGGGTTGGAGGCAAATCAAGTCAGTGAGCTGGAAACTGATGGGGGAGCAGGGATTGCACGGTGCCTCCCCCACCATCTGGAATTACATGGTGAGCAGGCTCAGAACCATCGGGGGCAGTCCTCGGAGTCTCTGGTGGGAATTGTATGGAGACCCCTGGGTTCCGTAGGGAGGTGTCAGGGGGTGAGCTCGCAATGGCACTGGGATGAGGCCGGGAGCCTGGAAGGGCCAGTGCAGGACGATGCCTAGTGCCTGGAGAGGGAATGGAGATGGCAGTGATTCTCTGCAGACCGTGGGACCAGGAAGGTTCGTGGTGTGGGGCCCATCTCCTCCCACGACCCATGCACATACGGTGTTTCTCTTGGTAGCTCATCTGGATCCCCGAATTGGAGTCAGTCCTGGACCCTGCTGCTCTCCAGAGCATACTGCAGGGTGGTGTGGAAGACCCTGACCCCACAGTGCAGGTCACCAGTCTCCAGGCCCTCAACAGCCAACCTCTCAACCCGGAAAAGGTGAGAGGCCGAGACCTGGCCCCCAGCACTCCAGGGCCCAGGGCCCAGAGCCCAGAGCCCAGCCTGAGGGAGCCAGGGCAGGGAGATCTCAGCCCTGGAGCCTGACAACCCCATCATCTCCGCAGGGATGGCCCGTTTGACGGCAGGAGGCCGGCAGAGGCGAAAGCCCTTCTCGACCCAGCTCTCTCTTCTTATCCCCTCAGGGGTCACTTCTCCAGGCCCAGCTTCCAGCCCTTCTGGAGGGCTGTACCCTGAGGGAGAGGAGTCCCTCTTGGCAGCCTGGGCCACGGCGATCAGGGTGGCCCACAGTGGGAGCTGAAGGGTCTCCGGAAGGAGATCGCTTCTATGCTGGGCCCTTTCATCGATGACGTGTGTCTGAGGTCCGCGGGTCGGGTCCAGGGACCCTCTTACTCGTACCCAGAAAGAACTGCCCTCTGCTCTGCTCTGCCCTTCTCTCCTCTCTGCCCCACCTTTCCCCATTCAGAACCACCCCAGGGCTGCCCCTTCCCCAGATTCATCCCCAACACAGCCGTCCCCACCCCCACCCACCCGCCCACTGCCTGCCTTCAGCCCTTCCCTCCTGCAACCCCAGCTGTGTGCTCCCCAAGGAGAGAGCTCGAGTGTGCATTGCAGCATTAGAGTTGCTTGGAGCCGTGGCCCACGGCGGGGTCGGGGAGAAGCAAACTGGGCTCCAGAGGGAATTGATCCGGCATATTCTGCCCGTCCTCGTCCACACGATGGACGAGGATGCTGCTGTACGGAAAGTAAGTCACTCACTATCTGTGTGCCCGGCCTTGCCCCAGCCCCTCCCCTTCTCTCCGTCACTTGGTACCTGGCCTCTCTGTCTCACTGACCGGCATCTGGCCCTATTTCTCCAGAAACCCTGAGCGACCTTCTTTTCCCTGACCCACAGCCTGGGTTGGAGGCCAATCAAGTCCGTGAGCTGGAAACTGATGTGGGAGCAGGGATTGCACGGGGCCTCCCCTACCATCTGGAATTACATAGTGAGCGGGCTCAGAACCGTTGGGGGCAGTCCTTGGAGTCTCTGGTGGGAATTGTGGGGAGACCCCTGGATTCCGTAGGGAGGTGTCTGGGGCTGAGCTCGCAACAGCACTGGGATGAGGAGGCCAGGAGCCTGGAAAGGCCGGTGCAGGACGATGCCTAGTGCCTGGAGAGGGAACGGAGATGGCAGTGATTCTCTGCAGACGGTGGGACCAGGTAAGTTCGTGGTGTGTGGGTATCCACAGCAGGTTGGGAAGGGGTCAAGCTGGGGTCTCACTCTCTTCCTCCCCAGATGAAGACATTAAAGGCCAGCCACCAGATATTTATCTCCCAGGCTCTGGGCTACACCAACAGCCCCCAGACAGGGGTGCGAGCAACTGCTGTGCTCTTCCTTGGTGAGTGGGCAAGTCGGAACCCCCAGGTGGAACGGCCTCTCTGGCCACCTCCGGTCCCAGGGACGGCCCCTCTCGGACCCTTCTCTCCACTACCACTGGGGCCCCTGGGCTCTGGGGGCACCAAGTGGATCCCGGCCCTGGAAAATTCACCTGGGAGGCGACCGATTGGACAGAGCGCTGGCCTAGAACGTGGCAGATTCTTCATTTCTTCCCACCAGTATACACCACCTACTACAGTAGGGGAGAGGTGTGGCTCTCAGAAGACGAGTTCAACTACCTCTCCCAGAGTGAGTCCTGGACAACAGCATCGATGCCCTCTGTTTGCCTCTCTCTCCAGCCTGTATTTCCCCCACTTCAACTTTCCCTTTCTCCCTGTCCCTCTCTCCCCTGCCCTGGACTCTGTCACTACTTTCTCCCCTTTCCCTTCTTCCCTACTTTGTTCTCTTCCCCATCTCTTCTCTTTTAGGATCTCCCCTCCAGTCTCCATGGCTAAGCATTTCATTCTCCCACCTCTTCCTTGCCCTCTATCTCCAGTCCCTGGACCCCTGTGGCCTGGATACGTGAAGACTGAGCGAAGATGGTTAGGAATGGGGAAGAGAGAGGGAGAACGCTTTGAGGGTCCAAGCAGGAGGAGAATAAGGAGGAAGAGGAAAAGGGGGAGGTTGAGCTGGAGGAGGAGAAGAGGAGGTGGAGGGTTTGGTTGCCCAGGAGAATGCGGCTCTGGGTTCCCATGAACTTTCCCCCCGTTTCAGCGTTTCAACGTCTGAGAACAGACCCTTCGCCCTGGATTCGTGACTTTGTCAGCTCCATGTGGACAAAGAGGAGCCAGGGCGGGAGGGAGACAACCCGAGGGAGAGGAAAAGAGAAGCAGGAAGAGGTGGTGGCGGGACCAGTCCAAGTGCCAGGCTGCTCCATGGCCTCACAGAGCCCAGAGTGGCCTGGGGATTCCGAAGGATGCGCCCACGTGGGAGATGGCATTGCTCCCTTATGTTTCTCCATAAAAGGGCCTGGTCCCAGAGAGGGGGGCTCAAGTTGCCGGGAGTCAGCTTCATGACTAGCCGAGAGTGATGAGTTTTTGCGTGATGCGTAGGATGACTGGTAGCCACTGGAGATTTTTGAGGAGGGGAGTGACATGCCCAGAGCATTTCTGCACAGAGATGATCTGGGCAGCAGCGTGAAGTCTAGACTGAAGTTGGGAGAGACAGGAGGATGGGAGATCTGAGAGGAGGCAGATGCAGTAATCCAGTCGGGATAGGATGAGAGATTGAACCAGCAGGGTAGCAGTTTGGATGGAGAGATAAGGGCGGATCTTGGCAATGTTGCAGAGGTGAGACCGGCAGGTTTTGGTGATGGATCGGATGTTCCTCAGGACCTCTCTGGAGGCCCTGAAGGGGCTGGTCTTCATCCAGGATAGCTGAACAACATTCAGTCATTGGAGCTGCAGGACGGCTGGGACCTGTTCTTGTGCCTGGAAACCTTCCAGGAGGGCCTGGTCCTGCTGGCCAGGTAAAGGGGAGCTGAAGCACAAGGATCTCCGGGGAGATGGGGATGGGGGAGGGGGCCGGCAGAAGGAGCCCAATCGGGAACTCCCTGGCCCAGCCCTTCCATGCCCCAAGCTCCGGTTTCCCAGCCCCGGGGCTCCCGGACAACCCCCTGGGCTCAGACTGGCTGTGCTGTCTCCCCCAGGACAATGGTTCAGAACGGGTACCCTGTCGTGGGTGGCCTCTCGACGGTGGTGGAGACTCATCTGCCCGGGATGGGCCCGCAGGGACCTCACATTGCTATGGGTCTCCTGGCCCAGGTAAATGCCGGTGCCATAGAGCCCGTGGAGACCGTGCCGTGCCGAGCGTGGGGCCAGCGGAGCCAGGCAGGGACCATGGAGACCCAGACATTAGGAGACATCGTGGGGTGGGGCTGGGAGTGGGCAGGTTTCAGGGGGCAGAGGGAGGAGCTGGGAGGAGCCAATCCATTGCTCTGGCTCTTCCGCTGCGGACGGCCCTCCCCCTACCGCGCCTGCTCAGTCTCCATCTTTTCTCGGGGGACCCTTGTTCCCCTTTCCTGAGGGGGCTACCTCCTCCCATGACCCATGCACGTACGGTGTTTCTCTTGGCAGCTCATCTGGATCCCCAAGTTGGAGTCAGTCCTGGAACCTGCTGCTCTCCAGAGCATACTGCAGGGTGGCCTGGAGGACCCTGACCCCACGGTGCAGGACCCTGACCCCACGGTGCAGGTCACCAGTCTCCAGGCCCTCAACAGCCAACCCCTTAACCCGCGAAAAGATGAGAGGCCAAGGCCGAGGCCCGGCCCCCACCGCCCCAGGGCCCAGAGCCCAGAGCCCAGCCTGAGGGAGCCAGGGCAGGGAGATCTCAGCCCTGGAGCCCGCCACCCCCATCATCTCCTCAGGGAGGGCCCGGTTGGAGGCAGGAGGCTGAAGAAGGCGAAAGCCCTTCTCCACCCTACTCTCTCTTCTCATCCCCTCAGGGGTCACTACTCCAGGCCTAGCTTCTGGCTCTCCTGGAGGGACTATACCACGAGGGAGAGGAGTCCCTCTTGGCAGCCATGGCCACTGTGATCAGGGTGGCCCACAGCGTGGGGCATTGGGGTCTGAAGGGTCTCTTGAAGGAGATCGCTTTGATGCTGGGCCCCTACATCGACGACGTGATTCCGAGGCCTGCGGGTGGGGTCCGAGGATCAGCTTCTGGGCTGCAAGGCCAGGAGCCTCTGACTCTTACCCAGAAAGGACTGCCCTCTGCTCTGCTCTGCCCTTCTCTCCTCTCTGCCCCACTTTCCCCCATTAAGAACCACCCCAGGGCTGCCCCTGCCCCAGATTCTTCCCCAACACAGCCGTCCCTACCCCCACAGACCCGCCAACTGCCTGCCGTTGGCCCTTCCCTCCGGCAACCCCGGCTGTGTGTTCCCCCAAGGAGAGAGCTTGAGTGCGCGTTGCCGTCTTAAAGCTGCTTGGAGCCGTGGCCCACGACGGGGTCGGGGAGAAGCAAACTGGGCTCCGGCGGGAATTGATCCGGCATATGCTGCCCGTCCTTGTCCACATGATGGATGAGGATGCTGCCATACGGAAAGTAAGTCACTCACTGCCTGTGTGCCCAGCCTGGCCCCAGCCCCTCCCTTTCTCTCCATCACTTGGTACCTGGCCTCTCTGTCTCACTGACCAGCACCTGGCCGTATTTCTCCAGAAAGCCAGAATGACCTTCTTTTCCCTGACCCACAGCCTGGGTTGGACGCAAATCAAGTCAGTGAGCTGGAAACTGATGGGGGAGAAGGGAGTGCATGGGGCCTCCCCCACCATCTGGAATTATATGGTGAGCGGGCTCAGGACCATCAGGGCAGTCCTCGCGGGCTCCAGTGGGAACTTGTGGGGAGACCCCTGGATTCCATAGGGAGGTAGCTGGGGGTGAGCCCATAACAGCACTGGAATGAGGTGGCCAGGAGCCTGGAAGGGCTGGTGGAGGTCGATGCCTAGTGCCTGGAGAGGGAATGGAGATGGCAGTGATTCTCTGCAGACCGCGGGGCCATGGAGGTTCGTGGTGTGTGGGAATCTACAGCAGGTTGGGAAGGGGTTGGGAAGGGGTCAGGCTGCGGTCTCACTCTCTTCCTCCCCAGATGAAGACATTAAAGGGCAGCTGCCAGATATTTATCTCCCAGCCTCTGGGCTACACCAAAAGCCCCTAGACAGGGGTGCGAGCAACTGCTGTGCTCTTCCTTTGTGAGTGGGGAATTTGGAGCCCCCAGGTGGAACGGCCTCTCTGGCCACCCCCGGCCCCAGGGACGGCCCCTTTTGGACCCTTCTCTCCACTACCACCGGGGCCTCTGGGCTCTTGGGGCACCAAGTGGATCTCGGCCCTGGAAAGTTCCCCAGGGAGGCGACCGATTGGGCAGAGCACTGGCCTAGCACATGGCAGATTCTTCATTTCTTCCCACCAGTATACACCAACTACTACAGTAGGAGAGAGGCGTGGCTCTCGGAAGACGATTTCAACTACCTCTCCCAGAGTGGAGACTGGACAACAGCATCGATGCCCTCGGTCTGCCTCTCTCTCCAGCCTGTATTTCCCCCACTTCAACTCTCTCTTTCTCCCCATCCCTCTCTCCCCTGCCCTGGACTCTGTCACTACTTTCTCCCCTTTCCCTTCTTCCCTGCTTTGTTCTCTTCTCAATCTATTCTCTTTTAGGATCTCCCCTCCAGTCTCCACGGCTAAGCATTTCATTCTCCCACCTCTTCCTTGCCCTCTTCCTCCAGTCCCTGGACCCCTCTGGCCTGGATACGTGAAAACTGAGCAAAGATGGGAAGGAATGGGGAAGAGTGAGGGAGAACCCTTTGAGGGTCCAAGCAGGAGGAGAATGAGGAGGAAGAGGAAAAGGGGGAGGTTGAGCTGGAGGAGGAGAAGAGGAGGTGGAGGGTTTGGTTGTTGCCCAGGAAAATGCGGCTTCGGGTTCCCATGAACTTTCCCCTCATTTCAGCGTTTCAGTGTCTAAGAACGGACCCTTCACCCTGGATCCGTGACTTTGTCAGCTCCATGTGGACAAAGAGGAGCCAGGGCTGGAGGGAGACAACCTGAGGGAGAGGAGAAGGGAAACAGGAAGAGGTGGTGGCGGGACCTGTCCCAGTGCCAGGCTGCTCCATGGTCTCACAGAACCCAGAGTGGCCTGGGGTTTTTGAAGGATGTGCCCATGTGGGAGAAGGCATTGCTCCCTAACTCTCATTACTCCTACTGCTACTCTTTTGCACTCTTAACATTTTGCCCTGAACTGAATAGGAACTGTTGCTTGACTGAGGCAGATCAAAGCTGGCCCGGGTTCTCTAGGTCTGCTGATGAGCTCAATGCCATCCTCTCCTTCCGATGGGGCAGTGGCAGCTGCTGCCACGGTGGTGTCGGCTGCTGGAGAAGCTGAGTCCAGAAGGACTCCCTAGCATCCTGCTCAAAAGCAGCAGGGTTCAACGTGATGCCACGGCCATTTCGGTTCCCTAAGACTGAATCTGAAGTAAAAACGTTCAAATTGTTCCTGAACTGAAGCCGGATAACCCTCTCTCTTCAAGTTGCCCAGAATTGCAATCTCAGGTTGTTCCAGATGAGCAGTAGAGGGACGTGAATGTTTTTGTCATGAATCAGGGAAGTTTGAGCCATTATGTCATTGAAGTAAAGTTGATGGGTCCAGCATTCCCAGGGACTTCACCTGGGAATCCTGTTTCTCCTGCCTTTGCCCTCTCCTACTCTGCTCCCTCACCACCTTTTTCATACTTCCTCACCTTTTCCTGCAACCACTACAACCTTGGACATTGCTTCCTATCTTTCCACAATGTCTGGGCACCTGCGCCTAAGGACCAAGTGACATAAAGGAGGAGAGTGTGGAAACTTTGAACTGGATTTAAATTTAGAACTCTAAGTACCTTCTGTCTACTCTCTAGATCACCTTTAGTCGCTCGCATTTCCTGGCCCAAATTAGACATGTAGACAGAAGTACGGACGTAATTAGAACAGCCTGGCCTGCTGGAAAGGGCGTGGGCCTGGGAATCAGAATAATAAGCATAATAATAATGATGGCATTTGTTAAGCGATTACTATGCACAAAGCACTGTTCTAAGCGCTGGGGAGGGTGCAAGGTGATGAGGTTGTCCCACGTGCGGCTTGCAGTCTTAAACCCCATTTTACAGTTGAGGTAACTGAGGCCCAGAGAAGTTAAGTGACTTGCCCAAAGTCACACAGCTGACAAGTGGCGGAGGTGGGATTAGAACCCATGACCTCTGACCCAAACCTGGGCTCTTTCCACTGAGCCACGCTGCTTCCCTAGAAGGTACGGGTTCTTTCATTCATTCATTGGTATTTATTGAGCACTTTCTGTGGGCAGAGCACTGTACTAAGCGCTCAGAAAGTACAATTCAGCCATCGAGACAATCCCTGCTCACACCGGGCTTATGGTCTAGAAGGCTTACAGGCTAGTAGTCTAATCTACAATTCTATTTCTAGCTCCACCATTCGACTGCTGTGGGACCTTGGCAAGTCACTTTCAGTTGATACAGGATCAGTAAAATGATGCTAATACTTCAGGAAACCCAGAAGATTGGAATCTGGCAATCAGCTAGCCAATCACCTTGGAACTTTGCACCAGCTTTTGGAAGTTCCCCTTTTTCATGTGATCAGGAGTTATCTCCATTGGAGAAATTGCATTCCTGACTTCTATATGAGTCCCTCCAGCCCACTCCAACTCACCTCTGAAAAATGGCAGCCCAGGAAAGAGAGGCTTTTCTCAGACAAAGGGATTAGATTTCCCAGAGCTGTGGCAAGTGAGGGCTTTTTTTCTGATCTTCAGGAGCAGGACACAGGGCACAGGGCATAGATTCTGCCTATATCGATTTGCCAGATCTGAACTGACACTCTCTGACCACCACCTCCTCACTTGCCTTCTGTCTCACACAGCCCGATTCCTCCCCATACTATCCTCTCCCTCACACAGAGACCTCCAATACCTTAAGCACCTCCACTTATTCCAGGCCATCTTGTCCCATCTGAATATTCCCTCATCAACCTCCCCGTTCTTAATGCACAAATCCCCACCCTCAAGTCTGCCCTCTCCACTGAGTTCATCCATCCCTTGCGCCCCCATACCTCCAACAATCTCCCACCACTCCACAGTAAACTTCCCCTTGTCAGGTGCTCATCCTGCGGAGCTCTTGTGGGCAGAAATCCAGCCATCAGCCCGACCACATCCATTTCAGACTCATCCCCAACTCTGCCCTCACCTTTGTCCAGCAACACTTCTCTTCCCCTATCGACCATTGCCCTCACCGACAAGGCCTGACCTTTAATTCTCTCCTTTAACCCCGAATGCCAATGCCTTCCCATTTCTTGCGCAAGTTGGTTTTGCCATCTACTTCACTGACAAAATCGTAACCACCTCCTCAGCTCCAGGACCCCAACTCCATCATCTACTCCCTCATCTTTCCCAACTGTTTCTCGAGAGGAGAGAGAGTGAGCACTGATTACTGCTACTACGGTGAGCCCTCCCACTGTGACTCCCTTCATTCTGTTCCCTGGCTGGGAAGAGGGGCAGCTCCTGGGCCTGGTGGGGAGGGCACCCTCACGAATCTCAGGGTCTGGGGAGCCAAGGACCGGAACAGGACCCCTAGCTGAGCCCTACACATTCCGACCTGGGGTCTCACGCTGGAACTGGGCCTGCTGGGGGGCCGGGAGCACGGGCCTGGGAGTCAGAAGGTCATGGGCTCTAATCCCTACTCCGCCACTTGTCCGCTGTGTGGCCTTGGGTAAGTCATTTCACTTCTCTGCACCTCAGTTACCTCATCTGGAAATGGTGTTACTTCCCAATAGAGTCAATTAAGGAGAATGGGTATGGTGAGTCAGTTTCACAAACAGAATAAACCACGGTATTCAGTATCACAGTAAGAAAACTGATTGACATACAGAAAAAAATCTAGCCAACTGATCCTGCTCCTCTTAAGCCCTCAAATCAGGAGCATTGAAAATCTCCTATCGTAGGACAATCAGTCCCATTTGATGTTCGGGTCCTTAACGGGCCAGACCAACACAGGTGTTTCCTGGCCAAAAAACCCTTCAGGCCCAGGCTGCCCCTGCCTTCCCCAAGGAGGACAGTGAGCAGCCAAGTGTGGGCCTACGTTCCCGTCGGAAGGTCCCCTGCTCGGACTGTCTCAGTTGTCCTCTTGGATAGCAGCAAGGAGCAGCAACTGATGCTTCCCCCCAACCTTTATACTATGCTTGGTGACCGTTACATCGAGCTTCTTCCGCGTAATGACCCTAATCTACTAATTATAGTTCCATCATCTTCTGCTCTTAGAAGGGTCGATGGTGTGTCGACATTTACCTTTTCCCTTGGTGCCTACCAGTCTGGCTTATCTGCGATCATGGGAAGTGATATGCCGAGGTGCAAACTGCACACTTCATATGGGGATTGAGACTGAGCGTTCCACAGGTCAGCGATTGTATCCAACCGGATTTCCTTGTACTTGCCCCGGCGATTACTACAGTGCACTTTGAGCACCTACTGTGAGCAGAATACTGTGTGCAGAGCTTCTCCTCTAGCACAGCATTAAGCAGGATAAGGACACAGTAACAGTGTGAGATCCTGGCCACTCCTCCAACATCAGAACCCTGTAGCCCACTGCCAGGGAAAGAGTCAGCCCAACCCAAATGCCATCCAAGACTCCCATCGTGCCCCGCACCAATCAGGCAGGAAGAAGACCCAGCAGGACCCAGGCCTTCCCAACTTTTGGAATGTTGGGAAGACTGAGACTCTGGGGACCGCTGGACTCTCAAAAGCTCAGCCAATGTGGTGAGGAGATGGAAACCCCCTTTGAGCTGCAAAGCTCTTCTGCTCTCATCTCGAACGTTGAACTTGATTTTTCCATATTGTTTTGCTGTTCTGATCATTTTAAGCTCTTCTCATTTATCCATCGTTAACCCCGAGCAGCACGTGCCAGGGAGCAGAGCGGAGGCTACAGCAGGAGAACCTCTCTAGGGGGTGGCTCCCCATTTCCTCCACACCCGGCTCTTCTCTCCTCAGGCCTCGGCCAACCCCCTGTCAGCAGTCCAGAGCCGGGCCTCAACAGGAAGGTCCTGGCCAGATCGACGAGCTCCAGATCAGCCATGATGAGCCGTGCGAGTGGGATTCTCCCTGTGTTGCTGCATAAGTCCGAAGCCACAGCCCATCAGGTAGGAGCCTCAGGAGAAGGTGGCTGGGAAGGCCTGGTTGAATTTATCCTTCAGGCCCCAGAAGTAGCAGTTGCCTGTCATTGTCCCCCTCGAGGCTCTAAGTTCAGTGTGGGGAGGGAATGTAGTTGCGTAGTACTATCGTTGCGTAGTACTCTCCCAAGAGCTTAGTACAGTGGTCTTCATACAGTAAATGCTCAATAAATACAATTGATTGATTGATTGATTGATTGATGTCTCCGGGCCTGGGTGTCTAAACTCTGGGATTGGAGGGGAGTGAGGGTGAGGAGACAGGCTTAGCAGGGTCCGGGACAAATGAACAAATTACCTTAGGTGCATTTGATTGGATTATGGGTGTGCTGGTGATCTTGAAGGATTTCACCTGACAGATGGGTCAACGATCAAAATGACCCTAACCCTGCAGGAAGCACAGTACAAAGTGACCTAGTGGAAAGAGCACAGGCATGGGAGTTCGAAGAACCTGGGTTCTGATCCTGGCTCTTCCACGTGTCTGCTGTGTGACCTTGGGTAAGTCACTTAATTTCTCTGTGCCTCAGTTACTTCATCTGGAAAATGGAGATTAAGACTATAATCTTCATGTAGGACATGGACTGTAACCAATCTAATTCTCTACCATCTACTCCAGTGCTTAGTACAGTCCCTGGCATATATTGTTTTACAGACACCATAAAAAAAAGGAAAAAGACAGATATCAGGCAACCATTTCCAGCTTCACAGCAGCTTCTTGAAATTTCCCCCAACACCCCCCCATACTACTGACAAATAGCGTGGTAAAGAGGGGGTATTCTCCGCTAAAGGAATAAAGATTTTTCCTAGCTGTGGCAAGCAAGAGCTTCTTTTTCAGATCCTCAGGAGCGGGTCATGGGTGGCAGGGTCTCGTTCCTTCCCATTTCAATTTGCCAAATCTGAAATCCCATTCTCCAGCCACCACCTCCGCAACCGCCTTCTCTCCTCTGCAGACTGTCTTCTCCCTCCCAAAGACCTCCAGTCTCGTAAGCACCTCCACTTATCCGGGGCCATCAAGTCCAATATAGAAATCACCTCATCAACCTCCCCTCTCTTGATGCCCAGCTTCCATCAATTCTGGTCTTTCCATTGAGCCTGTCCTTTGTACCCCTTTCCCTCTGGTGATCTCACACCAATCCCCAGTAAGTTTCTTCTCCTCAGGTGCTCAACCCATAGAGTGCTGTGGGCAGAAATCCAGCTATCGGGTCGACCACATCCATTTCAGACCCATCCTCACTTATATCTCCAGCCCTGATCTCTCTCCAGCCCTGAGCTCTCTCCTTCTCTGCCATCTTGCATTTTCTCCTGTCTTCAAGACACCTCCACTTGGCTGTGCTCCCATCACCTCAAACTGAATGATTTCATTCATTCATTCATTCATTCAATCGTATTTATTGAGCACTTACTGTGTGCAGAGCACTGTACTAAGCACTTGGGAAGAACAAGTTGGCAACATGTAGAGATGGTCCCTACCCAACAGCGGGCTGACAGTCTAGAAGTGGGAGACAGACAACAAAACAAAACATAATAAATAAATAGAATAAATATGTACAAATAAAATCAATAAATAGAGTAATAAATACATACAAACCTATATACATATATTCAGGTGGTTCCAGTGGTTGCCATCCACCTCTGCAGAATGCAACAGAAGGTTCTTGCCATTGGCCTTAGAGCAGTCAGTCACCTCGCCCCCTCCTACCTCAACTCGCTACTCTCCTACAATAACTCAACCCACACATTCCGTTCCTCTAATGTTACCCTTCTCACTGTACCTAGAGCTCATCGCTCTCGCCGCCAACCTCTCACCCAGGTCCTATGTCTGGCCTGGAATGCCCCCCCACCCACCCCCGCCCCCTCAAATCTGACAATTAGTCTCTCCCCTTTCCAAGCTTTATGGAAGGCACAGCTCCTTTGAGAAACCTTCCCTGCCTACACCCTCCTTTCCTCTTCTCCCTCTCCCTTCAGCATCACCCTGGCTTGTTCCCTTCACTCATTCATTCATTCATTCATTCATTCATTCATTCATTCATTCATTCGTTCTTCATTCATTCATTCGTTCTTCATTCATTCATTCCTTGGTGACAGAAACTCCAAGTGACATTTTGCCTACACTCTGAAACTTCTTTAGTCAAGGACAGTCTGCTTCCCTGGGCCAAATTACATTCGCAGACAGACATACGGGTACAGTAAGAGCAAACTAGGAGAAAGAGCGTGGACCTGGCAGTCGTAAGAACTGGGTTCTAATTCTAGCTCCACCATTTGACTGCTGTGTGACCCGGGAAAAGTCACCTCAAGTTCAAGGTTTGGTGGGGACTGTGGTGTGGGAGTTGATTAGGGAGAAATAAAAGAGCAGAAAAGAGATGAATTATAGATGAACTATTCAACTAAAGTCCTCTGCATCCCTGGGTTCCAGCTGTCATCCCACATCCTTATGGCCATTACTTTCAAAAGTCCATAAACAGGTGACAGGCAGCGGCTGCCTTCACCACTCCACCAACTCTCTTCTTGACAAATAAAAAGTCATTTTTTAATGCCTTCATGTCAACAAGATTGTGCCCTAGAAGGGCTCCCATCCCTCCTCGAGAACCAAATCCAACAAGGCCTACTCTGTCCTAATCTTCCTTCATTTCCCAGCTGCCTTAGGTTAGGGTGACTCATTCCCTTCTCCTTGAAGCACTTTCAGATCTTGGATTCACTCACCTGGTCCTCAGCTGGTTGTCTGCTGGGTGTCCCACAAAACTCTTTTATCACCATCATCAACATCCTTGGTATCCTCACGGTGGATAGAGCACGGGCCCAGGGATCCTAAGGTCATGGGTTCGAATGCTGGCTCCGCCACTTGTCTGCTGTGTGGCCTGGGGCATGTTACTTCACTTTTCTGGGCATCGGTTACCTCATCTGTGAAACGGGGATGAAGACTGTTGGCCCTATGCTGGACAGGGACTGTGTCCCACTCAGTAGGCTGGTATCCACTCCAGCACTCAGTACGGTGTCTGGCACATAGTAGGTGCTTAATAAATACCATCATCACGATCATTATCTTAATTATTTTTGAGCACTTACTGTGTGCAGAGTAGTGTGTGCAGAGCTTCTCTTCTAGCACAGCCTAGAGCAGGATAAGGATATAGTAGCGGTGTGAGATCCCGCAACTCCTCCAACAGCAGAACCCTATAGCACGCTGCCAGCCAAGGGATCGGCCCAACCCAAATGCCCCCCAAGCCCCCCAAACGGACAGGTAGAAGGCCCAGAGGGGCCCAACCGTCCCCAACCTTGAGAATGTTGGGAAGATTGTGACAGTTGGGACTGTTGGACTCAGAACAGCCCCACCAAATCTGAAACTGCCCTTTGAGCTGTGATGCTCTTTTGCTCTCATCTCAGACGTTGGCCTTTACTTTTCAATATTGTTTTGCCATTTTGATCATTTTAATGTCTTTTCATTTGTCCACAGCCAAAACACCCATAGTCCGTAGCGAAACCCTACCTAAAAGCACATGCCAGGGAGCAGAGCCGTGGCTACAGTAGCGAGAAGCAGCATGCCTCGGTGGAAAGAGCCCGGGCTTGGGAGTCAGCGGTCATGGGTTTGAATCCCGGCTCTGCCCCTTGTCAGCTATGTGACTTTGGGCAAGTCATTTAACTTCTCTGGGCCTCAGTTCCCTCAACTGTAAAATGGGGATTCAGATGCTGAGCCCCATGGGGAACAACCTGATTACCTTGTATCCCCTCCACTGCCCCCCATGCTCAGAACAGTGCCTGGCATAGTAAGCACTTAACAAATGCCATCGTTATTATTATTATTATCATTTCAGTAGGAGTACCTCCGTGAGGGGCAGCTCCACACTTTCCCCATTCTTGGCTCTTCTTTCATCAGGCCTCTGCTGACCCCGTGACCACAGTCCAGGGCAAAGCCTAAACAGGAAGGTCCTGGCCAGATTAATATTAATACTAATCATTATCATGATTGTTATTATTGTTGTTATTATGGTACTTGTTCAGTGTTTACTATGTGCCAAGCACTGTCCTAAATGCTGGGATTAATCTGAGGTAGTCAGGTTGGACACAGTTCCTGTCCCACATAGGGTTCACACTCTTAATCAACATTTTACAGGTGAGGTAAGTGAGGCTCATAGAAGTGAGGTGACTTGCCCAAGGCCACACAGCAGACAAGTGGCAGAGCCGGGATCAGAACCCATGACCTTCTGACTCTCAGTCCCGTATTCTATCCACTGAGCCACACTGCTTCAGATTGAAGAGCTTTTGCTCAGCCAGTGTAAGCCACGTAATGGCGATTCTCCCAGGGCTACTGCACAAATCTGGAGCCACAGCCCATCAGGTAGAAGCTTCAGGGGAAGATGGCTCGGTGAGGCTGGTTGAATTTGTCCTTCAGGGCCCCAGAAGTAGCAGTTTCCTCTTGTTTCCCTCTTGTCCCCCTCTAGTCTCTAAGCTCATTAAGGGCAGAGAATGTTGCCCAGCAACACTTCTCTTCCCCTATCAACAATTGCCCTCACCGACAACGCCTGACCTTTAATTCTCTCCTTTAACCCCAAATGCCAACTTCTTCCCATTTCTTGCCCATGTTGGTTTTGCCATCTACTTCACTGACAAAATCATAACCATCTCCTCAGCTCCAGCACCCCCATTCCACCCTCTACTCCCTCATCTTTCCCAACTGTTTCTTGAGAGGAGAGTGTAAGCACTGATTACTGCTACTACGTTGAGTCCTTCCACTTTAACTCTCTTCATTCTGTTCCCTGGCTGGGAAGAGGGGCAACTCCTGGGCCTTGTCGGGAGGGCACCCTCGTGAATCCCAGGGTCTGGGGAGCCAAGGACCAGGACAGGACCCCTAGCTGAGCACTACCCATTCCAACCTGGGGTCTCAAGCTAGAACCGGGCCTGCTGGGGGGCTGGGAGCAGGAGGCCAAAGAGCCTCAAGGGAAGAGGGAAGGTTGGTTGAGAGCAGAGACAGTGTAGAGGCTGGGGACTTCAGACCCAGGGTGAGGCCCACAGGGGTCTGTGCTGCGGGGAGGGCTCAGGTCCAGCTGCTGGTGGGAATCTCATTAATCCTCCTCTATGGGGAGGATTTCAACCTTAACTCAGACCTGCACCAGCAGTTGGCATAAATTCTGGCATCGATGAGGATGGTGGGATTCTTTAGGGTCAGCCCGGAGAGTTCAGCTGATGGGAGATAGGGGAGTGGGTTGCTGGGCTAGGGGCAGTAGGGAGGGGCCTCTGGGAGCTGAACGAGGCTCCTTGAGGTACTATGGAAGAGGCAGTTGACCCGCTCTAGTACCTCTTACCCCTCATGTTGGGGGAGTCTAAGACAACCAGGGGCTGCTTGGTGACATCTAAACCAATCAATCCACCAATCATATTTATTGAGTACTTACTATGTGCAGAGCACTGTACTAAGCTCTTGGGAGAGTACACTGTAACAAAGTTGGTAGACACTTTTCTTCCTACAATGAGCTTACAGTCTAGAGGGGGAGAGACAATACTATAAATGAATAAATAATGGATATGTCTATAAGTGCAGTGTGTCTCAGAGGCATGGGCACAAATCCAAGTGCAAGACTGAGGCAGAAGGGTGTGGGAGAAAAGGAAAAGGAAATGAGGCCTTAATTGGGAAAGGCTTCTTGGAGAAGATGGGTATTTATTAAGGCTTTGAAGGTGAAGAGATCACCTCTTGGATATGAAAAGGAGGGCTAGGCCAGAGGTAAAACATGGGTGAGAGGTCAAGATAGACAAGATCAAGGTACAGTGATTAGGTTGGTATTCGAGTTGCAAAGTGTGCAGGCTGGGTCGTAATAGAGAAGCAGAGAAGCAGCATGGCTCAGTGGAAAGAGCCCAGGCTCGGGAATCAGAAGTCAAGGGTTCAAATCCCTGCTCAGCCACTTGTCAGCTGCGTGACTTTGGGCCAGTCAGTTCACTTCTCTGTGCCTCAGTTACCTCATATGTAAAATGAGGGTGAAGACTGTGAGCCCCACGTGGGACAACCTGATCACTTTGTAACCTCTCCAGCGCTTAGAACAGTGCTTTGCACGATGTGAGTGCTTAACAAATGCCATCATTGTCATTATTATTATTATTATAAATAGGAAATCAGGGAAGTAAGGTAGGAGTGGGCAAAGTGATTGAGTGCTTTAAAGTCTATGGTAAGGACTTCCTGTTTGATGGATAGTTGAATGGACAACAACTGGAGCTTTTGAGGAGTGAGAAAACATGGCATAACAGTTTTGTAGAAAAATCATCCAGGCAGCAGAGTGAAGAATGGACTGAAATGGGGAGACACAGGAGGCAGAGAGTCAGCAAGGAGGCTGATGCCGTAATGAAGGAGGGATAAGATAAATGCTTCGATAAACCTGGAAGAGTTTGGATAGAAAGGAAAGGGCAGATTTTGAAGAAACTGTGGAGGTTGACTTGGCAGGATTTGGTGACAGACTGAATATTATGTGGGTTAAATGAGAGAGATGAATCTAAGATAAAGTCAAGGTTATGGGCTCTGAGACAGGGCGGACAGTGATACTGTCTACAGTGATGGGAAAACCATGAAGAGGACAGGATTTGGATGTGAATTTAAGGAGTTCTGATCTGGACACAGTAGGTTTGAGGTGTTGGCATC
Source organism: Tachyglossus aculeatus (assembly GCF_015852505.1). Lineage (NCBI taxonomy): Eukaryota > Metazoa > Chordata > Mammalia > Monotremata > Tachyglossidae > Tachyglossus > Tachyglossus aculeatus. Next base: position 99,633,252 of record NC_052067.1, on the reverse strand, counting down.
CTTCCCGTCTCACAAGCCTGCAACCTTGGTGTCATCCTTGACTGCGCTCTCTCATTCACCCCACACATCCAATCCATCACCAAAACCTGCCGGTCTCATCTCCACAATATCACCAAGATCTGCCTTTCCCTCTCCATCCAAACCGCTACCTTGCTGGTTCAATCTCTCATCCTATCCCGACTGGATTACTGCATCAGCCTCCTCTCTGATCTCCCATCCTCCTGTCTCTCCTTACTTCAGTCTATACTTCACTCTGCTGCCCAGATTATCTTTGTACAGAAACACTCTGGGCATGTTACTCCCCTCCTCAAAAATCTCCAGTGGCTGCCTGTCAACCTACGCATCAAGCAAAAACTCCTCACTCTTGGCTTCAAGGCTGTCCATCACCTTGTCCCCTCATACCTCACCTCCCTTCTCTCCTTCTACAGTCCAGCCCACACCTTCCGCTCCTCTGCTGCTAACCTCCTCACTGTGCTTCGTTCTCACCTGTCCCACCGTCGACCTCTGGCCCATGTTCTCCCCCTGGCCTGGAATGCCCTCCCTCCACACATCCACCAAGCTAGCTCTCTTCCTTCCTTCAAAGCCCTACTGAAGGCTCACCTCCTCCAAGAGGCCTTCCCAGACTGAGCCCCCTTTTTCCTCTCCTCCTCCCCATCTCCCCCCTCTTCCCTACCTCCTTCCCCTCCCCACAGCACTTGTATATATTTGTACAGATTTATTACTCTATTTATTTTACTTGTACATATTGCTATTCTATTTGTTTTGTTAATGATGTGCATCTAGCTTTACTTCTGCTTATTCTGATGATTTTGACACCTGTCTACATGTTTTGTTTTGTCATCTGTCTCCCCCTTCTAGACTGTGAGCCTGTTGTTGGGTAGGGACCGTCTCTACATATTGTGGACTTGTACTTTCCAAGCACTTAGTACAATTCCCTGCACACAGTAAGTGTCAATAAATATGATTGAATGAATGAATGAATGCTTTAATACTAATGGTCAGGAGTTTCTGCTTGTTACCACAGAGATTTAATCTGGAGAGATGTGTGCTGCTTTGAAAAAATAATTTGGGTAGCACAGTGAAGTGTTGACTGGAGAGGGGAGAAGGAGTCCAAAGAGGAGGTGATGAATGCAGTAGTTTGCCCAGGCTATGACCAATACCTGGAGTAGGGTGGTAGTTGTTTACCAGGAGAGGAAAGATCAATCTGGAAAACCATAATTACTGGCCTCTTTGGGAGACATATAGTTTGTTGCATATGGTAACGCTGATGACTATTGATTCTCAACATGCTTTCTTTGAGTCAGGTAAGTTGCTCAGTTGGCCTTAATGACCAGGTCATCCAGAAAGAAGAGAGAATTGCTGTTCAACATTCATTCAGTAGCATTTATTGAGTGCTTACTGTGTGCAGAACCCTGTACTAAGCGCTTGGAAAGTACAATTTGGCAACAGATAGACCCTCCATCTTAGCAATGATTGATTAGGTGCAGCCTGGTCAATCGTGTTAGGCAGGTCGATCATCTCAAGAAACCAAACAGCAATTTTTTTTTTTAGTGGTACTTGTCAAACGCTTACTAGGTGCCCGGCTTTGTACTAAGCACTGGGTTAGATACAAGCTAATAAATGTTGGACACAGTCCACTACCCACATGGGGCTCACAGTCTTAACCCCCCTTTTACAGATGAGGGAACTGAGAAACAGAGAAAGTTAAGTGACTTGACAAGGTCACACAGCAGGTAAGTGGCAGAGCCAGGAGCAGGACCCAGGTCCTTCTGACGCCCAGGTCTGTGCTCTATCTACTAGGCAACACCACTTCTGTTACCAAAATAAGGAGGCTGCTACCTTTGAAGTACAATAAATTGAACATTATCATTCCCTGCTAAAAATCTCTCCATGAAATCCTCCGTTGTGTCTGTTGCCTCTAGATGTGTTAAGAGTCTTGTAAAATGATAAAATGAACTCATGGTAACCTTTGGATTTCGGTACACATATACAACCTGTCAAGTTGAAAAGATCCTGTTTCAGGACTTGTGAAGTATCATTATCATCATAATGGTAAATCATCACAATCAATAGTGTTTATTAAAAACACTGTTCCCCTCATTTTTCTCAAGAGAATTATTTCATGGACATCAAAGTGGTGAAAATGCTATGGAAACTCCTCTACCAGTTCAATCGTTCTGATCTAAATGAAGACCTTAAAAGTACTTTAGCAAGCAAAACCAAAATATAAGTATACTACAAGTCTTAATTTTCTGTGGTGATCAGCCTGGGAGAAGCATGGAGAAATGAAATCCACAGGTTAATCCATCACTGATATTTCTTGAGTGCTTGCTGTGTACAGACCACTATACAAAACGTTTGGGAGAGTACAATACAACTGAGCTGGTAGACATGATCCTTACCTGCAAGGAGCTTGCAGTGTACAAGTAATCCAAATACTTCATTTAAATCAATAGTTTCAACTTCTTCTCCATGAAATCTTTGCCAAAGTTGTCTACAAATAGCAAAGCAGATGGACTTAAGCATTTAGCACAGTACCCTGCACATAGTAAGCACGCAATAAATACCATTGATCAATTGATCGATTGATTGATCAATGGGCCTGAGAAGCGAAGATGGGGGATGTCGGGAAGTAGAGTTAAGCGAACGTGGTTCAAGCGGCAAATGCAAGCATAAAGAAATGAAAATGTTTCCTACCTTGCCCTTTTTGTTCCTCAGAGCTTTGGGCATAATATAGTAAGGCAGGTGGGAACTAAATATGCGGGGGCTTGGCCGGTGGACAAGGTCTATATTGTTTGTGCTGTACTCCAGACACGGAGCTCTCTCCAAATTCTCCACATTTTCTGTTCCATTCTGATGCTCATCATATAAAATTAAATTTACTATTTGCTGACTCCAAACTGTTCCTGAAAAAGGGAAAAAAAATCCCATTTTATACCATGAACAAAAGAAAACAATGGATTACACACTACCTTCTCCAATCTGTTTTCTCTGGATTTGAAACAAACAAAAGGAGTAGTCACTGTAGCTAGAGGTAAAACTATGGATTGTTTCTCTTTTCTTTAAAGAACCAGCAGGTCCAATGCCAGGAGTTAGATGGTAAACTCATTGTGGTCAGGGAATGTGCCTGTTTATTGTTATATTGTACTCTCCCAAGCACTTAGTACAGTGCTCTGCATGTGGTAAGTACTCAGTAAATAAGATTGAATGAATCAGCTCAAGGGCCATCACAGTATTGCTGCTGCTGCCCAAACAGAAGCTTCTACTGAATGCTGCTACTGCTGCTGCTGATAATAATAATAATAATAATACTTGTTCAGTGCCTTTAATGTGCTGAGTACTGTACTAAACACTGGAGTAGATACATTATAATCAGAATCCACTGGGAGCTCACAGCCTAAGTAGAAGGGAGAACAGGAATTGAATTCTCATTTTGCAGATGAGGAAAGTAAGGCACGGAGAAGTTGAGCGATTTGCCCCAAATCACACAGCAGGTAAGTGGTGTTGCAGGGATTAGAATCCAGTTCCTCTGACCCCCAGGCCTGTGCCATGGAATTCTCATAAAGATATGTAGGGTGGGGATGGGTAAAAAGGCTTCCATCAGTTCAATATCAAGATGAAATCTTACCTCAGTTACCTACCTCCTCCCTCCAAGAAATAAATTCAACCAATATCATAGGAGGGAACCCAAAAGAGGCATAGAAGTGCTTAGTATGCTCAGTAAATATGATTGAATGAATGAATGAGTGAATCTCAGATGTCAGGGATCTCAGGTGAATGAATATGGGGTCACAAGGAGGGAGAGAAACTAAACAAGCCCCAAGCACAAGGGGTAACAGACACCCCAAAACAGTAAAGGAGCAATCTTGACATGAACATTCTTCTTTTATTTGTATATAAAATCACATTATTATTACTACCATTATTATAAAATATAATGATGTGCTCAATTTTATGGTATTTATTAAGCGCTTACTATGTGTCAGGCATTGTTATAAGCTCTGGGATAGATAAAGGTTAATCAGGCTGGACATAGTCCCTGTCCTACATGGGACTCCTTGAAGCAGGAGAACGGGTATTAAATGAAACTGAGGCACCAAGAGGAAGTGAGTCACCTAAGGTGACATAGCAGACAAGTGGTAGAGCCGGGATTAGAACCCAAATCCTCTGATTCCCAAGCCCTTCATCTTTCCACTAGACCACAGTGCTTCTATCAATCAATCAATCGATCAATGGTATTTTTTGAGTGCTTACAGTGTGCAGAGCACTGTCCTAAGCACTTGGAAGAGTACAATCCAATAAAGTTGGTAGACACATTCCTTACCCAAAAGGAGGTCACAATCTAGAGGGGAGACAGACATTGAAACATTGAAATAAATTGCAGATGGGGTGATGAAAGAGAAAAAGGATATGTACATAAGTGCAGTGGGGCTGCGGGTGAGATGAGATCCAAGTGCATAGGTGATGTAGAAGGGAGGGTGAATAGAAGAAATGAGAGCTTAGTTAGGAAAGGTCTCTTGGAGGAGTAGTGTGGCCTAATGGAAAGAGCATAGGTCTGGGAATCAGAGGACCTGTGTTCTAATCCTGGCTCTGCCACTTGTCTGCTGTGTTACCTTGGGCGAGTCACTTCACTTCTCTGTCTCAGTTTCTTCATCTGTAAAATGAAGTCATTTAGTTATGCATATTTATTGAGCACTTACTCTTTGCAGAGCACTGTACTAAGTGTTCGGGAGAGTAAAATATGATACAGTACAGTCAGTGCAACAGGTAATTGACAGTAGGTTAATTCAGTTCTTGACCTACCTCCTCCCTAGTCTTTGAGCCCCTTGTGGGACAGGGACTATGTCCAGCTCTATTATTTTGTATCTACTCCAATGCTTAGTGCAGTGCTTGGCACACTGTTAGTGCTTAAAAAATGCCACGATAAGTTAATACAGCACCTGGTGTGTGCAAAGCACTATACTAAGTTTTAGTGAAGAATGTAATAAAGGATACGTAATATCATAGTTACTAGCATCACCTTCAAAAACCATAGGGCAATTACTAATTAGTGTGACTAATATTTCCCTAATTTAGGAGATTGCTTATAAAATGGGTGAGAGTACAGCAGTGCCTGCTGTTCATTCATTCATTCATCCATTCATTTGTATTTATTGAGCGCTTACTGTGTGCAGAGCACTGTACTAAGTGCTTGGAAAGTATAATTTACCAACAGATAGAGATAATCCCTACCCCAAAATGGGCTCACAGTCTAGAAGGTGGAGACAGACAACAAAACAAAACAAGTAGACAGGCATCAATACCATCAAAATAAATGAACAGAATTATAGATATATACACATCATTAATAAAATAAGTAGAGTAATAAATATGTACAAAAATACACAAGTGTTGTGGGTAGGGGAAGGGATAGAGTAGAGGGAGGAAGTAGGGGTGATGGGGAGTGGAGAAGGAGCAGATGAAAAGGTGGGGCTCAGTCTGGGAAGGCCTCCTGGAAGAGGCCTCGTATTCCCGCCTTCCTTCCTTCATTCATTCATCACATCGTATTTACTGAGCGCTTACTGTGCGCAGAGCACTGGACTGAGCGCTTGGGAGAGGACAAATAGAGACAAATGTATATATGTTTGTACATATTTATTACTCTATTTATTTGTTTTACTTGTACATATCTATTCTATTTATTTTATTTTGTTAGTATGTTTGGTTTTGTTGTCTGTCTCCCCCTTTTAGACTGTGAGCCCACTGTTGGGTAGGGACCGTCTCTAGATGTTGCCAACTTGGACTTCCCAAGCGCTTAGTACAGTGCTCTGCACACAGTAAGCACCCAATAAATACGATTGATTGATTGATTGATTGACAGTCCCTAGCCAAGGAGAAGCCACGTGGCTTAGTGGAAAGAGCCTGGGCTTTGGAGTCTACTTATTTATTTTATTTGTACCTATTGATTTTATTTGGTTAATATGTTTGGTTTTGTTGTCCGTCTCCCCCTTCTAGACTGTGAGCCCGCCGTTGGGTAGGGACCGTCTCTAGATGTTGCCAACTTGGACTTCCCAAGCGCTTAGTACATTGCTCTGCACACAGGAAGTGCTCAGTAAATACGATTGAGTGAATGAATGTATGTATTTATTACTCTATTTTATTTGTACATATTTATTCTATTTATTTTATTTTGTTAATATGTTTTGTTTTGTTGTCTGTCTTCCCCCTCTAGACTGTGAGCCCGCTGTTGGGTAGTGACCGTCTCTAGATGTTGCCAACTTGGACTTCCCAAGTGCTTAGTTCAGTGCTCTGCACACAGGAAGCGCTCAAAAAATACGATTGAATGAATGAATGAATGTACGTATTCATTACTCTATTTATTTTATTTGTACATATTTATTCTATTTATTTTATTTTGTTAATATGTTTTGTCTTGTTGTCTGTCTCCCCCTTCAAGACTGTGAGCTCGCTGTGGGGTAGGGACCGTCTCTCTATGTTGCCAACTTGCACTTCCCAAGCCCTTAGTACAGTGCTCTGCACACAGTAAGCGCTCAATAAATACAATTGAATGAATGAATGAAAAGGTGAGCTCTTAGTAGGCCTTTGCTATTAATGAGAACTCTGTCATACTGTACTCTCCCAAGCACTTTGTACAGTGCTCTGCACACAGAGGGTTCTCAATAAATACCATTGATTGATTGATTGATTATTCTGCATAGATTTTCTCTCTTTACTAGCCACCTAGTAAAACCTGCTATTGCACTCTCTCTCTCTCTATCGATCTCTCCTCATGTTATGGGGAAAGAGAGAGATATTTATACACATCTATAGCTGTATAGATGTCAGTGTCTGTCTCCCTTCTAGATTGTGAGCTCCTTTTGTGTAGAGAATGTGCCTACCAACTCTATTGGAGTATATTCTTCCAAGTGCTTAGGACAGTTCTCTTCGCACCTTAGGCACTCAAAAAATACCTTTGATTGATTGAAGCAGTGTTGCTTAGTGGAAAGCTTGGGAATCAGAGGATGTGGGTTCTAATCCTGGCTTTGCTGCTCATCTGCTGTGTTACCTTGAGCAAGTCACTTCACTTCTCTGTGCTTCAGTTTCTTCATCTGTTTCTGAATCTGCATTTGAAACTGAACCTTAGTTTCTTCATATTACATAAATATCTGTATAATTGATAGATATTTCAAAGATGATGGACATAAGAATGTAGATGAAAGTGCAAACCACTATCACTATTGCTAAAATTTCTCAAGAGTACGTTCTTTTGGCAATAGGATGCAAATTCCCTTGTACTTCTTCCAACCTGAGAGAATCCCATAGCCCTCAAGTGTATGTTACTTACAGCTCATCTCTAGACTAAGAGTTCATTGCCGGCAGGGAATGTTTCTGTTTATGTTGTATTGTACTCTCCCAAGAGCTTAGTACTCAATAAATACTGATGAATGAATGAATGAAAAATGCTACAGTTTTATCATTTGTATCTATATTTTACTCTTATATCTAATGTACATTTGTCCCCTTGAATCAGTTTGTCTTTCCTTTTGATTATAACCCCTTGAAGGTAGGAACTGCATCTTTTACTTCCACTGCATGCTTCCAAGTACCACTTTTTTCATGGTATTTGTTAAGCACCTACTATGTGATTGGTACCGTATTAAGTGCTGAGGTAAACACAAGATAAGAAGATTGGACACAATCTATGTCCCACCTGGGGCTGACTGTCTTAAAACCCATTTCACAGATGAGGCATGGAGAAATGAAGTGACTTTGCCCAAGGTCATACAGCAGGAAAGTGGCAGGGCCAGAATTGATGATGATGATGACGACGGTATTTGTTAAGCGCTTACTACGTGCCAAGCGCTGTTCTAAGCACTGGGGTAGATACAAGGTAATCAGGTTGTCCCATATGGGGCTCACAGTCTTCATCTCCATTTTACAGATGAGGTAACTGAGGCGCAGAGAAGTTAAGTGACTTGCCCAAAGTCATACAGCTGATAAATGGTGGAGCTGGGATTAGAACCCACGACCTCTGACTCCCAAGCCCATGTTCTTTCCACTAAGCCATGCTGCTCCCTGAATTGGGACCCAAAACCTTCCTACTCCCAGGCCTGTGCTCTTTACACTAGGCTACATTGCTTCTACCCTGCTCTGCACAAATAAGGCACTCAATAGTGCTATTGAATATGATGACATCCAATAGTAAAGTGGCCCTGATGTCCTCCTAATCCCTTGCATTCCACTAGTGATGCATCATATCGTAATGATGCATGTTTTTCACAACTCCGTCTGAGTTTGCCCAGACCTACAGGGTTTCTCCAGGAGGATCTGATCCCTACTTACTCATTCCAAAGGCTTTGGGCTCCCCTTCTTGGTCCCTCGGAAACAGGTGCCTGCTCTGAATAGCAGACTAGCTGGTTCTTCAGTGAGTCAGGATCCCCGGGGAATGGCTTAAACTATCATATTTTCTCAAGCCTCTCCGCTGACCTGGATTAACAAAGGCACATAAGGGATTTACAGCCTAGGGCTTTGGGCTCCGTGGGCCTTGCCTAAATAAATCCACAATCATACACATGAAAACCTGGCTCCCTCATTACAGAAGCAACGGTGGTAATGGTCTTTCCAGAGTCTGTCCCATGTCGATGTTGGCATTGTCCTTGCCCTCATAGATTTTTAAGCAGGAAAGACCAGCTCACCCTGTCCCATGAAGCCACTTGCAGTCAGTGTTGAGATAGCAGATCAACTCCTTGCCCTCTGACAGCAGGTCACTGCCCGGTAGGGAATGTGTCTGTTAATTGTTATATTGTACTCTACCAAGCACTTAGTTCAGTCCTCTGCACACAGTAAGCACTCAATAAATATGCCTGAATGAATCCCAGGCTGGGGAACTGTGGGGGTCCAATAATGATAATGATAATAATAATAATATTTGTTAAGCGCTTACTATGTGCCAGGCACTGTACTAAGCACTGGGGTGGATACAAGCATATCAGGTTGGACACTATCCCGGTCCTACATGGAGCTGATTGTCCTTCATGGGGCTCACAGTCTCAATCCCATTTTACAGAAGAATTGAGGCACAGAGCCGTTAAGTGACCTGCCTAAGGTCACACAGCAGATGCATGGAGGAGCCAGGATTAGAACCCAGGGCCTTCTGACTCCCAGGCCCCTGTTCTATCTGCTACATCATGCTGTTTCTGCATCATCTTTGTTAGACTGCAGGATAAGCTGAAGCACCTTTCACCCCCTGACCTAGCTTATTAGGGGAGTTAACCAGCCCCTTCCCCATCGGTCAGCCAACCCCAAGTCCCATTTCCCGTACATCTCCAGCCCACTACCACTGTCACTTTCCCAGTGGTGAACTGCAGCGCTGCCCTTCACTTCTTCCTGCTGCCCACTCACTGCTATCGTTGTTGTGTTGGAGAGAGGGCCATGGGGACAGATCGCTACTGGGAAAAGGTTCAGTTCGCCTCCATGGGTGCTGGACTGGATGCATTAGAGAAGCAGCATGATGTAGTGGACAGAGCACGGGCCTGGGGTCAGAAGTCATGGGCTCTAATCCCAGCTCTGGCACTTATCTGCTGTGTGAGCTTGGACAAGTCACTTCACTTCTCTGAGCCTCAGTTCCCTCATCTGTAAAATGGGGATTGAGACTGTGAGCCCCACATGGGACAGGGACTGTGTCCAGCTTGATTTGCTTGTATCTACCCCAGAGCTTAGTATAGTGCCTGGCTCATAGTAAGCGCTTTAAAAATACCATCATTCATTATTATTATTGTTAACAGCTCTCTTGCTAGCACCACATACACTGATGACAACAGAGGATGAGTTGCATGCCAGGCATGGAAGCATCAGAACAGGAGTCAACACAAGCTTCTGTCTAGGCACTGAGCACACTGATTCATTCAATCTTATTTATTGAGCACTTAATATGTGCACAGCACTGTACTAAGCACTTGGGAGAGAAAATTTAACAGTTAACAGACACATTCCCTGCCCATAACAAATTTACAGTCTAGAGAGGAAGAAAAACATTAATATAAAGAAATAAATAAATTCCAGATATGTACATAAGTGCTGTGGGGCTAGGAGACGGGGTTAATAAAAGAAGAAAGTCAGGGAGACATGGAAGGGAATGGGAGAAGAGGGAAGGAGGGCTTAGTCAGGGAAGTCCTCTTGGAGGAGATGTGCTTTCAATAAGGCTTTGAAGCAGGGAAGTATATTACTGCACACAGTAAGCGCTCAATGAATACGATTGATTGATTTGTCTGTGGGATGTGGGCGAGAGGTCAGCGGTGAGAGAGACAATATCAAGGCACAGTGAGAAGGTTAGCATTAGAGGAGTGAAGTGTGTGGGCTGGCTTGTAGAAGAGAATAGTTAGATGATGTAGAAGGGGGCAACGTGATTGAGTGCTTTAAAGCCAACAGAGAGGAGTTTCTGTCTGATGCAGAGGTGGATGATCCAACACTGGATGTTCTTGAGGAGAGGAGAAACAAGGCCTGAATACTTCTGTAGAAAAATTATCTGAGTAGCACAATGAAGTGTGGCCTAGAGTAGGGAGAGACGGGAGGCTGGTGGGGGCGGTCAGCAAGGAGACTGATACAATAATCAAAGAGGGTTAGGATATGTGCTTGGATGAACAGAGTAGCAGTTTGGATGGAGAGGAAAGGACTTAGCGATGTTGCGAAGGTGGATTTAGTGATGGATTGAATATGTGGGTTGAATGAAAGAGAGGAGTCAAGGATAATGCCAAGGGTACGGGCTTGTGAGACAGGAAGGCACTGATCGTGGCCACCTTGGGTGCAAGGGAAGAAGTGGGATCATTCTCTTACAATATCAGATTGGTGGGCAAGGATAGTGTTTGCTCTTTGGCCCTGTTTGCCCCCATTGATGAGCTAAATGATGGCAGTGGAGGGGGTATTGGTGCTGCAGAAGAATGAGGGCGAATCTGAGTTGATGATAACATAACTGACAGGCTAAGTTTCCATTCATTGGGTACCTATGCCGCACGTCCGAAGAACTGAACTAGGCACTTGGGAGAGTGATAATGATAAAAGAGAGAGTCTGAATAAAACGAAACAACAGATTATCCTCCATCCTGTAGAAGACTTCAGAACTCTTTTGGCAAAGGGCCCCATCGAATCTAATGATTAAGAAGCAGCATGACCTAATGGAAAAAGCACGGGAGAGTTAGGGGATTTAGGTTCTGATCCTGCCTCTACTGTGAGCCTGCTATGTGACTTTGGACAAGTCACTTATTGTCCCAGTGCCTCAGTTTCTTCATCTGTAAAATGGAGATTAAATCTCTGTTCTACTTCCTCCTAAGGCTATGAGGGCCTCTGTGGACCAGGGACAATGCCTGACTTGATTATCCCATATCGACCCCAGTGTTTAGTGCAGTTCTTGGCTCATACCATAATTATTACTGATGCTATTCTTTTTCTCTCTCAGTTCACAGGAGAGTTAATCTTGCACTCAAAAAATGCTACTTAATGATGATGATAATGATGAGGAGGAGGAGCAGGGGGAGGCTGAACCACCTCTGGGAAAAATGCCAGTTTTTTGGTTTTCAGTGCCCTGACCCTCTGGTGGTAAGCCCCACATTCAATGCCCTCCTAAATCCCACCCCTTCTAACACATCTTTTCCTATTTGTTCCCAGAATCCCAAGTCATACAGATCCACCAAAAATCTCTATTATTCTAAGCCGTTATTCATACCATCCCTTCTGGACCATAAGCGTCTGATAGGTAGGGAATGTGCCTAACAACTCTGTTGTATTCTCCCAAGGGCTTAGTACAGTGCTCTGCACTCAGGGCACACTCGAGAAATGTCATCGATTGATAGAACCTGAGGACTTAACTCTTCATTCAGGTACTTACTCTGATTCCTCTATTCCTAAATATTCTTATGATTGTCTCCCCCATTACAGTGTAAACTACTTGTGGTCAGGGATTGTAGCACTTCCCAGGTGTTTAGTGCACTGATTTCCACTCAGTGGGCACTCACTAAATACTATGACTTCTGCAAATAACTAAGAACTGATCCTAGGCCTCAGTCCAGCCCTGGCAGTTTTAAAACTGGCAGTTCACAGGCCTGGCAGTCTTAGCATTGGTATAGAGGACAACAGAGTGCCTTCACCATCATCATCAAATGCCATCGAGTTGTTTCCAATCCACAGCGACTCTGGACATATTTTCTCCAGAACATCCTATCTTCTGCCATAGCTGAGTCGTTCTGATATATATATATCATAGAGTTTTCTTGGTAAAAAATCTGGAAGTGTTTTACCTTTACCTTCTTCCAACAATGTGCCTTACAGTATAAATTATTTAAAAGGTTAAATTGCTATATTAAATAATCCCTTGACCTCTTCCATCATAAATGAAGCACTGCTCTAATATGTCCTGCCCCAGTCCTGGCTGCCTTCAGGGAGATGTGTTCAGATGAAAACCCCAACACAGGTTCAAATACTCATGAAAAAAAAAACAAACCTGGATTGAATAATGTATAAAAAACATCAACATCACCTACCTGATTTGGGGCTAAGTGATTAGAAAGATATCACTGTCTTTGATTTCAAAGTCATCCAGGGCTTTTAGGAACTCTAGATCAGTAAATGAGTGAAACAAATTGAAGTTTTTAAATGACACCAAGTAGTTCTCCTTCCCCTGGGCTGCAGTCTCCTGTTCTTCCATGGTTCCAGGGATCTGCAAGGAAGAGCAGGGAGTCGATCAGAGCTCTTGAATTCTACCCCTTTCCCTCAGCCAGATCAAGGATTTTAAGAAGGGGAAAGAAGAAGCTGGACTCACACCATGCCTTCACTGGTGAAATACTTCAAATCAATCAATCATATTTATTGAGCACTTTCTGTGTGCAGAGCACCTAACTGAGTGCTTGGGAGCATACAATATAACAGAGTTGATAGACATGTTCCCTGCCCACAGTGAGTTTATGATCTAGCAGCGTTTATGAGAAGCAGCGTGGCTCAGTGAGAATCAGCGTGGCTCAGTGGAAAGAGCATGGGCTTTAGAGTCAGAGGTCGTGGGCTCGAATCCCGGCTCCACCACATGCCTGCTGTGTGACCTTGGGCAAGTCACTTCACTTCTCTGAGCCTCAGTTACCTCATCTGGAAAATGGGGATTAAGACTGTGAGCCCCGCGTGGGGCAACCTGATTACCTTGTATCCCCCCAGCGCTTAGAAAACTGCTTGGCACATAGTAAGCGCTTAACAAATGCCATCATTATTATTATTATTATTATCTAGTGGGTAGATAGACATTAATATAAATAAATAAATAAATGACAGATATGTCCATGAGTGCTCTGGGGCTGAGGGAGGGGTGAATAAACAGTTCCATTCCAAGTGCAAGGGTGATGCAGAAGGGAATGGAAGAAGAAGAAATGAGGGCTTAGTTGGGTCAGGTCTCTTGGAGGAGATATGCTTTTAATATTTCTTTTAAAGTGGGGAGAGTAATCGTCTGATGGATATTTAAAAGAGAGGGCAATCCAGGCCAGAGACAGGACATGGTCAAGAGGCCAGAAGTAAGACAATTGAGATTGATGTACAGTGAGTAGGGAGCCATTAGAGGAGTGAAATCTATGGCCTGGGCTAGAGTAGGAAATCAGAGAGGTAAAGTAGGAATGAATGGACAGACGTAGGGGGAAACAGTAGACAGCTAGATCAATGAGGAAACTGATACAGTAATCAAGGTGAGCTAAGTGCTTGGATTTATATGGTAGCAATTTGAACGGAGAGGAAAGGGTGGATTTTAGCAATATTGTGAAGGCTGAACTCGTAGTATTTGATGACATCGAATATGTGGGTTGAATGAGAGAGATGAGCCAAGGATAGTGTCAGTTATGGTCTTGTGAGACAGGGTGGATGGTGGTGTTGTCTACAGTGATGGGAAAATCTTGGTGAGGACAGACTTTGGTGAAAATATGAAGAGTTGTTTTGGACATGTTAAGTTTGAGGTGTCAGCAGGACCTCCAAATAGAGATTTCCAGAAGACAGGGGAAGTGTCAGATTTTGGAGAAGGAGAGAGATCAGGTCTGATGATGCAATTGTAGTTGTAGTTGTAGTAGGTGAGATAGTTGAAGTCATGGAGGAAATGAGTTCTCCAAGGAAGAGGATGACTATGGACAATAAAACGGCTCAGAACTGAGCTTTGAGAAACTCCCATAGTTATAGGGTGGGAGGCATTCATTCATTCATCCATTCAATCATATTTATTGAGTGCTTACTGTGTGTAGAACACTGTACCAAGTGCTCAGGAGAGGACAACAGTAAACGTACCCATTCCCCACCCACAACAAACTTACAGTCCAGAGGAGGGGAGACGAACATCAAGGAGAAGCCCATGGAAGAGACTTAGAAATGAGTGGGCAGAGAGATAGGAGAAGAACCAGGAGAGGACAATGTCAGTGAAGCCAAGGTGGGATGCTTTTTCTAGGAGAAAGAGGGCGGTTGGCAATGTCTAAAGCAACTGAGAGGTTGAGCAGGAGTAGGATGGAGAAGAGGCCATCGGATTTGTCAAGAAGGAGATCATTGGTGACGTTGGAGAGGGCAATTCTGGTGGAGTGAAGGGGGAGAAAGCCAGATTGAAGGGTTCAAGGAGAAAACTGGAAAGGAGGAAGTGGAGGCAGTTGAGAAAGTTGAGAGGAGGAAGTTGAGAAGCAGCATGGCTTAGTGGCAAGAGCACGGACTTGGGAGTCAGAGGACGTCGGTTCTAATCCCAGTTCCTCCACTTATCAGCTGTGTGACCTTGGGCAAGTCACTTAACTTCTCTGTGCTTCAGTTACCTCCATCTTTAAAATGGGGAATAAGACTGTGAGCCCCACGTGGGACGACATGATTAGCTTGTATCAACCCCAGTGCTTACAACAGTGCTTGGCACATAGTAAGTGGTTAACAAATACCATTATTATTGTTATAATTATTATTAAGAATAGTAGTAGACAACATGCTTGATGAGTTTGGAGAACAATGCTAGGAGGGATATGGGATGACAACTGGATGATGATGTAGGGTCAAGGGAGGGTTTTGTAGGATAGGGGAGACCTGAGTATGTTGGAAAGCAGGAGAGAAGTCATCCTTTTGTCTGCTGCACAAATTATTTTTCCAAAAAACCTTTCAGTCCACATTCCCCCAGTCCTCAAGAACTTGCAGTGGTTGTCCATCTACCCCTGCACCAAACACAATCCCTGTACCATTGTCTTTAAATTGCAACCTTCAAGTGCTTAGTACAGTGCTCTGTACACAGAAGGCACTCAATAAATATTACAGATTGATTTAAAGCACTTAATCATCTCGATCCTCCTCCCTGATGTCAGTGATTTGCTATTGCGACCCAGTCTGCACAATTCACTCCTCTAAAGCCGATTTATTCGAAGTCCCTTGATCTCATCTATCTTGCCACTGACCCATTGCCCAGGTTTGTTCATCTGGGCTGAAAGTCACTTCCCCATCATTTAAAACAGAACTCTTATCTCCCCAACTTCAAAGCCTTACTAAAATCACATCTCCTCCAAGAGGCCTTCCCAAATTAAGCCTTCTTTTCCCCTACTCCTTCTACCTTCTGCATCACCTCTCACTAGGATCTGTATCCTTCAGACACTTGCTATTCACTCCACCCTCAGCCCCTGCAGCATTTATGTACAATCTGAATGCCTACTCCCGTTGTAAATGGTAAGTTCCTTTTGGGTAGGGTACATGTCTAGAAACTCTGATATACTGCACTTTCCCAAATGCTTAGTAGAGAGCTCTGCACATCCTAAGAGCTTAATAAATACCATTGATTGATAGATTGATCATTGATTGATTAACAGAATATTAAAATAACCACACTAGTTCTTAGAAAAATCAGCCAGTTCAAAGAAAAATAAGTTCACTTGACTAAGGGAGATCATTTTGTAGAGGTATCAGTGGATGAATCACAAGACTCTTCCTGAAAAAAATGGACAGCAGAGAATGGAAGCACTTACCTGGTTATAAATACCAGGTGAAACCAAACCCTCTTTCATGTGAATCACCTACTCCATTGGAGAACTCATTTGCTCCCGTGGCTTTAACTACCACCTTTTTGCAGACGATTCCCAATTCTGTCTCTCCAGCCATGATCACTCTCCTTCTCTACAGTCTCACACGTCCTCCTGCCTTCACAACAGCTCTACTTGGATGTCCTGCCAACACCTCAAACTTAACATGTTCAAAACAGAACTCCTCATATTCGCACACAAACTTGTCTTCCCCCCTGGCTTGCCCATCACTGTTGAGAGGACCACCATCCTCCCTGACTCACAAACCTGGAAACCTGCTGTTATCTTCGACTCGTCTCTCTCATTCAACCTGCATATTCAGGCTGCCACTAAATTCTGTGGGTCAACCTTCACGACATCACTAAAATCTGTTCCTTCCTCTCCATCCAAACGGCTACCGTGTTAATCTGAGCACTTATCCTATCGCACCTTGATTACTATGTCAGCCTCCTTGCTGACCTCGCTGCCTCCTGTCTCTCCCCATTCCAATCCATACTTCATTCTGCTGCCCAAATCATTTTTCTACCAAGTTTCCCCAATCCTCAAGAACCTCCAGTGATTGTGCATCCACCTCTGCATTAAACAGAAATTCTTTATCATTAACCTTAAAGCACTTAATCACCTTGCCCTCTCCAAACTTATCTCACCCCTCTCCTATTACAACCCAGCCCATATACTTCACTCCTTTAATGCCAAATTACACACTGTACCTCGATCTCATCTATCTCACTGCTAACCTTTTGACCACTTCCTGTCTCTGGCTGCAATGCCCTTCCTCTTCACATTTAATGACATTAGTAATGACATTTATTAAGCACTTACTATGTGCAAAGCACTGTTCTAAGCGCTGGGGAGGTTACAAGGTGATCAGGTTGTCCCACAGGGGGCACACAGTCTTAATCCCCATTGTACAGATGAGGGAACTGAGGCACAGAGAAGTTAAGTGACTTGCTCAAAGTCACACAGCTGACAATTGGTGGAGCCAGGATTTGAACCCATGACCTCTGACTCCAAAGCCCATGCTCTTTCCACTGAGCCATGCTTCTTCTTCATATCTGTCAGAAAATCATTCTCCCCACCTTCAAAGCCTTATTGAAGGCACAGCTCTTCCAAGAAGTCTTCTCTAACTCATTTCTTCTTCTCTCACTCCTTTTTGTGTCACCCTTGCACTTAGATTTGCTCCCTTTATTCACCCCTCCCTCAACCCCACAGCACTTCTGTCCATATCTGTAATTTATTCATATTAATGTCAGTCTCCCCCGCTAGAGGAAATGGGTCTACCAACTCTGTCCTATTGTTCTCTCTCAAGTGTTAGTACAATGCTCTGCACACAGTAAGTGCTCAATAAATACAATTGATTGATTGCGCTGCCTAGAACTCCTCAACAACAACTCTCTCCTCGACCCCCTCCAGTCTGGCTTCCGTCCCCTACATTCCACGGAAACTGCTCTCTCAAAGGTCACCAATGACCTCCTGCTTGCCAAATCCAACGGCTCATACTCCGTCCTAATCCTCCTCGACCTCTTAGCTGCCTTCGACACTGTGGACCACCCCCTTCTCCTCAACACGCTATCTGACCTTGGCTTCACAGACTCCATCCTCTCCTGGTTCTCCTCTTATCTCTCCGATCGCTCTTTCTCAGTCTCTTTTGCCGGCTCCTCCTCCCCCTCCCATCCTCCTACTGTTGGGATCCCCAAGGTTCAGTACTTGGTCCCCTTCTGTTCTCAATCTACACGCACTCCCTTGGTGACCTCATTCGCTCCCACGGCTTCCACTATCATCTCTACACTGATGACACCCAGATCTACATCACTGCCCCTGTTCTCTCCCCCTCCCTCCAGGCTCGCATCTCCTCCTGCCTTCAGGACATCTCCATCTGGTTGTCTGCCCGCCACCTAAAGCTCAACATGTCCAAGACTGAACTCCTTGTTTTCCCTCCCAAACCTTGCCTTCTCCCTAACTTTCCCATCTCTGTTGACGGCACTACCATCCTTCCCGTCTCACAAGCCCGCAACCTTGGTGTCATCTTCGACTCCGCTCTCTCATTCACCCCTCACATCCAAGCCATCACCAAAACCTGCCGGTCTCAGCTCCGCAACATTGCCAAGATCCGCCCTTTCCTCTCCATCCATACCACTACCCTGCTCGTTCAAGCTCTCATCCTATCCTGTCTGGACTACTGCATCAGCCTTCTCTCTGATCTCCCATCCTCGTGTCTCTCTCCACTTCAATCCATACTTCATGCTGCTGCCCGGATTATCTTTGTCCAGAAACACTCTGGGCATATTACTCCCCTCCTCAATAATCTCCAGTGGCTACCAATCAATCTGTGCATCAGGCAGAAACTCCTCACCCTGGGCTTCAAGGCTGTCCATCTCCTCGCCCCCTCCTACCTCACCTCCCTTCTCTCCTTCTACAGCCCAGCCCGCACCCTCAGCTCCTCCGCCGCTAATCTCCTCACCGTACCTCGTTCTCGCCTGTCCCGCCATCGACCCCCGGCCCACGTCTTCCCCCGGGCCTGGAATGCCCTCCCTCTGCCCATCCACCAAGCTAGCTCTCTTCCTCCCTTCAAGGACCTGCTGAGAGCTCACCTCCTCTAGGAGGCCTTCCCAGACTGAGCCCCTTCCTTCCTCTCCCCCTCGTCCCCCTCTCCCTCCCCCCATCGTACCTCCTTCCCTTCCCCACAGCACCTGTATATATGAATATATGTTTGTACATATTTATTACTCTATTTATTTATTTTACTTGTACATATCTATTCTATTTATTTTATTTTGTTAGTATGTTTCATTTTTTTTTTCTCTGTCTCCCCCTTTTAGACTGTGAGCCCAATGTTGTGTAGGGACTGTCTCTATATGTTGCCAATTTGTACTTCCCAAGCGCTTAGTACAGTGCTCTGCACATAGTAAGCGCTCAATAAATATGATTGATTGATTGATAAATGATTACTCATATTAAGTCCTTCAATTCTTTTATTTGAGCTGTAGAGAGCTGACTAACTTGAATGAGTTGTGGTCAACAGGAAAGAAACCTTCAATTTTGACTGTTATTTGAGAAACGTGAAACAAAGTTCAAAGTCCCGGGGCAGGAAACTAACCTATTCTGATATTGAAACTGCCATGCTGAGGCCTACATATTTCCTTTAGATAATTAGGGTATATCAAAACGATTACCTTTTTGACCTGGCTTTACTGTTTGTCAACCCGTCTTCTACCTACATTTGTTCATCTGCAACAGACAAGATAGATACAATCCCAAGACCAGCCACAGAGGCAGATGCCAAGGAGTCCCCTGCTTCAGCTAAAGTGAATTTAGGAAATGGACTCTTGTCCTTTATAGTATTTTCTTCCTCTGCAAGAGCTGATAAGATGTCCTAAATTGGAAGTTTTCAAAATGTGATTGAGCCCACAATAATGAATTATGAATTTAACTACCTTCTGAAGTCTACAGGGTTCTCTTCTCCATCCACTCTGGTTTCCGATAACCTTGCCAACTATTTGTTTGATAAACTCAAAACCATCAAGTGTAAACTCCCCGGAGTCACCTCTCCAACTCCCTCCCAATCCCGCATCCACTCTCTCTCGTCCTTCTCAGTCATCTCTCAAGAGATCTTCTGCCTGCCTTTAAAATCTGCCCCCTTCCAGAATTTCCAATTCCATTCCCCCTCACTTTTAAGAAAAGTTCTGCTTACACTTCTTCCCTCCCTGATTGCAATCTTCACCTGCTCACTCTCTGATGGCTCCTTCCCCTCTGCATTCAAACATTTTTTTATGGCATTTGTTAATTGGTTATTATGTGCCAGTCACTGTACCAAGAGCTGGGGTACATACAGTCAGGTTACACACAGTCCTTGTCACAAATGGGGCTCACAGTCTTAATCCCCGTTTTCCAGATGAGGTAACTGAGGCACAGAGAAGAGAAGTGACTTGCCCAACTCACACAGCAGGCAAGTGGTGAGCCAGAATTAGAACCCCAGGCCCATGCTCTATCCACTGGGGAATACTGTTTCTCAGACACTCTCACATCTCCACTTTACCAAAAAAAGCCTTCTATGGATCCCACTGCAATCTCCAGTTATTGCTCCACATCTCTGCTCATAGCAATACTAATAATAATTGTATTTGTTAAGGACTTCCTATACACCAAGTACTGTACTAAGTGCTGGGGTAAATATAGGATAATCAGGTCCCACATAGGGCTTACAGTATAAGTAGGGAGAACAGCTATTGAACCCCAATTCTGCTGATGAGGAAACTGAAACACAGAGAAGGTAAGTGACTTGTCCAAGATCACTCAGCAGGTAAGTGGCAGAACAGGCTTTAGAACCCAGCACCTCTGACTCTCAAGCTTGGGTTCTTTCCAATAGGTCACACTGCTTCTTGTCCAAACTCCTTGAACATGCTGTGTAAACCTGCTGCTTCCCCTTTCTCTCTTCCAAGTCCCATCTTAATTCTCTACAATCTTGTTTGTACCCTCTTCACTCTAATGACCCTATTTTGGCTGAAGAGTGCAATGACCTCCTCGTTGCCAAATCTAATGGACTCTATCTGAATATTTCCCAACCCCTTAGATGTCATTGATCAATCAATCAATCAATCATATTTATTGGGCGCTTACTGTGTGCAGAGCACTGTACTAAGCACTTGGGAAGTACAAGTTGGCAACATATAGAGACAGTACAGGGCTCTGCACACAGTAAGTGCTCAATAAATACGATTGATTGATTGATTGACCTTCTGACTCCCAGGCCAATACTTTATTCACTAGGCCCTGAGTTCGTTGACACATTCCGTACTCAAAAAGAGCTTACAGTTTAGAGTGGACAATAGACATTCAAAAGGTACATAAGTGCTGTGGGGCTGAGGGTGGAGTGAATAGCAAGTGTTTGTAAGATAAAGATCCCAGTGTAGAGGTGTGGCAGAAGGGGGAAGGAGTAGGGGAAAAGAGGGCTTAATTGGGGAAGTCCTCTTGGAGGAGATGTAATTTGAATAGGGCTTTGAAGAGAGGAGATCTGCTGTAAATGAAAGGGACAGGACTTTAAGGCCAAAGGAAATGACTCTGAGAGAATGGGAGGTAATTCCAGACACTGAGATGGAGGGTTTCATGGATTTGACCAAACAATCAAAGCTAAAGATTCATTCTGAAGGACCAAACAATCAAAGCTAAAGATTCATTCTGAAGAACAATGATTTGAGTTGGAGCCTTGAGGTTGAAGCAGACAATAGCATTTTGTTGATCTCTCTCCTCAACTAAAGTCCCTCAATTCACTCCTGGGACTCCCATGGAAAATAAACATAAATTTAATTTGGTATCAGGTCAGAAATCAAGGTTTAAAAACAGTGCCTTGCATCCATGGGCTCTCTCCCCTCTAGACTGTAAGCTTGTTGTGGGCAAGCAATGTATCTGTCTGTTATACTGCTCCCTCTCAAGAGAAGCAGCATGGCACAGAGGAAAGAGCACGGGCTTTGGAGTCAGAGGTCATGGGTTCAAATCCCACCTCCGCCAACTGTCAGCTGGGTGACTTTGGGCAAGTCACTTAACTTCTCTGGGCCTCAGTTCTCTCATCTGTAAAATGGAGATTAAGACTGTGAGCCCCACGTGGGACAACCTGATCACCTTGTATCCCCCCAGCGCTTAGAACAGTACTTTGCACATAGTAAGCGCTTAACAAACACCATCATCATCATCATCATCTCAAGCACTTAGTACAGTGCTCTGCATGCAGTAAGCACTCAAGAAATAGGATTGACTGACTGGCTGACTCCCAGTGGTGTGACAGGATCCCAAGACTGGATATGTAGAGCACAAACCCTAGAATTCAACCAAGCCCTTTGAAATGAAATGTACATCAGTGGAACTAAGTGCAGACAGTCTCCCATGTGAAGGAATTGATTATAAGTGTCCTCCTCCCGCAAATCCGCCGAGCTAGCATTCTTCCCCGCTTCAAGCCCTACTGAGAGCTCACCTCCTCCAGGAGGCCTTCCCAGACTGAGCCCCCTCCTTCCTCTCCCCCTCCTCCCACTCCCCATCCCCCCACCCTACCTCATTTCCCTCCCCACAGCACCTGTATATATGTTTGTACATATTTATTACTCTATTTATTTTACTTGTACATATTTACTATTCTATTTATTTTATTTTGTCAATATGTTTTGTTGTCTGTCTCCCTCTTCTAGACTGTGAGCCCGCTGTTGGGTAGGGACCATCTCTGTGTGTTGCCAACTTGTACTTCCCAAGCACTTAGTACAGTGCTCTCCACACAGTAAGTGCTCAATAAATGCAATTGAAAGAATGAATGAATGCCA
The DNA here is from genome assembly GCF_015852505.1 of Tachyglossus aculeatus. Taxonomy (NCBI): domain Eukaryota; kingdom Metazoa; phylum Chordata; class Mammalia; order Monotremata; family Tachyglossidae; genus Tachyglossus; species Tachyglossus aculeatus. The sequence goes on along the minus strand of NC_052067.1, from coordinate 99,610,928 downwards.
ATTTGTACTTCCCAGGCGTTCAGTACAGTGCTCTGCACACAGAAAGCGCTCAATACATGTGATTGATGATGATGACTACTATTTGCCCTCTCTCATTCCTGCTAGGTCTGCTCCACTGGGGCACAGAGAGCATTGAGTAAGGTAGCAGGCACCATCACAAAGGAGATGCAAATGTTTTTCCCACACAGGACCTTTTTAAGGCAAAATGGTGGGGAGTGTGTTGTGGAAGGGAGTGGGGGCAGGAGGAGGAAGAGGGTTGGAGGAAACTGCGGTGGCATCAGCCAACTTGGGAACAGGGATGTGCTGGCCTTCCTCCTTCCCTGTGAGCTTTGAATGTGCTAAGTCTCTGGCGATGGGGCAGCTAGGTCTTTCGCCACTCAGAGTTGACCTTCCTAGTGGATGGGGTAGAGGCATCATCAGGGACGCCTCTGGGGCTACAGCTTCAGCGTCTGCCCACTCAGCCTCTTTGGGTTTCTTGAACTGTCCTGCAAAAACAGAGCTGGGAGGTGACCACATCTCATCTCCCGCTGGAGGCATGGAGTCAAGGCTGGGCAAGGAGAGGGTGGGGTGGCGATGGGCAGAGTGTGATGGACACCTATATTGTCCAGCCCCTCCCCACCAGGGCAATGGCTTGCCAACCAGAGCAGGTCTTCTGGGCCTCCAGCCTACCTGCTCAGAACCGAGAGGTATTCAGAGTCTACCACAGGGCACAAATGAGATACAGTCTTATCAGAACAAATAACTCAGATAGAGGATTCCGAGATCTATAGCGCTGTGCTGGAACACATCTATTTAATTCAATTGTAAATGATTGATTTTCTGCAGCATGGCATCTAAAGATCTTCATTCATATCCCAGATGAACTTCAAAGGTAAATCTTTCATCTGCTCCTGAAAAACCTTGTCGAATCTCTCACTTTGAGACACAGTCAAGCAATTTTTCCAGTCCCCAATGATGCCTGGAAGGGAGGAGAAGAAATCTAGCATTTGTATGTAAGATAACCAAATGGGGAGAGGGGTGTTATATACTCATTTTTGGATAACGATAAAGAACCTGAGAAAGAAACTTTTTAGGAGTGGATCAATTTTTTGGATTCCCAGTGGCTTTTAGGCTCAGTTTCCTTTATAATGATGGCATTTATTAATTGCTTACTATGTGCAGAGCACTGTTCTAAGTGCTGGCGAGGTTACAAGGCGATCAGGTTGTCCCAAGTGGGGCTCACAGTCTTCATCCCCATTTTACAGATGAGGTAACTGAGGCACAGAGAAGCTAAGTGACCTGTCCAGAGTCACATAGCCAACAAGTGGCGGAGCCTTGGATTTGAACCCATGACCTCTGACTCCAAAGCCCATGCTCTTTCCACTGACCCATGCTGCTTCTCTGCTTCCTTTAATAAATGGCCCACTAAATTTGAGGGTACACTAGTGGAGTATTTTGAAACCAGACATTTACAAATAAAAGTCCACATTGTTGGTCTCCAGTGTCAAAGCAATTTTTCCTTCCAGTGGAATGGAAATCCCCTAGTTGGATGACCTATGCATTGTGATGAACCCATTTCTGAGTACTCCATCCTATTTTCATGTAAAAAGTGGTCAGTGTCCAAGTTTACCAAAGTCTTTCCCATCCTCATCACATATGCTCTTGGCTGAGCATTCCTTAAGCACTTAGATACTCAACTCAACCGCACACACTTATATACATAGCACTAGATTCTTACAATTTCCTCTCTATCTGTAGTTTATTTTAATGTTTGTCTCCCCCTGTAGCTTGCAAGGTCCTGGTGGGCAGGAATCATGTCACGCAAACACTATTGTATTGTACTCTCCCAAGTGCTTAGTTCAGCGCTCTGCTCACAGTAAGTGCTCAATAAATACCATGAACTGATTGACTGATGGAGAGAGCTGACTGCAGGGAATGTGTCTGATGTTGTATTGTAATACTACTACTACTACTAATAATAATAATGGTATTTGGTAAGCTCTTACTATGTGACAAGCACAGTTCTAAGCGCTGGGATAGATACAAGATAATTAGGTTGTCCCATGTGGAGCTCACAGTCTTCATCCCCATTATACAGATGAGGTAACTGAGGCACAGAGAAGTCAAGTGATTTGCGAAAAGTCACACAGCTGACAAGTGGCAGAGGCAGGATTAGAACTCACGACCTCGACTCACAAGCCTGTGCTCTTTCCACTAAGCCACGCTGCTTCTCCCAAAGTTCTGAGTACGGTGCTTTGCACACAGTAAGTGCTCAATGAATATAATAGAATGAATGAATGAACGAATTGAGGGTCTTAAAGCTAATGATCTGGAGTTTGTTTGATATGGAGAGGAATGAGTACCACAGGAGGTTTTTGAGGGGCGGGCAGACACATGCAGGATGGCGTTTTCGAAAAATGATCCAGGCCACAAAATGTAGTACGGACTGGAGAAGAGAGAGACTGGAGGCAAATAGATTGGCAGGGAGGCTGATACAATAGTCAAGCCAGTAGATGACAAGTGCCTGAGCCAGAATGGAGACTGTTTGGATGGATTTATACTTCCCAAGCGCTTAGTCCGGTGCTCTGCACACAGGAAGCACTGAAGAAATACGATGGAATGAATGAATGAATAAGCACTGGAGGAGATACAAGACAATCCAAACTGTCCCAGTCCTTGTCCCGTATGGGGTTCACAGTCTAAGATGGAGAGAAAATAGGCATTTAATCCCCATTTTACAGATGAGAAAACTGAGGCACCAAGAAGTTAAGTGACCTGCCCAAGAGCACAGAGTAAGTGAAAATGGTTGAGCCGGGATTAGGACCCAAGCCTAGGACTCCCAGGCCTGTGCTCCTTCTATTAGGCTACACTGCCTCCCACCTGAATCCCGCTAACCCAGGAACTTCCTTCTGGTGACAGCAACTTCGAACAAGCCCTGAAGTTATTGGTTTCCAGGCGGTGATACCTTTACGAAGAAAATCTTGTTCGTGCGTCCTTCCAAGTTCTCTAGTTATAGCGTCATAATTCGCCCTGGGATCGTTTTTCATGTTCTCGAAAGTTGCTTGTTTCACCACAGACTCCACATCTTCATCAGTCAGCTTCTTTCCCAGGAATTTGCTGATCTTTAGAACAGCATTTCTGAGGTCCTAAGAATTGAATTTACATGGACATCCATGGAGCACAAACAAGAGCTCATACAAATAAATACCCCCAACCCAGGAAATTTAAAGGGGGCCCCATAGTGTAGGCTCAGAAGAGCTATGGGAACACGAAGTCTAAGTTTTAAGAGCTCTCCCAGACATGGCCCGAGGAATGAAATTCCTCTCCTTATCATCATTGTTATCATCATCATCATCCTGCTTTATGCTCTCTGGGAAATTACCAGAAGTGAGGAACACAGTCCTGGCTCTTGAGAATTTTACTATCTCTTGGAACAGGGTCATTTTTAGCTAGGTGAGGAGTAGGGCAAGGATTGACAATAAAACTAATGTTAGGATTAGAATTAGGGTGTTGGCTAAGGGTTGGGGCATTACTGAGGCTGTTAGAGCTAGAGCAAATGATAGGGTTATGAGTTAGGAAGGAAAGGGGGTTGGATTACTTGTCTACAGTAATCATCATTTTTGCCTCTATCAGTCCCTGAATGTATGACTTTTTAATGTTTTGAAATTATATCTCTATATCATAGATTATGTGTCTCTAGAAGGCAGAGTCTACGTCATGCACTTTAGTACAGTGCTCTACATGCAAAAGATTTTTTACTGGTATTTGTTAAGCACTTACTATGTTCCAGGCACTGAACTAAGTGCTGGAGTAGATGTGATTTATTCAGATTGGACACAGTCCATGTCCCACATGGGGCTCGCAGTCTTAATGTTCAATTTACAGATAAGGTAATTGAGGCACAGAGAAGTTAAGTGACTCACCCAAGGTCACACAGGAGACAAGTGGGGAACAGGAATTACAACACAGGTCCTTCTGACCCCCAGGTCTCTATCCACTATCCTCTAGGCCACCTTGCTTCTCTAAATGCCATGTATGTAGATGCTCAATAAATAGCATGGATTACTTTAGTGTACTTAAGATTACTGAAGTCTATTTGGGGAAAATAGTGTAATGCAAATCTGTGAAAAATTAATTTAGATTATTTTAAGTTCGCGGCCATGGATTGCTATCTCAGGAACTAGCACATTACATGAGCTCACATGTCTCTCTCACTTATCTTAGCATGCACTTTGTCACCTCTCTCTTGTGAATCATAACCAGTGCTTGCAAAATTCTTGGTGATTTTAAAAGAAAAAGAATTGTGACTATGTAAAGAGAAATCATACACATTGAGGATGCCCTTCAATGGATCAATTAAAATCCAATTTATGGTGTGCAGGGCATTGTACTAAGCGCTTGGGCAGATACATTATAACAGAGATAGTAGACATGTTACCTGCTCACAAGGAGCTTAATCTAGAGGGAGTGGATTCCCTCAAATTCAAATTCAGCATCAATCTAGGGCATATTGGAGAGTGGGTCATGGAATTGGAATTACAGTCCCTGCCCCACCATTTTACCTTCTTCATCTCCTCATAGGACAAGAAGAGAATATTGAAGTTATTCTTGTGACTGTACCAGCCCTTGATATGGTCAAACCACAAATTGGCAAACACTGTTAAAAAGAGCAATACCATCCAGGGTTAATTGATATTTTCCCAAATATGTTTCTATCTAGATGGCTTCTCCACCTAGAAAATGCATTATTTCCTTTAAAATGGATAAACTCAACAATATTACCATTGGTCTTATACATAGAAAGAGAAATATCATAGACATGAAGCACCACATACTTGTTGAATTCATGGGTCAGCTGATTTTGATTGGAAGAAATAGCTCCTGCTACAACATTATGTAGTTGCTTTGCTCAAACACCCGCTGTCTTCGGATCTCAATTCCATGAGTTTGAGATCCTAGCTTCTATCTATCATATCCAGTCTTAATTACTCTATCAGCCTCCACCTTCAGACCTCCATGCCTCCTCTTCACTCTATACTTCTCCATACTTCACTCTGCTGCCCCGATCATTATTCTCAAAAAGTATTGAGTTCTCAATTCCCATTTCTCTGCAAGACTCTCTACGGGGTGCCCATTCACCTCTCCATCAAACAGAAACTCCTTACCATGGCTGTAAAGCACTCAATCAGCTCAGCCCCACTTACCTTACCTGACTGATTTCCTATTACAACCCAGGCCACACTCATCACTCCTCCAATGTCAACTGTCCCACTGCACCTCAAATTCAACTACCTCGCTGCCGACCCCTTGCCCAAGTCCCACTTCTGACCTGGAACTCCTTCTCAATCAATCAATCAATCAATCAATCAATCAATCAATCGTATTTATTGAGCACTTACTGTGTGCAGAGCACTGTACTAAGCACTTGGGCAGTACAAGTTGGCAACTTATAGAGACAGTCCTTACCCAACTGTGGGCTCACAGTCTACAAAGAGGAGACAGAGAACAAAATAAAACATACCAATAAAATAAAATAAATATTATAGATATGTACAGGTAAAATAAATGAATAAATAGAGTAATAAATATGTACAAACATATATACATATATACAGGTGCTGTGGGGAAGGGAAGGAGGAAAGATGGGGGGATGGAGAGGGGGACGAGGGGGAGAGGAAGGAAGGGGCTCAGTCTGGGAAGGCCTCCTGGAGGAGATTGCCAATTTGTACTTCCCAAGCGCTTAGTACAGTGCTCTGCACATAGTAAGCGCTCAATAAATACGATTGATTGATTGATTGATTGAGGTGAGCTCTCAGTAGGGCCTTGAAGGGAGGAAGAGAACTAGCTTGGCAGATGGGCAGAGGGAGGGCATTCCAGGCCCGGGGAATAACTTGGGCCGGGGATCGACGGCGGGACAGGCGAGAACGAGGCACGGTGAGGAGATTAGCGGCAGAGGAGCGGAGTGTTCGGGCTGGGCTGGAGAAGGAGAGAAGGGAGGTGAGGTAGGAGGGGGCGAGGTGATGGACAGCCTTGAAGCCCAGGGTGAGGAGTTTCTGCCTGATGCGCAGATTGATTGGTAGCCACTGGAGATTTTTGAGGAGGGGAGTGATATGCCCAGAGCATTTCTGGACAAAGACAATCCGGGCAGCAGCATGAAGTATGGACTGAAATGGGGAGAAACACGAGGATGGGAGATCAGAGAGGAGGCTGATGCAGTAGTCCAGACGGGATAGGATGAGAGCTTGAACGAGCAGGGTAGCGGTTTGGATGGAGAGGAAAGGGCGGATCTTGGCAATGTTGCGGAAATGAGCCCGGCAGGTTTTGGTGACGGCTTGGATGTGAGGGGTGAATGAGAGAGGGGAGTCGAGGATGACACCAAGTTTGCGGGCTTGTGAGACGGGAAGGATGGTAGTGCCGTTACCAGAGATGGGAAAGCCAGGGAGAGGGCAGGGTTTGGGAGGAAAGACAAGAAGTTCAGTCTTGGATATGTTGAGCTTTAGGTGGCAGGCAGACATCCAGATGGAGATGTCCTGAAGGCAGGAGGAGATGCGAGCCTGGAGGGAGGGGGAGAGAGCAGGGGCAGAGATGTAGATCTGGGTGTCATCAGTGTAGAGGTGATAGTTGAAGCCGTGGGAGTGAATGAGTTCACCAAGGTAATGCGTGTAGATCGAGAACAGAAGGGGACCAAGCACTGAACCTTGGGGAACCCCCACAGTAAGGGGATGGGAGGGGGAGGAGGAGCCTGCAAAAGAGAATGAGAATATAGGACCGGAGAGATAAGAGGAGAACCAGGAGAGGACGGAGTCTGTGTAGCCAAGGTCGGATAGCGTGTTGAGGAGAAGGGGGTGGTCCACAGTGTCGAAGGCAGCTGAGAGGTCGAGGAGGATTAGGACGGAGTATGAGCCGTTGGATTTGGCAAGCAGAAGGTCATTGGTGACCTTTGAGAGCGCAGTTTCCGTGGAATGAAGGGGACGGAAGCCAGACTGGAGGGGGTCGAGGAGAGAGTTGGTTTTGAGGAATTCGAGGCAGCGCGTGTAGACGACTCGTTCAAGGAGTTTGGAAAGGAATGGTAGGAGGGATTTGGGGCGGTAACTAGAAGGTGAGGTGGAGTCAAGAGAGAGTTTTTTTAGGATGGGAGAGACATGGGCACGTTTGAAGGCAGATTGGAAGGAACCAGTGGAGAGTGAGCAGTTGAAGATGGAAGGTAAGGAGGGGAGAAGGGATGGAGCGAGAGATTTCATCAATCAATCAATCAATCAATCAATCAATCGTATTTATTGAGCGCTTACTATGTGCAGAGCACTGTACTAAGCACTTGGGAAGTACAAATTGGCATCACATAGAGACAGTCCCTACCCAACAGTGGGCTCACAGTCTAAAAGGGGGAGACAGAGAACAGAACCAAACATACCAACAAAATAAAATAAGTAGGATAGAAATGTACAAGTAAAATAAATAAATAAATAGATAAATAGAGTAATAAATATGTACAACCATATATACATATATACAGGTGCTGTGGGGAAGGGAAGGAGGTAAGACGGGAGGATGGAGAGGGGGACGAGGGGGAGAGGAAAGAAGGGGCTCAGTCTGGGAAGGCCTCCTGGAGGAGGTGAGCTCTCAGCAGGGCCTTGAAGGGAGGAAGAGAGCTAGCTTGGCGGATGGGCAGAGGGAGGGCATTCCAGGCCCGGAGGATGACGTGGGCCGGGGGTCGATGGCGGGACAGACGAGAGCGAGGTACAGTGAGGAGATTAGTGGTGGAGGAGCGGAGGGTGCGGGCTGGGCAGTAGAAGGAGAGAAGGGAGGTGAGGTAGGAGGGGGCGAGGTGATGGAGAGCCTTGAAGCCCAGGGTGAGGAGTTTCTGCTTGATGCGCAGATTGATCGGTAGCCATTGGAGGTTTTTGAGGAGGGGAGTAATATGTGCAGAGCGTTTCTGGACAAAGATAATCCGGGCAGCAGCATGAAGTATGGATTGAAGTGGAGAGAGACACGAGGATGGGAGATCAGAGAGAAGGCTAGTGCAGTAGTCCAGACGGGATAGGATGAGAGCTTGAATTAGCAGGGTAGCGGTTTGGATGGAGAGGAAAGGGCGGATCTTGGCAATGTTGCGGAGCTGAGACCGGCAGGTTTTGGTGACGGCTTGGATGTGAGGGGTGAATGAGAGAGCGGAGTCCAGGATGACACCAAGTTTGCGGGCTTGTGAGACGGGAAGGATGGTAGTGCCGTCAACAGAGATGGGAAAGTCAGGGAGAGGACAAGGTTTGGGAGGGAAGACAAGGAGCTCAGTCTTCGACATGTTGAGCTTTAGGTGGCTCTCATGAGATGAGAGGGAGATGGGGTCTGAAGCACAGGTGGCTGGAGTAGTTCTCCCCTTCATATATGACAGACTGACACTCTCCCCACCTTCAGTACCTTATTAAAATCACATCTGCTCCAAGAGGTCTTCCTCAACTGAGCCCTCATTTCCCCTACTCCTTTCTCCTCCTTCCTTGCCTATGCACTTAGGATCTGTACCATTTGGGTACTTGATATTCACCCCACCTTCAGCCCCACAGCACATATACACATCTGTGCAACTCATTTTAATGTCTGTCTCCCCCTCTGAACTGTAAGCTCTTTGTCGGCAAGAAATGTGTCTACCAGAAAAGAGCCCAGTCCTGGGAGTCAGAGGACCTGGATTCTAATCCCAGCTCTGCCACATATCTGCTGTGAGACCCTGGGCAAGTACCATAATTATTATAAGTACCATATTATTACATTAATTTTTATTATAAACCCGGACAACAGTATTGATAGAAGGGATCCTGGCCTAGTGGGAAGTGTGCCTCAGTTTTCACATCTGCAATACGGGAATAAGACACCTACCCCTTCATTTCTCCTAGATTGTGAATCCTGTTTGGGATTATCTTCTATCTACACTAGTGCTTGGCAAATAGCACTTAATGAATACCACTATTGATTAATGGTCTAATAGGCCTAATGTAGGCCTGAGCCAACTACGTAGACTTGGTTTTAAAGTCTGTTGCACCTTTTGACTGCTGTTCTCTCAAATTGGCTAATGCCTGGTCCCTACATGTATTTATATCTGTGCAACTGTTCTCTCTCGGGCAAGACACTTCATTTCTCTGTGCTTCGGTTACCTCATCTGTAAAATGGGGATTAAGAATGTGAGCTCCATGTGGGACAGAGACTGTGTCCAGCCTAATTATCTTGTATTTACCCCAGTGCTGAGAACAGTGACTGGCACATAGTAAGTGCTTGGGAGAGTACGATACAACACAGTTGGTAGATGCAGTCCCCCTCCACAATGAGCTTACAGGCTAGGGTGGGAAGACAGAAACTAATATAAATAAAGAAATGATGGATATGGACATTAGTGCTGTGAGGCTGAGAGAGGGGTGAAAAAGGGAGCAAATCCAAGGGAGGTTACCCTCTTTCAGTAGCCTCTTGTCTTTGTTAATGGAAAGTGGGCCTCTTTCCACTCTTGAGAAAAGTGTCAATTTTTGTACAGAAATTGGATCACTGACCTCCTCCACTGCCATTTCATCCATCCTAAGATGGAGACAATGAGTACAACGCTCATTGTAGACAATGAGTACTACACCAGGTACATCAGGTCTGAATGTAGAAGAGATAAAATACAAGCAGAAAAGAACATCCCATCTTCAAACTTCTTGTGGGAAGGGATCATTTCTACTTATTGTATTGTTCTATACTCTCCCAAGTGCTTAATACAGTTCTCTACACACAGTAATAATAATAATAATAATGACATTTATTAAGCACTTACTATGTGCAAAGCACTGTTCTATGCACTGGGGAGGTTACAAGGTGATCAAGCTGTCCCACAGGGGGCTCACATTCTTCATCCCCATTTTACAGATGAGGTCACTGAGGCCCAGAGAAGTGAAGTGACTTGCCCAAAGTCACACAGCTGACAACTGGCAGAGCTGGGATTTGAACCCATAACCTCTGACTGCAAAGCCCGTGCTCTTTCCACCGTGTCACGCTGCTTCTCTATATTGCCTGCAGCCCAGCCGCTCGATGACTACTTAAGGAGATCACGTCCCTTTCAAAACTTGGGCCTTGCTACACAGGCAAATCTTTCAAAATTGAAGGTTCTGGAATGTTTTAATGGGACTTTGGGAGACAGACCTGGAAAATCATTATCCTCAGTCTCAGTCTCATTGGTAGGCGCTTAGAGTTTCCTTGTCCTGTCTTATGCTGTACAGTCATCTCTTGACCCATAGCAACTCCACTGACACATCTACCCCAGATGCTCCATCTCCATCTGCAATCATTCTAGTACTGTATCCATAGAGTTTTCTTGGTAAAAATACAGAAGTGGTTTACCATGGCTTCCTTCCATGCAGTCAACTTGAGTCTCCACCTTCAACCCTCTCCCGTGCCACTGCTGCCCAGCCCAGGTGAGTCCTGACCTGTAACTGATTGCCTTCCACTCACTAGCCACTGCCCAAGCTAGGAATGGAATGGGTGTGCCTCTACTTGACTCTCCCTTCCGCAGTTGAGACTGGTAGAGTATTGGAAACCCTCCAGGTGCGATCCTGAGAGGGGATGAGAGTTTCCTGAATATATTAATTCATTCAATTATATATATTGAGCACTTACTGTGTGCAGAGCACTGTACTAAGAGCTTGGGAAGTACAAGTTGGCAAGATATAGAGATGGTCCCTACCCAACAGCAGGCTCACAGTCTAGAATATATCATCAATGAAACAATCAATCGTATTTATTGAGCGCTTACTGTGTGCAGAGCACTGTTCTAAGTGCTTGGAAAGTACAAGTTGGTAACATAGAGAGACAGTCCCTACCCAACAGTGGGCTCACAGTCTAGAAGGGGGAGATATATATATACATATATATAGTGAATATAGTAAAATTGATGACTCTTCATTCTCAACATACATGCTCAAGTCAGATCAGTTGCTCAGCTGGCCCTAATGACCAGGCCATATTGAAAGAGGACAGAATGGCTATTATTCAGCAAACTGCAACAGCAATTTGGCAAAAAGCCTTGACTTGAGATCTCCAAGCACTTACCTGATCCTGCCTTGACTCCTGCATCAGCCTCTTCACTGACCTCTCTGCTGCCTGTCTTCCCCTTTCCAGTCCATAATTCACTCTGCTGCCCAGATCATTTTCTAAAAAAAAAGCTCAGTCCACATCCCCCCTCTCCTAATAAACCTCCAGAGGCTGCTCATCCAGCCCTGCGTCAAACAGAAACTCATTACCGTCAGCTAGAATTCATTCAATTCATTCAGATTTACTGAGTGCTTACTGTGTGCACAACACTGTACTAAGCACTTGGGAAGTACCAATCATCAACATATAGAAACAGTCCCTACCCAAAACAGGGCTCACAGTCTAGAAAGTACCCACTAGTTGTAAGTCACTCAATCCGTTCTCCCACTCCTGCCTTGCTTCTCTGATCTTCTACTAAAACCCAACCTCCATTTCACTAGTATATCAACTTAATCACTGTACCCTGATCTCAGCTTTACTGCCATCAACACATTGCCCAAGTTTCTCCTTGGGCCTGGAAATCCCTCCCCCTTCATATCTGGCGGTCCACCACTCTCCCCAACTTCAATTTCTTGTTCAAATTGTATGTCCTCCAAGATGCCTTCCCAGACTAAGGCCTCATTTCCCCATCCACCCTCTCCTATGTGTCGATTCTGAACCGTGTAACCCTTAAGCGCTTTTAGATTACCCCAACCTCACACCACTTAATGCAAATATTTTTAGGCTCTACTGATTCCCTTATTCCTAATCTATTTTAATGTCTTCCTCCCCCTGTAGACTTTAAGCTCCTCATATCTAACTATTCTATTATACTGTACTTTTCCAAGCTCTTAGTAAGGTGCCCCACAAATATCACTGACTGAATGGATGCAGCCTAGCCAATTATACGATGAAAACAAAGAGGTCTCTTGTCGAAACATGGAGGCCTATATACTTTTCCAAGCTCCTGGGAAGGTGTCCAGTAAATATCACTGATTGAAAGGATGCGGCCTCGCTGATTACATTTTGAAGACAAAGAGCTCTCTTTTCCAAAAATGGAAGCTTATGACTTTGAAGGAAAATGAATTGATCATTACCATCTCCTGCTAAAAATCTCTCCATGAAATCCTCCATTGTGTCTGATGTCTGTAGTTTTGTCAAGAGTTTTGAGAAATGATAAAATGAGGTCATAACATCCTTAGGGTTTCGGTACACGTATATAACCTGTAAATTGAAAAGACACCATTTTAGACTTGTGAAATATCGTTATCATACTTATGGTATACCATCATCATTATCATTACTTAGACTGTGAGCCCACTGTTGGGTAGGCACTGTCTCTATATGTTGCCAACTTGTGCTTCCCAAGTGCTTAGTACAGTGCTTTGCACACAGTAATCGCTCAATAAATACGATTGATTGATTGATCAATGGGATTTCTTACGGATATTATTGATCTAATTTTTCTTGATTATATCTATTTTTTTTGATCATATTCATATTATTTCATGAATCATGAGATGCTTACAATGCATCTTATTCTCCTCTACTCAAGTTCTTCTCTGGGTGGGATTTTTCTAATCTAATTAAAGAAATAAACAAACTTTACCATCCTCCCTGTCTCACAGACCCATAACCTTGGCATTGTCCTTAACTCAAGTCTCTCACTTAAACTGCATATTCAGTTTGACATCAGATTAATCAATTTATTAAGTGCTTACTCTGTGTGTGTGTGTGTGTGCGTGTGTGTGTGTGTGTTTGTGTGTGTGTGTAGAACTGTACTAAGAGGTTGGGAGAGTACAATATTGGGAGAGTACAATATAATAGAGTTGGTAGACATGTTCCCTGCCCACAATAAGTTTACAATCTAGAGGGAGAGACAGATGATAATATAAATGTGATGCCAATTTGTACTTCCCAAGCGCTTAGTACAGTGCTCTGCACATAGTAAGCGCTCAATAAATACGATTGATTGATTGATTGATTAAATGTTATTTATAACATATAATTTATAGACATGTTCATAAGTCCTGTAAGTCCTCTCCTCACATCTCTAGAATCCTGCCCTCCATTTCCAACCAAACTGTTGCCATCCTTTTCCAAGCACGTAGAGTTTGGGCCTGGGAGTCAGAAGGTCATGGGTTCTAATCCTGCCTCTGCTGCTTGTCTGGTTTTTGACCTTGGGCAAGTCACTTCACTTTTCTTTGCCTCAGTTACCTCATCTGCAAAATCGGGATTAAGACTGTGATCCATATGTGGGACAGGGACTGCATCCAACCCGATTTATATGTATCCAACCCAGTGCTTAATACAGTGCCTTGCACAAGTAAGTGCTTAACAAATACCATTATTATTATTATTATTTTCCAACTTGACTATTTTATCGGCTTCCTCAATGACTTCCCCTCCTCCAGCCTACTCCTCACCCCTAACAGTAACTATTTCACTCTGCTGTCTGGATCATTTTTCAAAAATTCATTCTGCATATTCATTCAATGGCATTTCTTGAGCACTTGGTGTGTGCAAAGCACTGTATTATATCTCCCCACTCCTCAAAACCCTCCAGAGGTTGTCCATCCATCTCGGCATCAAACAGAAACTCCTCAACATCCCCTTTAAGGGACTCACAGCTCTCTACCTCTTTCTTATTCTTTTCTCCTCCCTTACTACAACTCCGAGAGCACATTTCTCCCCTTTAACACCAATCTACTCAATGTACCCCGCTTTCATCTCTCTCCCCTCTGACCTTTGATCGAGTCCTACCTCCTGCCTGCCTCCCCCTTCAACTCTGACAGACCACCATTCTCCCCACCTTCAAAGTCCTACTAAAATTGTTTCTTCTACATGAGGCGTCCTCTCACTAACCTCTCTTCTCCTCACCTTATTTTCCCACCCTTCTGCATAAACTATGTCCATGGGTCTGTAATCCTTAGACATTTTGCTACTCACTTCACCCCCAGCCCCAAAGTGCTTATGCACATATCCTTATATTCTGCTGCATCTCTTATTTGTAATTTTTTTTAACGTACATTGTAACCTCCTTGAGGGGAGGGATAGTGTCTACTAATTCTATTGTACTGTATTCTCCCAAGTTCTTAGTGCTCTGTCCACAATAAGCAAACAAAAACCATTGATTGATTGATTAATTAAAAACTCTCTCTCTATATAGTTAGATATAGATATAGATAGCTATAGATATTGATAGAGAGCTATAAGTCTCTCAATTTTTCGTGGTGATTGAAGTGAGAAAAGCATGGATAAATGAAATCATTTCATTAAAGGCAATAGTTTTGATTTCTTCCCCCTCTAATACTTTGCTAAAGCTGTTCACAAATAACGAAATCGACAGACTGGAGTGTCTCCTTCCATTTCCTCTGTCCCCCTGGTGGGGTGAAAGTGCCAAGTGTCAGTAAGTGGAGCTATGTAAATAGTAATAATAGTGATGGTATTTGTTAAGTGCTTATTATGTGCCAAGCACTGTCCTAAGCAGTGGGGTACATACAAGATAGTCAGGTTGGACACAGTCCTGAGATTCTGGGGCTCAGAATCTCCATCTCCATTTAACAGTTGAGGTAATGAGGAACAGAGAAGTAAAGTGACTTGCCCACGGTCACACAGCAGACATATGGCGGAGCCAGGATGAGAATCCAGGTCTTTCTGACCCCCAGCCCTGTGCTCTGTCCACTAGGACACACTTCTTTAGTAATAATGGTACTTGTTCATTCATTTGTTCATTCAATCTCATTTATTGAGTGCTTACTCTGTGCAGAGCACTGTACTAAGCGCTTGGGAAGTACAAGTCGGCAACATATAAATACAGTCCCTACCCAACAACGGGCTCAGAGTCAGAAGGGGGAGACAGACAACAAAACAAAATATGTGGACAGGTGTCAAGTTGTCAGAATAAATAGAAGTCAAGCTAGATGCACATCATGAACCAAATAAATAAGTGCTTAGTATTTGCCAAGCACTATTCTAAGTGCTGGGGTAGACACAAGTTAATCAGGTTGAAAAGAGTCCCGGTCCCACATGGGGTCATACTCTTAATCCCATCCTATGCAGACATTAAGAAGTAAAAATGTTGCCTACTTTGACTTTTTGGCTCTGCACACCCTTGGGCAACAAATTGTAAGGCAGATGGGTGCTAAAGACTCGAGGGCTTGGCAGGAGGGTATAATTAGCCTTGCGCATGTTGTACTCAATCCATGGAGCTCTCTCTATGTTCTCCAGATTTTGCATTCCGTTCCGATGTTCATCGTATAAAATTAAATTCACTACCTGCTGAGTCCAAACAGTTCCTGTAAAAAGGAAAAAGAAATACCATTTTATTCCCCCCAAATAAGAAAATGATGGATTACACACTGCCTTCTCCAATCTATTTTCTCCAGATGTGATAAAACAAAAGGAGTATGCAGTGTAGCTAAAGGTAAAACTAGCAATTGCTTCTCTTTTCCTTAAAGGGCCAGGAGGCCCAGTGCCTAGAACTTAGGGCCCATCACAGTGCTGCTGCTGTTGCTGCTGTTCAATCATATTTATTGAATGCTTACTGTGTGCAGCGCACTGTACTAAGCACTTGGGAAGTCCAAATTGGCAACATGTAGAGATGGTCCCTACCCAAAAGTGGGCTCACAGTCTAGAAGGGGGAGACAGACAACAAAACAAAAGAGGTTGTGGGATCAAACAGTAATAATAATAATAATAATGGCATTTGTTAAGCACTTACTAGGTGCAAAGCGCTGTTCTAAGCTCTGGTTGGGGGGGGGGGGATAGAAGGTGATTGGGTTGGCCCACGTGGGGCTCAGAGTCTTAATCCCCATTTTACAGGTGTGGTAACTGAGGCACAGAGAAGTGAAGTGACTTGCCCAAAGTCACAGAGCTGACAAGTGGTGGAGCCGGGATTAGAACCCATGACCTCTGACTCCCAAGCCTGTGCTCTTTCCACTGAGCCATGCTGCTTCTGGTATTTCATATGCGCTTACTATGTGCAAAGCACTGTTCTAAGTGCTGGAGAGGATACAAGGAGATCAGATTGTCCCATGTGAGGCTCACAGTCTTCATCCCCATTTTACAGATGAGGTAACTGAGGCACAGAGAAGTTAAGTGACTTGCCCAAAGTCAAACAGCTGGCAATTGGCAGATTCGGCATTTGAACCCATGACCTCTGACTCCCAAGACCATGCTCTTTCCATTGAGCGAAGCAGCTCCTTCTGAAGACTTGGAATTCTTATGAAGGATGTATTTACTTACTTCTTGCCTTCAAGTAAGAAATTCAACCAATATCCCAGAGGATGACCCAGACCAAATACCCTCAGAAGCCAAAACAGAGGGATTGGATCCGAGCCACTCAGTAGGAATAGGGGCTCAGGCAGACTCAAGGAAAGAGGAGACAAGCAAAAATGCAGAGGAAAAATGTAGGAAGAACCAATTCTGGACCGTTTACTCTTGTTTACTTTGCCATCGGTGGACAAAATGCGGAAAGAAAATCAATGTGGTCCTAACTGCGGGTTTTCTCCTCCAGGATTGATAGATGATTTCTCCTGGTGCTATCAATTGGAATGACTTCCTTAGAAAAGAGAATCTGAAAGAGCAATAAGACCAACTTCAAGTATGGGAGAGAACAGATCCAGTAACACTATAAGGAGCATTTACATGCAGAGTAGGGAGCGATCTTTATATACACATAGTAGGAAAGCAGCTTTGTTCTGATCATCATCATCAATTGTATTTATTGAGCACTTACTGTGTGCAGAGCACTGTACTAAGCACTTGGGAAGTACAAGTTGGCAACATATAGAGACAGTCCCTACCCAACAGTGGGCTCACAGTCTAAAAGGGGGAGACAGAGAACAAAACCAAACATACTAACAAAAAATAAAAAAATTGAATAGATCCGTACAAGTAAAATAAATAGAGTAATAAATATATACAAACATATATACATATATACAGGTGCTGTCGGGAAGGGAAGGAAGCAAGATGGGGGGATGGAGAGGGGGACGAGGGGGAGAGGAAGGAAGGGGCTCAGTCTGGGAAGGCCTCCTGGAGGAGGTGAGCTCTCAGTAGGGCCTTGAAGGGAGGAAGAGAGCTAGCTTGGCAGTTGGGCAGAGGGAGGGCATTCCAGGCCCGGGGGATGACGTGGGCCAGGGGTCGATGGCCGGACAGGCGAGAACGAGGCACAGTGAGGAGATTAGTGGCAGAAGAGCGGAGGGTGCAGTCTGGGCTGGAGAAGGAGTGAAGGGAGGTGAGGCAGGAGGGGGTGAGGTGATGGACAGCCTTGAATTTGAGAGTGAGGAGTTTTTGCCTGATGCGTAGGTTGATTGGTAGCTACTGGAGATTTTTGAGGAGGGGAGTAACATGCCCAGAGCGTTTCTGCACAGAGACGATCCAGGCAGCAGTGTGAAGTGAAGTGGGGAGAGACAGGAGGATGGGAGATTGGAGAGGAGGCTGATGCAGTAATCCACTCGGGATAGGAGGAGAGATTGAATGAGTAGGGTAGCAGTTTGGATGGAAAGGAAAGGGCAGATCTTGGTGATGTTGCGGATGTGAGACCGGCAGAATTTGGTGACGGATTGGAGGTGAGGGGTGAACGAGAGAGCGCGGAGTCGAGGATGACACCAAGGTTGCGGGCTTGTGAGACCAGAAGGATGGTAGTGCCATCAACAGTGATGGGAAAGTCAGGGAGAGGGCAGGGATTGGGAGGGAAGACAAGGAGTTCAGTCCTTGACATGTTGAGTTTTAGAAGGCAGGCAGACATCCAAATGGTGATGTCCTGAAGGTAGGAGGAGATACGAGCCTGGAGGGAGGGAGAGTGAGCAGGGGCAGAGAGATGTAGATTTGGGTGTCATCAGTGTAGAGATGATAGTTGAAGCTGTGGGAGCGAATGAGTTCACCAAGTGTCTGAGTGTAGATAGAGAACAGAAGGGGACTGAAAACTGACCCTTAAGGAACCCTTACAGGAAGGGGATGGGAGGGGGAGGAGGAGCCCGTGAAAGAGACTGAGAGTGAACGGCCGGAGAGATAAGAGAAGAACCAGGAGAGGACAGAGCCTGTGAAGCCAAGGTTGGATAGCGTGTTGAGGAGAAGGGGGTGATCCACAGTTGTCAAAGGCAGCTGAGAGGTCAAGGAGGATTAGGATAGAGTAGGAGCCATTGGATTTGGCAAGCAGGAGGTCATTGGTGACCTGTGAGAGGGTAGTTTCCGTGGAAGGTAGGGGATGGTAGCTAGATCGGCGGGGATCAAGGAGAGAGTTGTCGTTGAGGAATTCGAGGCAGCATGTGTAGACGACTCATTCAAGGAGTTTGGAAAGGAATGGTAGGAGGGAGATAGGGCGATAACTAGAAGGTGAGGTGGGGTCAAGGGAGGATTTTTTTAAGATGGGAGAGACATGGGCATGTTTGAAGGCAGAGGGGAAGGAACCAGTGGAGAGTGAGTGGTTGAAGATGGAAGTTAAGGAGGGGAGAAGGGATGGAGCGAGAGATTTCATAAAATGAGGAGGAATAGGGTCAGAAGCACAGGTGGCCGGAGTAGCACTTGAGAGGAGGGAGGAGAGCTCCTCTGAGGATAGTGCTGGGAAGGATGGGAGAGTACCGGAGAGGGCTGAGAGCCGGGGGGTTGGAGAAGTTGGGGGAGTGACTTTGGGGAGTCTCAGACTTGATGGATTTAATTTTATTAATGAAGTAGGAGGCCAGATCGTTGTGGGGGAGGGAAGAAGGAGGGGGAGGAACGGGGGCCTAGGAAAGGAGTTAAGTGCACGGAAGAGCTGACGGGGATGATGGGCATGGGTGTCAATAAGGGAGGAGAAAGAGTTTGGTCTGGCAGAGGAGAGGGCAGAGTTAAGGCCGGAAAAGATCAACTTGAAGTGAACTAGGTTGGCATGGTGTTTAGACTTTCGCCAGCAGCATTCAGCTGCTCGAGCATAAGAGCGAAGGAGGCGGACAGTGGCAGTGATCCGGGGCTGTGGGTTAGTGGTACGAGACTTCCATTCCATTTCTCCCCACCACTCGTTCTCAAGCCTTTTTTTAAAAATGGTATTTGTTAAGCACTTCCTGTGTGTCAGGCACTGTACTAAGGTCTGGGATAGATACAAGTTACTCAGGTTGAACGCAGAATCTGTCCCACATAGGGCTCGCTGTCTTAATCCCCATTTTCCAGATGAGGTAACTGAGGCCCAGAGAAGTGAAGCAAGTTGCCCAAAGTCACAGAGCAGAGACATGGCACAGCCAGGATTTGAATCTGCACACAGAAAGCACCCAATAAATACGATTGAATGAATGAATGGATCCAGGTCCTTCTGACTCCCAAGCCCATGTTCTATGCCACATTTCTTATTTGCTTATTTGTTCTGGGAGGATTTAGGTCTAGAGGAGGAGACAGACATTAAAAATGAGCCTCAAGCCTTTCAAAGGAGACTGATCCATTCCTGGGACAGTTGCCAGCTGGCTGACGTTCATGGCCCAGGCCCCTCTCCCGAGGGAACATTACTAGCCAGTCCTACAATTTACCAGACTTCACCTAGTGTCTCTACACAATTGGCAGTTTAGCAGTGTGGCTTAGTGGACAGAGCCAGGAGTCAGAAGGACCTGGGTTCTAGTACCAGCTCCGCCATACGTCTGCTATGGGACCTTGGGCAAGTCACTTCACTGGACCTCAGTTACTTCATCTGCAAAATGGGGATTAAGACCGTGAACCCCATGTGGGACAGGGACCCACCTGACTAACTTGCACTTACCCCGGCACTCAGAACAGTGCTTGATACATAGTAAGCATTTAACATGTACTGTCATTATTATTACCCCTAGCAGTATTATCGTTAATATTAAGGACAGTGATGTGCCCTATACGCTAAATTATTGCAAACATGAATTGCATTTTATTGTCTAATCCCTTAAACTCCAGGACCTCTTACATGATCAATGAAGCGAGTACTCTACAGAAGCAGCTTGGCTTAGTGGCAAAAGGACGGGCTTGTGAGTCAGAGGTCGGGAGTTCTAATCCTGCCTTTCCCACTTGCATTCACGCATTCAACTGAATTTATTGAGCGCTTACTGTGTGCAGAG
Source organism: Tachyglossus aculeatus (assembly GCF_015852505.1). Lineage (NCBI taxonomy): Eukaryota > Metazoa > Chordata > Mammalia > Monotremata > Tachyglossidae > Tachyglossus > Tachyglossus aculeatus. The sequence continues at coordinate 99,590,871 of NC_052067.1, read as the reverse complement.
CACTGTACTAAGCGCCTGGGAAGTGCAAGTCGGCCGCATAGAGAGACGGTCCCTACCCAACAACGGGCTCACACTTGTCAGCTGTGTGACTTGGGGCAAGTCACTTCACCTCTCTGTGCCTCAGGGACCTCATTTGTAAAATGGGGATTAAGACTGTGAGCCCTATGTGGGATAAACTGATTACCTTGTCTCTTCCCCAGCACTTAGAACAGTGGTTGGCACATAGTAAGTGCTTAACAGATACAATCGTTTTTTTTCCTCATTAGGCTCTGAGACAGGCTGCCTTCAGGTAGGCCTATTCAGGTGAAACTCCGCACAGGTTCAAAAGCTCATGAAAAATAAAAACACCTGGCTTTGAAAAAAATGGATCAGAGACATCCACTTTACCCACCTGATTTTGGATAGGTGGCTATAAAGATATCATTGTCTCTGATTTCGAAGTCCTCCATGATTTCTAGAAACTCTGGATTAACCATTGAACGTATGAAGTTAAAGTCTTTAAACCTCAGCAAATATAAGTCCCTCCTCAGCTCTGCAGTCTGTTCTTCAGCCATGATGCAATGTTCTACAAAGAAGAACAGGTAGTTACTTCATAAATTTCAATTAGAGTTGTCAGCTTCCACCCCTTTCCCGCAACTAGAGTTTTGAGAAGGACAAGGAAAGCAATATTCATTCAATCGTATTTATTGAGGGCTTACTGTGTGCAGAGCACAGTACCAAGCGCTTGGGAAGTACAAGTTGGCAACGTATAAAAACGGTCCCTACCTAACAGCGGGCTCACAGTCTAGAAGGGGGAGACAGACAACAAAACAAAACATATTAACAAAATAAAATAAATTGAATAAATATGTACAAGTAAAATCAATAAATAAATAAAGCAATAAATACTTACAAACATATATACATGCATACATATATACAGATGCTGTGGGGAGGGGAAGGAGGTAAGGCGGGGGGATGGGGAGGGGGAGACAGAACAGTGGCACATAGTAAGTGCTTAATAATGATACTAATGGCATTTATTACCAGTCAATACCCATTTTACAGATGAGGGGACTGAGGCCCAGAGAAGTTAAGTGTACATATTTACTATTCGATTGATTTTGTTAACCTGTTTTCCTTTGTTGCCTGTCTCCCCCTTCTAGACTATTAGCCCGCCGCTGGGGAGGGACCGTCTCCATATGTTGCCAACCTGCACTTCCCAAGCGCCCAGTACAGTGATCTGCACACAGTAAGCGCTCAACAAATGCGATTGAACGAATCTTCCCTCCTTCATTTACTGCTTCATCAGCTCCTCCCAAACAGGGTTTTATGCTCAGTTCCTAACTGAGAAGCCTAAAAATTGATCCCCGGAATAGAGGAACAGTCAGGTCTGCTTATGGTGTATTTACCCCAGCATTTAGTACAGTGCTTGACATCTAATAAGCATTTAACAGATGACACAATTATCATTATTATTACTGAATTCCTGTACTGGCCATTTTTTTGTCATATCCTTTCACTGGGCCTACCCAGGCCCAACGCAGCATACCTCAAAGAGATTCTTTGAGCCTTGGAAAGATCACAGGTCCTCCGGTGGGGATTGGTAGCATACCAGCATTTCACTGACAGAAACCTCCCTGTTTCTGAGTGTAAGTGCAAGGCCTGAGACAACTGAAGCAGCCTGGCCTGGTGGATAGAGCATGGGCCTTGGGAGTTCTCCCAGTTCTCCCATTTGTGGGCAAGGAATGCGTCTGTTTATTGTCATCTTGTACTCTCCCAAGCGCTCAGTACAGTGTTTGCACACAGTAAACACTCAACAAATATGTTCAAATGAATGAATGTTGTGTGACTTTGGATAAGTCACTTGACTTCTCTGTATCTCAGTTAGCTCACCTGGGATTAAGACTGTGAACCCCATGTGGGACGGGGACTGGGTTCAACCCCATTACCTTGTATCTACCCTAACACTTAGTACAGTGCCTGGCACATAGTAAACAATACCAAAAAAAAAAAAACCAAGTGGGCTAGGAAGTGACTTAACCGAGAACATCAAGCCGAATCGGCCCCTTCCCCAGTGGGGATGTGGTCTTCTGGGAGTCGGAGATTGGTGGGAGAGAGGGGAAGCAACCTTCTGGCCAGGCCCAACTCTAAGGTCTTGTTACCTCATCTGTAAAATGGGGATTAAGACTGTGAGCCAGATGTGGGACGGTGACTGTGTCCAACCTGATTCGCTCGTATCTCCCAGAGCTAAGTTCAGTGCCTGGCACATAGTAAGTGTGTAACCAATACCACAATTCTTATTATTACTCTTAATAGGGGGACAAAGGTACAGATGCCCAGGCTGTGCTAAGAAGGGAATGAGTTCCACCCTGTTCCTGCCACTAAAAGCAAAGATACCAACACCCAGAGGCTGGGGGTGGCAAAGGACAAAGATGAAAAGGAGGGCAAGGAGGGTACGTGGTCGGGGGGGAAGGCCCACACAGGGAAGAAGAGAGCAGCAGCAGTAGCAGCAGAAATCAGCTGGCGCTTGCTCATACGGTGGATATCCAGATATTTGTCTGATGGCCTGGCTTACTGGTGGCCTGACTCTCTAGTGGCCCAAAGGTCTGGGGTGTCCAAAGTAGCTGCTGTGTGGCCTAATGGAAAGAGCACAGACCTGGGAGCTGGAGGACTGGGGTTCTAATCGCTTGTCTAACCGCTAATCCCTTGTCTAATCGCTTGTCTAACACCCCCCCCACCCCAGGCCGAGCGGCCTCCTCATGGCGGCGGCGAGGTCAGTGACGGGCGGCGAGGCAGGCGCTGCTCCGACCGCTACCGACTCGCCACCGGGACGATGGTGAAGTACTACCAGAGGGGGACCTGGGTCGGGAGTCAGACGGTGACCAGGGCCAGGAGGCTGAGGACAAGCAGCAGCAGGAGGAGCAGCAGCAGCAGCAGCAGCAGCAGCAGCCGCCCGCGTGTCTCTCTGCCCAGAAGGCCAGATGCCCGCTCTACAACCAGAACCAACACACTGAGGCAAAGGCCGCGGGACGGCCCAGCCCGCACCCTCCGCTCCTCTGCCGCTAATCTCCTCACCGTGCCTCATTCTCGCCTGTCCCGCCGTCGACCCCCGGCCCACGTCTTCCCCCGGGCCTGGAATGCCCTCCCTCTGCCCATCCGCCAAGCTAGCTCTCTTCCTCCCTTCAAGGCCCTACTGAGAGCTCACCTCCTCTGGGAGGCCTTCCCATACTGAGCCCCTTCCTTCCTCTCCCCCTCGCCCCTCTCTCCATCCCCCTCATCTTACCTCCTTCCCTTCCCCACTGCACCTGTATATATGTATATATGTTTGTACAGATTTATTACTCAATTTATTTATGTATTTTACTTGTACATATCTATTCTATTTATTTGATTTTGTTAGTATGGTTTTGTTCTCTGTCTCCCCACTTTTAGACTGTGAGCCCACTGTTGGGTAGGGACCGTCTCTATATGTTGCCAACTTGTACTTCCCAAGCGCTTAGTACAGTGCTCTGCACACCGTAAGTGCTCAATAAATACAACATTGATTGATTGTCTGTTGTGTGACCTTGGTCAAGTCACTTCACTTGTCTGTTCCTCAGTTACCTCCTCTGTAAGACGGCGATTAATAATAATAATAATGATAGCATTTATTAAGCGCTTACTATGTGCAAAGCACTATTCTAAGTGCTGGAAGCACCGTTCTAAGTGCTGGGCACTGCTCTAAGCTCTGGATTAAGACTCTGAGCCCCATATGGGACAGGGCCTGCGTCCAACTCAATTACCTTATATCTATCGCAGCACTCAGTACAGTGCCTGCGATGTAGTAAACGCTTCACAAATACCACAGTTATTATTATTTGGACTCTGCTCAGTTTTTTCAGAATTTCCACTGGATTGGCTGAACTGACTGCTGTCAATGGTCAGATTCTCCAGACAATAAGGAGCCTGTTCTCAACTTCTAGGGCAACGTTAGAACCTGGCTCCAAATCCAGGACCAGCCCTGCTCTGCTCTGGGCTATGACCCACACCCAGCAAGTTTCCAGTCGAAGGCCAGCCATGGTTGGTTGAATGAGAAATTGTCGAAAAACAGAGTTTCCAAAAAATGCAAATCAACTCACTAAGACCTTCAATCCATCAAGCATCTGGGCTAATAGGAGATCCCTAACCAGTGGGATTTCACATTTGGTGGTCCCCCAGGCAGCTGAAAGGCAGAGATTATTGAAAGTGCACTCTTGATTCAAATCAAGGATCCAATTTACCTGCATCAAGTAACTCCCTCTCCCTTGCACTCCTCCTAGAGTATGCCAGGTCACCCCTGCAGCCATATTTGATGAGCACATGGCATAATTTTAATGTTTTTCCCTTCCGTGATGGAAGCTGAAGTCAGCAAAGTACAAAGGGTAGAGAACGGGTTAGGGCAGGTGAAAAACTCCTGAACTGTGAGACTCCAACCCTTAACCTGAATCCTTGAAAGGGGTCCAAGATAAAGAGAAGCCAGACCTGATCAGATTTACCAAAAAAAGTCTACAATTATAATGCAAGTCGATACACCAATGTACATACACACATGTACACAAAATTGCCTAAAGTGTGTTGATTACTTCATCTGCCTCCCTGCTGATCTCCCCGTCCAGTCTCCCCCCAATTAGAAGTAGCACGGCTTAGTGGAAGGAGCTCGGGCTTGGGAGTCAGAGAACGTGGGTTCCAATTCCGGCTCCGCCACTTGCCTGTTGTGTGACTTTGGGCAAGTCGCTTCACTTCTCTGTGCTTCAGTTACCTGATCTGCAAAATGGGGATTAAGACTGTGTGCCCTCCGTGGGACAACCCGATTACCTTGTATCTACCCCAGTACTTAGAACAGTGTTTGGCACGTAATAAGTGCTTAACAAGCACCATAATAACTATAACTTCACTCTGTTGCATAGGTCATTTATAAATAAATTCACTCAGTCCCTGTCTCCAAACTCCTCAAGAACCTCCAATGTCTGCCCATCCACGTCCTCGACTCCTCTCTCTTGTTCACCCCTCACATCCAATCCAACACCAAAACCTGCCGGTCTCACCTCCGCAACATCGCCAAGATTCGCCCTTTCCTCTCCATTCAAACCGCTACCCTGCTGGTTCAATCTCTCATCCCATCCCGACTGGATTACTGCATCAGCCTCCTCTCTGATCTCCCATCCTCCTGTCTCTCCCCACTTCAATCCATACTTCACGCTGCTGCCCGGATCATCTTTGTGCAGAAACGCTCTGGGCATGTTACTCCCCTCCTCCAAAATCTCCAGTGGCTACCAATCAACCTACACATCAGGCAAAAACTCCTCACTCTTAGCTTCAAGGCTGTCCATCACCTCACCCCCTCCTACCTCACCTCCCTTCTTTCCTTCTCCAGCCCAGCCCACACCCTCCGCTCCTCTGCTGCTAACCTCCTCACTATGCCTTGTTCTTGCCTGTCCCACCGTCGACCCCCGACCCACATCCTACCCCTGGGCTGGAATGCCCTCCCTCCGCACATCAGGCAAACTAGCTCCCTTCCTCCCTTCAAAGCCCTACTGAGAGCTCACCTCTTCCAGGAGGCCTTCCCAGACTGAGCCCCCTCCTTCCTCTCCCCCTCCTTCCCCTCCTCGTCCCCCCGCCCTACCTCTTTCCCCTCCCCACAGCACCTGTATATATGTTTGTACATATTAATTGCTCATTTATTTTACTTGTACATATTTACCATTCTATTAATTTTATTTTGTTAATATGTTTTGTTTTGTTGTCCGTCTCCCCCTTCTAGACTGTGAGCCTGCTGTTGGGTAGGGACTGTGTCTATATGATGCCAACTTGTACTTCCCAAGCGCTTAGTACAGTGCTCTGAACACAATAAGTGCTCAATAAAGATGAATGAATGAATGAATGAAAGCACAAACTCCTTACCACTGGCTTTAAAGCACTCAGCCGGCTTGCCCCATCCTACCTCACCTCACTAATCTCCTACTCCAGCCCAGCCCACACACTCTGCTCCTCTAGAGCCAGCTTACTCACTGGGCTCCGATCTCATCTATCTTCCCGCCGACAACCTCTTTCCTCCATCCTCCCCCAGTCAGGAACTCCCTCCGCCTCCATATACACCAGACCACCACTCTCCCCACCTTCAAAGCCTTCTGAAGTTCACATCACCTCCAAGAGGCCTTCCCTGACTAAGCCCTCTTTTCCCTAGCTCACTCTCCCTTCTGCATCATTTATGTCCTTGGATCTGTGATCTTTGGACATCTGATATTTGCCCCATTCTCGACCCCACAGCATCTAAATACATATCTTTAAATTACTCGTTATAAATTACTTATTCATATTAATGTCTGTCTTCCCCTCTAGACTTTTAGCTCGTTATTGGGCAGGGACCATGCCTGTGAGTTTTGTTGTATTGTTCTCTCCTAAGTGCTTAGCACTTGTAGCAAGTGCTCAATAAATACCATTAATTGATGGATTGATTGTGTGCATCTCTCTGTTTCTATCTTTCACACACACACACCAATCTATATAGTGGACCCCGACTCCCAAGGAATGCCCAAAAATGAAAAAGCTTGCTAATGATGCCACTTACAATCCCTTGTTTCCTTTTCAGAAGTTGAAGTGGATGGTCAAATCGAGAGAAAATAGAGCCATTTGAGACCATGGATGGGAGAACCCTCACCCACACTCAGGAATCTTGGTATCTTTCCTTTAACATTCTCACCCCTATGAGCGGTACTCTTAGCAGATGGAGTATTGTTTTTTCTCTTTGTCTTCCACAAGGTGAAACTGAGCCTGTTTCCCTTCTCTGAACCCAACAAAAACCTGTTCTGGCTGATTTCAGTGCCTGGTTCATAACACCATATGTTGCCAACTTGTACTTCCCAAGCGCTTAGTACAGTGATCTGCACACAGTAAGTGCTCAATAAATACAATTTAATGAATGAATGAATGAATGAATGAATGAATGAACACTGGTTGCCGAGTTTCTTAATGTGCATTTACTGGAATATTAATACTTCCAATCCCCAAACTCGTTCTCAGAAAAATCAGCCAAATAATTCGAGGAGAAATGAACAATGGAGATAAGTCTGTAGAGGTATTACTGGATGAAATATTAAGGCTTTTAGTAATGATAATAATGATGCCATTTATTAAGTGCTTACTATGTGGAAAGCACTGTTCTAAGCACTGGGGAGGTTACAAGGTGATCAGGTTGTCCCACGTGGGGCTCACAGTCTTAATCCCCATATTACAGATGAGGAAAATGAGGCACAGAGAAGTTAAGTGACTTGGCCAAAGTCACACAGCTGACAAGTGGTGGAGCGGGGATTGGAACCCATGACCTGTGACTCCAAAGCCCATACTCTTTCCACTGAGCCACACTGCTTTCCTGCGGCTTTACTGAAAAAGCAGAGAATTGAAGTACCTGGTTCTAAATACCTGTCAAACCCAAACCTTTTTTGACAAATGCTCTCATGAATTGCTTCATCATCATCACCATCATCAATCGTACTTATTGAGCGCTTACTATGTGCAGAGCACTGTACTAAGCGCTTGGGAAGTACAAATTGGCAACATATGGAGACAGTCCCTACCCAACAGTGGGCTCACAGTCTAAAAATTCAATTCTCTGCTTTGAGCTGTGGAGATATGACCAGTAGGAGACTGTGAGCCTCATGTGGGACATGGACTGTGTCAAATCCCAGCTTTGCTAAACGTCAGCTGTGTGACTTTGGGCAAGTTACTTAACTTCTCTGTGCCTCAGTTACCTCATCTGTAAAATGGGGATTAAGACTGTGAGCCCAACATGGGACAACCTGATCACCTTGTATTCTCCCCAGCAATTAGAACAGTGCTTTGCACATAGTAAGCGCCATTAATATTATTATTATTATCACTATTATTATTATTATCTGAGTTTGTATCCACCCCAGCACTTAGAACAGTCTTGACACTTAGTAAGCACTTAAGTACCATCATTATTAGAAGAAACCTTCTCAGATTTGTCTTGGGGAAAGGAAAACAAAATTCAAAACCTCTGGACAGGAAAAAAAATCATTGCTGATATTGAACCTGCCAGTCAATTGCTCTTGTGCTGAAGCACACATAGTTCCCTAAGATAAATTAGGGTGTTTAGAAATGATTACCTTTTTGTGCTGGCTTTACTGCTTGGCAACCCGACTTCTACTCGGACTCGTTCACCTGCAATATGTAAGACAGATATAATTCTCAAAGCAGCCAATACAGCAGATGCCGAAGAGTCCCTTGTTTCTTCCCAAGGGGACTGTGGAAACTGATCTGGCCCTTTTTATATTCCTGCCCTCCCAGCACTGATCAGTGTGATATCCTGAAATGGGTGTTATCTTTGAAAAGATGAGTCCTCTGAATCTGAAGGCAAATATTGACTCTTGCCTGGTGTCATGGTGGGGCCTCTCTTCTTGCCTTCACAAGAGTGGTAGCACTACCCAGTGCCTCCTGACAATACTGTACCCTGGAGGTGGAAGGGATTTCCTTGTTTCTCGGAGTGGCGATCCCAGCACCCCAAAGTCCCAAAACTCGGGAGTCAAAGCTGCTTAGTCAACTACCTGGACACCTGTAAATTAATCAATCAATTAATCAGTGGTCTTTATTGAGCACTTACTGTGTGCAAAGCATTCATTCATTCATTCAATCGTATCTATTGAGCGCTTCCTGTGTGCAGAGCACTGTACTAAGCGCTTGGGAAGTCCAAGTTGGCAACATATAGAGACGGTCCCTACCCAACAGTGGGCTCACAGTCTAGAAAGTTGAGACAGAGAACAAAACAAAACATATTAACATAATAAAATAGATAGAATAAATGTGTACAAGTAAAATAAATAAATAAATAGAGTAATAAATACGTACAAACATATATACCTACAGGTGCTGTGGGGAAGGGAAGGAGGTAAGGCGGGGGGATGGAGGGGGGGGGAGGGGGAGGGGAAGGAGGGGGCTCAGTCTGGGAAGGCCCCCTGGAGAAGGTGAGCTCTCAGTAGGGCCCTGAAGGGAGGAAGAGAGCTAGCTTGGTGGATATACGGAGGGAGGGCATTCCAGGCCAGGGGGATGACGTGGGCCGGGGGTCGACGGCGGGACAGGCGAGAACAAGGCAAGGTGAGGAGATTAGCAGCGGAGGAGCGGAGGGTGTGGGCTGGGCTGGAGAAGGAGAGAAGGGAGGTGAGGTAGGAGGGGGTGAGGTGATGGACAGCCTTGAAGCCAAGGGTGAGGAGTTTTTGCCTGATGCATAGGTTGAATGGTAGGCTTATGTATTTGTTTGCTAGTTCAGTAAAGCACTGTACTAAATGCTTAGAAGAGTACAATCAATGTGTTTTCTGCCCACAACAAACTTCGTCTAGAGACTGCCATGGTGGCTTCTTCTATAGCCACTGAGGGAAAAGGAGCACTGAGGGGGGAGATTCCTTTTTTGAGTCAGCAAGGAAGGTCCAGATTTTCTTTCAGAAATAGAGAAATCAGAGCTTTCTACTGACCAAATGCCTCATTTCACCGCTCTGTCCATTTTCCCGGAAAGTCCTGTTTGGAGAGGACAAATAGCTATCCTGTATTTGAAGGACATAAGTCCTGACTCTCAATAAGAATGCATTCATTCATTCAATGGTATTTATTGAGTGCTTACTGTATGCAGAGCAGTGTACTAAGCACTTAGGAGAGTACAATCTAACTGTGTCTCTTCCCACAATGAGTTTACAGTCTAGAGAAGCAGCAAAGCATAGTGAGAAGCAGCATGGCATAGTGGATAGAGCATGGGCCTGGGAGTTAGAAGTCATGGATTCTAATCCCGACTCAGCCACTTGTCTGCTATTGGACCTTAGGCAAGTCACTTCAGTTCCCTGTACCTCAGTCACCTTCTCTGTAAAATGGGGATTGAGACTGTGAGCCTCACGTGGGACGGGGACTATGTCCAACCCGATTTGCTTGTATCCACCTCAGCTGTTAATACAGTGCCTGGCACATAATAAGTTCTTAATAAATGCCATAACTATTCTTATTATTAGAGGGGGAGAAAGACATTAATATAAATAAATAAATTGCAGACATGTACATAAGCGCTGTGGTGCTGGGAGGAGGGATGAATAAAGGGATCAAGTCAGGGCCACATAAAAGGGAGTGGGAGAAGAGGAAAGGAGGACTTAGTCAGGGAAGACCTCTTGGAGGAGCTGTACATTCAATAAGCCTTTGAAAGCAGGGAAAGTAATTGTCTGTCTGCTATAAGCGGGGAGGGCATTCCAGGACAGAGGAGGGTTGGCAGTGCTTTAGATTCATTCATTCATTCATTCATTCAATCGTATTTATTGAGCACTTACTGTGTGCTGAGCACTGTCCTAAGTGCTTGGAAAGTACAATTCGGCAACAGTGAGAGACAATCCTACCCAACAACGGGCTCACAGTCTAGAAGGGGGAGACAGACAACAAAACAAAACAAGTAGACAGGTGTCAATACCGTCAGAACAAATAGAATTATAGATATATACACAACATTAATAAAATAGAGTAATAAATACGTACAAATATACACAAGTGCTGTGGGGGAGGGGAAGGGGGTAGAGCAGAGGGAGGGAGTAGGGGTGATGGGGAGGGGAGGAGGAGAAGAGGAAAAGTGGGGCTCAGTCTGGGAAGGCCTCCTGAAGGAGGTGAGCTCTCAGTAGGGCTTTGAAGAGGGGAAGAGAGCTAATTGGGTGGATGTGAGGAGCGAGGGCATTCCAGGCCAGAGGGAGGACGTGGGCCAGGGGTCGATGGCCGGATAGGCGAGAATGAGGCACAGTGAGGAGGTTATCATTAATCGTATTTATTGAGCGCTTACTGGGTGCAGAGCACTGTACTAAGGTTAGCAGCAGAGGAGCGGAGTGTGCAGGCTGGACTGTAGAAGGAGAGAAGGGAGGTGAGGTAGGAGAGGGCAAGGTGATGGAGAGCTTTGAAGACAATAGTGAGAAGTTTTTGCTTCATGGTTGATAGGCAACCACTGGAGATTTTTGAGGAGGGGAGTGACATTCCCAGAGCATTTCTGTTCTAGTGCCGGCTTTGCCACTCGTCTGCTCTGTGACCTTGGCCAAGTCACACTTCTCTGTACCTCAATCACCTCATCTGTAAAATGGGGATTAAGACTGTGAGCCCCATGTGGGAAATGGACTGTGTCCAACCTGATTACGTTGTACCTACCACAGCGCTAAGCACAGCATGTGACACATAGTCCTTAACAAACTCTACAGAAAAAAAACCAAAAATAAAAAAACAACCAAAAAGCTTGGAAAGCTCTCTAGTGGTCCAAACAGCTCCCCCGTCCACCTGAGATTGTTAAGATTAAAAAGAAAATGGCAGTATCAGGAGTGATCAACTCCCTATTCATGTGGTTTGATGAGCCCCTGGTGCTTAAGAACTACCAAAGATGCACCAAATCAGAGTTTCACTGGAGAGGGAATTTTAGACGAGTGGTGATTTGTTTCTCCAAAGGACATCTGATTGTGAAAAGGAATGAGATGAGGAGAGTAACCAGACTGGAGAGGGACCAATCCAGCAAGGAGAAGGACGGAGCGTAGCCTGCCAGCCGAAGGGCGATTCGGACACTGACGTTGATGGGATTGCATTTTTCATCGTGGATCTTCTGCGGTCAGAGTTCCTGTGGCTCTCGCAGCCCTGGGGAAACCAGCTTGACAGATATGATCGAGCGCTGAGCCAGTGGGCTGTGACCAGCTGGCAGATGCAGGCATCGCTCTGGGGCACCCCTCACAACCTCTACACGTGGCATTTGCATCAGGCAAAGCAGAACAGCCGAGAACCCACGTCGGGCTCTGAGGCAGCCTGTCAATAATCGTGAGTTGATTTGGGGGGTCAGCAGAGAATGGAGCCTGGCAGTAAGTCTGAAAATGTCTGCTGCCCAGACCAAGGAAATCCTCCATCAATCAATCGCATTTATTGAATGCTTACTATGTGCTAAGCACTGTATTGAGCACTTGGGAGAGTGCAATGCAACAGAATTAGCAAACAATTTCCCTGCCCATAATGTGCATACACAGTCTAGAAGGGGACACAGACATTTATATGAAAAATGCAACCAAGGGTTTCCCTTGAATGGCAATCAATCGTATTTATTGAGTGCTTACTGTGGGCAGAGCACTGTACTAAGTGTTTAGAGAAGTTCAATAGAATTGGGTAGACATGTTCCCCACCCACAATGAGCTTACAGTCTAGAATGTCAAAGAAAATGGGACTCAGCATATTTCTCTGATCTTCCCTAAAATAGCAGAAGTGAATGCCACTTCAGATTGAGCATTCAGAGAAGACAGAGCAAACCGAATCAGAGCCACTACATCCCTCAGCCCCTCAGAACTTATATACATGTCCTTACACTGTGCCACGTCCTCTATCGGTAATTTATTTTAATGTCTGTCTAGACTGCAAGCTCCCTGCAGGCAGGGATTGGGTCTAGCCAATTCTATCGTACTTCTCCAAATGTTTAGCACAGTGCTCCGCACACAGGAAGGACTCACTAAGTACCCCTGATTTATTGACTGACTGATAGACTGAGGAAATGTAGGAACAATGAAGCTTAGATCAAATTGGAGTGCTCCAAAGGCAGAGCAATGTCCTTCCTTCTAGGTTTCCAAGAGCTCTGCACCTATCCAGAAGGTGAAATAAACTTCTTCAAGTAGGTTCACTAACATCACCCTACAAGCCTGCCAGATTCAAAAAGCAGGGCGGTATTACCAATTCTAAAAGCCTGGGATGAGTTCTGTCAGTATTAAGACAATGCTCACAGCGACACAGTGCCTGACACATAGAAAGTGCTTAACCAAATACCATAAAAAATATACAGCTTCAGTAAGTGGGACATCGAAGAAAATAGACAATATTGCAGTGCCCAAGGGGCAATTTATTCATTCATTCATTCAATCATATTTATTGAGCACTTACTGTGTGCAGAACACTGCACTAAGCGCTTGGGAAGTACAATTTGGCAACATATAGAGACGGTCCCTACCCAATAGTGGGCTCACAGTCTAGAAGGGGGAGACAGACGACAAAACAAAACATATTAACAAAATAAAATAGAACAGGAAATATGTACAAGTAAAACAAATAGAGTAATAAATATGTACAAACATATATACAGGTGCTGTGGGGAGGGGAAGGAGGTAAGGCGGGGGGGTGGGGAGGGGGAGGAGAGGGAGAGGAAAGAGGGGGCTTAGTCTGGGGACTGAGTGCCTTATTGAGTGCCCTGCTTTAAATCTCTCCCTGTTGTAGTCTAATGAAGGGAGCAAGTTAGGGTGATATAGAAGGGAGTGAGAAAAGAGGAAAGGAGGGCTTAGTCAGGGAAGGATGAACAGTATATCTGTCTCCCCTGCTAGATTGTAATCACCTTGAAGGCCGGGAACATGCCTACTAACTCTGTTACACTGTACTCTCCCAAATACTTAGGGCAGTGTTCTGCACACAGTAAGCACACAATAAATACCATTCCTTGATTGACCAAGAGTAACCCCGCTGAAGCAAACGTTAGCGTAGTGGATAGACATGGGCATGGGAGTCAGAAGGTCATGGGTTCTAATCCTGACCCCACCACCTTGCTGTGTGACCTTGGGCAAGTCACTTCATTTCTCTGGGCCTCAGTTACCACGTCTGTAAAATAGGGAGTAGGACTGTGAGCCCCAAGTGGGACAACCTGACAACCTTGTATCTACCCCAGTGCTCAGAACAGTGTCCGGCACATAATAAGTGCTTTAGAAGTATCATAATTATTATTATTAAACAGTTCATTCAGCCTTTGAGAAACTCAGAACCAACATTCTAACACCGTCTCCAAGAATAGGAAAATAATCTTTCGATACTTTTACACAATTAGGGCCTTGGGTAGTTGGCTACAGTGTGACCCTCCATCCAATATGACTGCCAAAGTGAGATTAAAAAAAGACACTGATGTTGAAAGAATAATAATCGTCATGATAATAATTATTAAGTGCTTACTATGTGCCAAACACTGTACCAAGCACTGGGGTATATACAAAATAATCCTTTTGGACACAGTCCCTGTCCCAGAGGAATCTCAGCCAAAGTCAGAGAGGGCTGTAGGCAGGAAATGCATCTGCTATATTTTTTATGGTATTTGTTAAGCACTTACTATGTGCCAGGAACTGTACTACGCCAGTAGATCCAAGATAATCAGGTTGGACACAGTCCCCATCCCATGTGGGACTCACAGTCTTTAATCCCCATTTTATATGTGAGGGAACTGAGGCCCAGATAAGTGAAGGGAACTGCCCAAGGTCACAGCAGACAAATGACCGGGCCAGTATTAGAACCCAGGCCCTTCTGAGTACCAGGCCCACACTCTATCCACTGGGCAATTCTGCTTATGTTGTCTTCTCCCAAGTGCTTCGTACAGTGCCCTGCTTGCAGTAAGCGTACGAGAAATATGATTGATCGACGAAGACTGAATCTCGTTTTTACAGGTGAGACCCAGAGAATTTAAGTGACTTGCCCAAGGTCACAGAGCAGGTAAGTGGCACAGCTGGGATAAGTCCTCGGACTGCCAGGCCCGGGTTCTTTCCACAGGGTCCTGATGTTTAAGTGATCTTTTCCTTCCAAAAGTGGCATTGGATTCAGCCAGCAAGAGCCCTCTGGGGAGAAATGTCTTGCCAAGCCACCCTGCCCAGCTGGTTAACGGAGCCAATTCTGGGACCTGAAATCCTAATGCCAGGTGCTCTGAAACGCTTTGAACCGTGCTACATTTGAAAATTGCGGCCAAATTAAATTTAGCCTTTTGAGAAACACAATATGCTCATTCAGAGCTAATTCTCATGGTAGCTAGTTTTTAATGTTCTAACGTTTTGAATTCCATTCTCTGGGTCTCTGTCTGCTTAACATTTGCCCGTGTTTCATACTAAAGGCATTTTGAATTATGCAAACCAAAAAAATAAGCCACAGATCAAAAACTAAATGTGTGCTCTCTACCGTGGAAATGTTGATTCAAGTGCTTTGTAATAATCTTACCAAGCAGGTCTTTTCCAAATCTAATCACACTCACAGAAAGGGAAATCATTTTGGAAGTATAAATGTACACATAGCTGAAGAAATGTTGATTTGGTCTAAGTTTACTGTTCTCTGATGCTCAAACACCAAGGGTAAGAATGTAAGAACATAAGTGACTCTGCCTTGGGGCAGATCACTGGTCTGAATACACTGGTCCAAGTCGCCCAGTGTCCTGCTTCTGAGAATGGTATAAATGCTCAGAGGTGGTGGTGTGGCCTGACGCGAGCCTGGGAGCCGGAGGACCTGGGTTCCAATCCCAGCCCCGCCGCATATCTGCTGTGTGACCTTGGGCAAGTCACTTAAGTTCTCTTTGCCTCAATCACCTGGAAAGAGCTCTGGCTTGGAAGTCAGAGGCCATGGGTTGAAATCCCAGCTCTGCCAATTGTCAGCTTTGTGACTTTGGGCAAGTCACTTATATGAGAATCAGGAACGAGGCACGAACTAGGAGCAAGGGTATCAATCAGTCAATCAATCAATCGTATTTACTGAGCGCTTACTGTGTGCAGAACACTGTACTAAGCGTTTGGGAAGTACAAGTCGGCAACACATAGAGACGGTCCCTACCCAACAGTGGGCTCACAGTCTAGAAGGAGGGGGCAGACAACAAAACAAAACATGTGGACAGGTGTAGCAAGGTGAGGTAGGAGGGGGCAAGGTGATTGACTGATTTAGAGCCAATAGTGAGGAGATTTTTTTGTCTGATGCAGAGGTGGATGGGCAACTACTAGAGTTTCTTCATAAGTGGGGAAACATGGCCTGAATATTTCTGTAGGAAAATGATCTGGGCAGCAAAGGAAACAATAGACTGTTGTCGGGTGGGGAGAGACAGGACGCAGAAAGATCAGCAAAGAAACTGATACAATAATAAAGGTGGGCTAGGATAAGTGATTGGATTAATGGGATAGCAGTTTGGATCGGGGGGACGGGGCAGATCTCAGCAACGTTGTGAAGGTGGAACCAACAGTATTTGGTGATGGAATGAATATGTGAATTGAATGAGAGGAGTCAAGGAAGGCTTGTGAGACAGGAAGGATGGTAGTGCTGTCTACAGTGATGGGAAAGTTGGGGGTGAACAACAGGGTTTGGGTGGGAAGCTAAGAAGTTCTGTTTTAGACCTTAAATTTGAGGTGTTGGGAGGACACCCAAGAGCCATAGGCTATCAGGGTTTGGTCACACAAGCCTAAATCTCCATAGTATGCAGTATTTAGGTGCCCAGAATAGAAAAACAAAGAGTCACCACATTTTGGGTTGAATTTGAGACCTAGGAGATCAAAATATGGCAATATGGGATTCTTCATTTTTCATTCCCCTCTTGATTGTGCCTGCTTCGCCCCCATCATTCTCACTAACTTCTTGCTCATATCCTCCCTCATATCTGAAATTCTCTCCCCCTTCACGTCCAACAGATCATTTCTCCTCTCCAAATCTCCCAAAACTCTCCAAAGCCACTACGGCCCTTCTAAGCACTTTCGTTCCCATTATCCCTATAGCACTTGGGTACAATTTATATTCTCCCTAGCTCTTCCTAGCTGTAGTTAATTTCAGTGTGTGTTGCCTCTTCAGACTTTTAGTGACTTGAGAGCAGGGACCGGGTCTTTTAATTTTATTGTACTCACCCATGTATTCTGTACAGTACTCTGCACGCAGCAGGCGCTCAACAAATATTAGTGGTTGATTGACATTAACACTGCAGCAGAGCAGACAGGGCAGGTCCTCACTCTCACGGGACTGACTGCCAGAGAAGGAAAACGGTCAGAGACCATGTCCCTAACCTGTTCTCTGTCCTGGATGGAGTCTTTGGGCCTGAAATAAATCTAGGGAAAAAGCTTTCTGAGAAGGAGGGGCAGATGGTATTCGAGCCAGTGGCAACTGAAGACAGTGAGGAGGGGAAGGTGTACGAAGGAAGCCACACCATGAGCATGACCCCACTTAGTACAGTGCTCTGCAAACAGTAAGCGCTCAATAAATACGATTGAATGAATGCTCTAGACTGTGAGCTCATTATGGGCAGGGACTGTGTCTGTGTGTTGTTTGATTGTACTCTCCCAAGCACTTAGTACAGTGCTTTGCACACAGTCAGAGTTCAATAAATATGAATGAATGAATTTTCAGCTGGATCAAAATGTCTTCCAACCCGGAACTTTCTAACCAGAAATATGAAGCATTTCGTGGCACCCGTCAGCCTGATTTTCAGAGATCATATCAAATATAAAAATCAACCTGAAATATACTAGCAAAACAGTTGTCAGGAGGGCACAACTTGTGGCTTTCTTTTTCCTGCCTGTCAACATACAAGATGCCATGTACTCTCCATATCCATTTAGGATCATTTACCCCTCCCTAGTGCCCTGGCATTTTTTTAAAGATCATTAAGAATGGTTTAGGAACAGTCCTAATGCAGTCTGCCTGGAGATGTTTCTGTGAGTCTTGCTTACTTTGGGGGAGAGTGCTGACTGCTCACTGACCACTCACATTCATTCAATCGTATTTATTGAGCACTTCCTGTGTGCAGAGCAATGTACTAAGTGCTTGGAAAGTACAATACAGCAATTAAGAGAGACAATCCCTGCCCACAACATGTTCACAGTCTAGAGGGGGAAAGGCAGACATCAATACAAGTAAACAGGCATCAATGGAGATAAATAGAATTATATATACTCTGTATATTATGTACATTCTACATACATAAGTGCTGTGGGGAGGGGAGAGAAGGGAAGAGCAAAGGGATTGAGTGGAGATGAGGTGGAAGGGAGGGGGAGCTGAGGAAAAGGGGGCTTAACCCGGGAAGGCCTCTTGGAGGAGGTGTGTCTTCAGTAGGGCTTTGAAGGGAGGAAGAGTGATACTTGGCAGATTTGAGGAGGGAGGGCATTCCAGAGGAGGGACTTGGGCCAGGGGTTGGCGGCGAGACAGGAGAGATGGAGGCACAGTGAGAAGGTTAACACCAGAGGGCTGGGATGTTTCAAGCGCTTAGTACAGTGCTCTGCTCACACTAAGTGCTCAATAAATACGATTGAATGAATGAATGGATGTAGAAAGAGAGAAGGGAGGTGAGGTAGGAGGGGGTAAGGTGATGGAGAGCTTTAAAGCCAATAGTGAGGAGCTTTTGTTTGATGCAAGAGTTGGCTAGGCCACCACTGGACATTTTTGCGGAGGGGGGTGACATGCCCTGAACGTTTCTCTAGCGCTTAGAACAGTGCTTCGCACATAGTAAGTGCTTAACAAATACCATCCTCATCATTTTCCAGAAAGATAATCCGGGCAGCATAGTGAAGTAGGGACTGAAGTGGGGAGAGGCAGGAGGTTGGGAGATCAGAAAGGAAGCTGATGCAGTAATCCAGTCGGGTTAGGATCAGCAAGGTAGCGGTTTGGATGGAGGGGAAAGGGCGGATCTTGGCGATGTTGTGGAGGTGAGACCGGCAGGATTTGGTGATTGATTGGAGGTGTGGGGTGAATGAGAGAGCGGAGTCGAGGATGACACCAAGGTTGCGGGCTTGTGAGACGGGAAGGATGGTTGTGCCGTCTACAGTGATGGGAAATAACAGTGATGGTATTTGTTAAGCGTTTACTATGTGCAAAAGACACTGAGCCGGGCCGGGGCCGGGGGAGGGGGAGCTGCGGCGGGGAGCTCTAGGGCAGCCTCAGCTACGATTGAGAAAAGCATCCCGAGTGACTGGCGGGACGCGGTGGGCGCGGAGGGGCGGGGCGGGGCGGTCCATGGCCCTGGCAACGGGGCGCGCATCCTAGCAACGCCCCGCCTCCCAGCCCGGCCGCGGTTGCCATGGAGACGAGGCTGCTAGGACGCGCAGTTGGACGAAACCAAGGCGACGGATCGATCGCTCGCCGGCCTCCCGGGCCGGACCGGCCCCCAGAAGCGATGGAGGAACCGGGCCCCCTCAGTCCGGCCCCCGAGGATCCCTCCAAAGCCTATGCCGAGGAAGAGCCCACTCTGGGTGATGCCCTGGCCGCCTCCGCGGGCCCTATGCGGGGGGGCAATTCCCCGTCGGCGTCCGAGTCCTCGGACAGGCCCATCCCACTCCGGGGCCGGAGCCCGAGCACCTCGGGGACTGTGGGGCAGGGCGGCCCCGAGACCCCCGCCCGGCCCAGCCGAGCAGCACAAAGAAGTGTGGACTAGAGTGGTGGGGGCGGTCAGCAAGGAGGCTGATACAGTAATCACAGAGGGATAGGGTATGTGCTTGGATGGACAGAGGAGCCGTTTGGGTGGAGAGGAAAGGACTTCTTTTCGCCATGTTGTGAAGGTGGATTTAGTGATGGATTGAATATGTGGGTTGAATGAAAGAGAGGAGTCAAGGATAATGCCAAGGGTACGGGCTTGTGAGACACGAAGGCACCGATTGTGGCCACCTGGGGTGCAAGGGAAGAAGTGGGATGATTCTCTTACAATATCGGATCCGTGGGAAAGGATAGTGTTTGCTCTTTGGCCCTGTTGCCCCCATTGATGAGCTAAATGATGGCAGTGGAGGGGGCATTTGTGCTGCAGGAGAACGAGGGGGAGTCTGAGTTGGTGACAACGTTAACAGACAGCCTGAGCTTCCATTCGCTGGGTACCTATGCTGCATTTCCAGAGAACTGAACTAGGCACTTGGGAGAGTGATAATGATGAAAGAGAGAGTCCCGAATCAAATAAAACAACAAGTTATCCTCCATCCTGTAGAAGACTTCAGAACTTTTTTGGCAAAGGACCCCGTCGAATCTAATGATTAAGAAGCAGCATGACGTAGTGAAACAAGCACGGGGGAGTTAGGGGATTTAGGTTCTGATCCTGCCTCTGCTGTGAGCCTGCTATGTGACTTTGGGCAAGTCACTTAACGTCCCAGTGCCTCAGTTTCCTCGTCTGTAAAATGGAAGATTAAATCCCTGTTCTCTTTCCTGCTAAGGCTATGAGGGCCTGTGTGGACCAGGGACAATGCCTCACTTGATTATCCCGTATCGACCCCAGTGTTCAGTGCGGTGCTTGGCTCATGCCGCAATCATTACTAATGCCATTCTTTTTAGCTCTGAGTTCACAGGAGAGTTAATCTTGCCCTCAAAAAATGCTACTTAGCTATGATGATAATGATGAGGAGGAGGAGCAGGGGGAGGCTGAACCACCTCTGGGAAAAATGCCAGTTTTTTTGGTTTTCAGTGCCCTGACCCTCTGGTGGTAAGCCCCACATTCAGTGCCCTCCTAAATCCCACCCCTTCTAACACATTTTTTCCTATTTGTTCCCAGAATCCCAAGTCACACAGATCCACCAAAAATCTCTATTAGTCTAAGCCATTATTCATACCATCCCCTTCTAGACCATAAGCTCCTGGTAGGTAGGAAATGTGTCTAACACCTCCATTGTATTCTCCCAAGGGCCTAGTACAGTGCTCTGCACTCAGGGCACACTCGAGAAATGTCATCGATTGATAGAACCTGAGGACTTAACTCTTCATTCAGGTACTTACTCTGATTCCTCTATTCCTAAATATTCTTATGTTTGTCTCCCCCATTACAGTGTAAACTACTTGTGGTCAGAGATTGTAGCACTTCCTAGGTGTTTAGTGCACTGATTTCCACTCAGTGGGCACTCACTAAATACTATGACTTCTGCAAATAGCTAAGAACTGATCCTGGGCCTCAGTCCAGCCCTGACAGTTTTAAAACTGGCAGTTCACAGGCCTGGCAGTCTTAGCACTGGTATAGAGGACAAAAGAGTGCCTTCACCATCATCATCAAATGCCATCGAGTCATTTCCAATCCACAGCGACTCTGGACATATTTTCTTCAGAACATCCTATCTTCTGCCACAGCTGAGTCGATCTGATATACATATCATAGAGTTTTCTTGGGAAAAAATCCAGAAGTGGTTTACCTTTACCTTCTTCCGACAATGTGCCTTACAGTATATTACCAAAAAGGTTAAATTGCTATATAAAATAATCCCTTGACCTCTTCCATCATAAATGAAGCACTGCTCTAAGATGTCCTGCCCCAGTCCTGTCTGCCTTCAGGGAGATGTGTTCAGATGAAAACCCCAACACAGGTTCAAATATTCGTGAAAAAAAAGAAACCTAGATTGAATAATGTATAAAAATCATCAACATCACCTACCCGATTTGGGGCTAAGTGATTAGAACGATATCACTGTCTTTGATTTCAAAGTCATTCAGAGCTCTTAGGAACTCGAGATCAGTAAATGAGAGAAACAAATTGAAGTTTTTAAATGACACCAAGTAGTTCTCCTTCCCCTGAGCTGCAGTCTCCTGTTCTTCCATGGTTCCAGGGATCTGTAAGGAAGAGCAGGGAGTCGATTAGAGTTCTTGAACTCTACCCCTTTCCCTCAGCCGGATCAAGGATTTTAAGAAGGGGAAAGAAGAAGCTGGACTCACACCATCCCTTCCCTGGAGAAAAACTTCAAATCAATCAATCATATTTATTGAGTGCTTTCTGTGTGCAAAGCACCTGAGTGCTTGGGAGCATGCTATAGAACAGAGTCGTTAGACGTGTTCCCTGCCCACAGTGAGTTCATGATCTAGGGGGTAGACAGGCATTAATATAAATAAATAAATGACAGATATGTCCATGAGTGCTCTGGGGCTGAGGGAGGGATGAGTAAACAGTTCCATTCCAAGTGCAAGAGTGATGCAGAAGGGAAAGGAAGAAGAAGAAATGAGGGCCTAGTTGGGGCAGGTCTCTTGGAGGAGATATGCTTTTAATATGGCTTTTCAAGTGGGGAGAGGGATCGCCTGATGGATATTTAAAAGAGAGGGAGATCCAGGCCAGAGACAGGACATGGTCAAGAGGCCAGAAGGAAGACAATCGAGATTGAGGTACAGTGAGTAGGGAGGCATTAGAGGAGTGAAATCTATGGCCTGGGTTAGAGTAGGAAATCAGGGAGGTAAAGTAGGAATGAAGTATGGACAGAAGTAGGGGGAGACAGTAGACAGCTAGGTCAATGAGGAAACTGATACAGTAATCAAGCTGAGCTAAGTGCTTGGATTTATATGGTAGCAGTTTGAACGGAGAGAAAAGGGTGAATTTTAGCAATATTGTGAAGGCTGAACTCGTAGTGTTTGATGACATCGAATATGTAGGTTGAATGAGAGAGATGAGTCAAGGATAGTGTTAGTTATGGTCTTGTGAGACAGGGTGGATGGTGGTGCTGTCTACAGTGATGGGAAAATCTTGGCGAGGACAGGTTTTGGTGAAAATGTGCGGAGTTGTTTTGGACATGTTAAGTTTGAGGTGTCAGCAGGACATCCAAATAGAGATTTCCTGAAGATGGGGGAAGTGTCAGACTTTGGAGAAAGAGAGAGATCAGGTCTGATGATGCAATTGTAGTTGTAGTTGTAGTAGGTGTGATAGTTGAAGCAATGGAGGAAATGAGTTCTCCAAGGAAGAGGATGACTATGGAGAATAAAACGGCTCAGAACTGAGCTTTGAGAAACTCCCATAGTTAGAGGGTGGGAGGCATTCATTCATTCATCCATTCAATCATATTTATTGAGTGCTTACTGTGTGTAGAACACTGTACAAAGTGCTCGGGAGAGGACAACAGTAAACAGACACATTCCCCACCCACAACAAACTTACAGTCCAGAGGAGGGGAGACGAACATCAAGGAGAAGCCCATGGAAGAGACTTTGAATGAGTGGGCAGAGAGAGAGGAGAGGAACCAGGAGAGGACAATGTCAGTGAAGCCAAGGTGGGATGCTTTTCCTAGGAGAAAGAGGGCGGTTGGCAATGTCTAAAGCAACTGAGAGGTTGAGCAGGAGTAGGACGGAGAAGAGGCCATCAGATTTGTCAAGAAGGAGATCATTGGTGACGTTGGAGAGGGCGATTCTGGTGGAGTGAAGGGGGAGAAAGCCAGATTGAAGGGTTCAAGGAGAGAACTGGAAAAGAGGAAGTGGAGGCAATTGAGAAAGTTGAGAGGAGGAAGTTGAGAAGCCGCATGGCTTAGTGGCAAGAGCACTGACTTGGGAGTCAGAGGATGTCGGTTCTAATCCCAGCTCCTCCACTTCTCAGCCGTGTGACCTTGGGCAAGTCACTTAACTTCTCTGTGCTTCAGTTACCTCCATCTTTAAAATGGAGAATAGGACTGTGAGCCCCACATGGGACAACATGTTTAGCTTGTATCTACCCCAGTGCTTACAACAGTGCTTGGCACATAGTAAGTGGTTAACAAATACCATTTTTATTGTTATAATTATTACTAAGAATAGTAGTAGACAACTTGCTCCATGAGTTTGGAGAACAACGCTAGGAGGGATATGGGATGACAACTGGATGATGATGTAGGGTCAAGGGAGGGTTTTATAGGATAGGGGAGACCTAAGTATGTTGGAAAGCAGCAGAGAAGTCATCCTTTTGTCTGCTGCCCAAATTATTTTTCCAAAAAACAGTTCAGTCCACATTCCCCCAGTCCTCAAGAACTTCCAGTTGTTGTCCATCTACCCCTGCACCAAACACAATCCCTGTACCATTGTCTTTAAATTACAACCTTCAAGTGCTTAGTACAGTGCTCTGTACACAGAAGGCACTCAATAAATATTACAGATTGATTTAAAGCACTTAATCATCTCGATCCTCCTCCCTGATGTCAGTGATTTGCTATTACGACCCAGTCTGCACAATTCACTCCTCTAAAGCCGATTTATTCGAAGTCCCTTGATCTCATCTATCTTGCCACTGACCCATTACCCAGGTTTGTTCATCTGGGCTGAAAGTCACCTCCCCATCATTTACAACAGAACTCATCTCCTCGACTTCAAAGCCTTACTCAAATCACATCTCTTCCAAGAGGCCTTCCCAAATTAAGCCTTCTTTTCCCCTACTCCTTCTACCTTCTGCATCACCTCTCACTAGGATCTGTATCCTTCAGACACTTGCTATTCACTCCACCCTCAGCCCCTGCAGCATTTATGTACAATCTGAATGCCTACTCCCGTTGTAAATGGTAAGTTCCTTTCGGGTAGGGTACATGTCTAACAACTCTGATGTATTGCACTTTCCCAAATGCTTAGTAGAGAGCTCTGCACATCCTAAGAGCTTAATAAATACCATTGATTGATAGATTGATCATTGATTGATTAACAGAATATTAAATCAACCACACTTGTTCTTAGAAAAATCAGCCAACTAATTCAAAGAAAAATAAGTTCACTTGACTAAGGGAGATCATTTTGTAGAGGTATCGGTGGATGAGACACAGGACTCTTCCTGAAAAAAATGGACAGTAGAGAATGGAAGCACTTACCTGGTTATAAATGCCAGGTGAAACCAAACCCTCTTTCATGTGAATCACCCACTCCATTGGAGAACTCATTTGCTCCCGTGGCTTCAACTACCATCTTTTTGCAGACGATTCCCAATTCTGTCTCTCCAGCCATGATCTCTCTCCTTCTCTACAGTCTCACACTTCCTCCTGCCTTCACAACAGCTCTACTTGGATGTCCTGCCAACACCTCAAACTTAACATGTTCAAAACAGAACACCTCATATTTGCACACAAACTTGTCTTCCCCCCTGGCTTTCTCATCACTGTTGAGAGCACCACCATCCTCCCTGACTCACAAACCTGGAAACCTGCTGTTATCTTCGACTCCTCTCTCTCATTTAACCTGCATATTCAGGCTGCCACTAAATTCTGTGGGTCAACCTTCACGACATCACTAAATCTGTTCCTTCCTCTCCATCCAAACGGCTACCGTGTTAATCTGAGCACTTATCCTATCGCACCTTGATTACTGCGTCAGCCTCCTTGCTAACCTCGCTGCCTCCTGTCTCTCCCCATTCCAATCCATACTTCATTCTGCCGCCCGAATCTTTTTTCTACAAAGTTTCCCCCAATCCTCAAGAACCTCCAGTGATTGTGCATCCACCTCTGCATTAAACAGAAATTCTTTATCATTAACCTTAAAGCACTTAATCACCTTGCCCTCTCCAAACTTATCTCACCGCTCTCCTGTTACAACCCAGCCCATATACTTCACTCCTTTAATGCCAAATTACACACTGTACCTCGATCTCATCTATATCACCGCTAACCTTTTGACCACTTCCTGCCTCTGGCTGCAATGCCCTTCCTCTTCATATATAATGACATTAATAATGACATTTATTAAGCACTTACTATGTGCAAAGCACTGTTCTAAGCACTGGGGAGGTTACAAGGTGATCAGGTTGTCCCACAGGGGGCTCACAGTCTTAATCCCCATTGTACAGATGAGGGAACTGAGGCACAGAGAAGTTACGTGACTTGCTCAAAGTCACACAGCTGACAATTGGTGGAGCCAGGATTTGAACCCATGACCTCTGACTCTAAAGCCCATGCTTTTTCCACTGAGCCATACTTCTCCTTCAGATCTGACAGACAATCATTCTCCCTACCTTCAAAGCCTTATTAAAGGCACAGCTCTTCCAAGAAGTCTTCTCTAACTCATTTCTTCTTCTCTCACTCCTTTTTGTGTCACCCTTGCACTTAGATTTGCTCCCTTTATTCACCCCTCCCTCAACCCCACAGCACTTCTGTCCATATCTGTAATTTATTCATATTAATGTCAGTCTCCCCGGCTAGAGGAAATGGGTCTACCAACTGTGTTTTATTGTTCTCTCTCAAGTGTTAGTACAATGCTCTGCACACAGTAGGTGCTCAATAAATAAAATTGATTGATTGATAAATGATTACCCCTATTAAGTCCCTCAGTTCTTTTCTTTGAGCTGTAGAGAGCTGACTAACTTGAATGAGTGGTGGTCAACAGGAAAGAAACCTTCAATTTAGACTGTTATTAGAGAAACGTGAAACAAAGTTCAAAGTCCCGGGGCAGGAAACTAACCTATTCTGATACTGAAACTGCCATGCTGAGGCCTACATATTTCCTTTAGGTAATTAGGGTATATCAAGAGGATTACCTTTTTGACCTGGCTTTACTGTTTGTCAACCCGTCTTCTACCTAGATTCGTTCATCTGCAACAGACAAGATAGATACAATCCCAAGACCAGCCACAGAGGCAAATGCCAAGGAGTCCCCTGCTTCAGCTAAAGTGAATTTAGGAAATGGACTCTGGTCCTTTATATTATTTTCTTCCTTTGCAAGAGCTGATAAGATGTCCTAAAATGGAAGTTTTCAAAATGTGATTGAACTCTGTTGCCCACTAGCAGACTTGACATGACTGACTGCATTTTGCGTATGCTGACAGTAACCCTCCATTTTGTGCAGGCTGTGAGAACAACTCCTTTTTTTGTATTTTATGCAAGGCTCAGCAACAGATGTCTTCAAGGCCAGTAACACCTATCTATGCAAGGCCATGGGGCAGATAACAACAACCTGCACAAGGCAGTGAGAACAGAGAATAATGAGAATTTATAACATCTTGTTGATCCTAATTGGATTCCTGAAATTCCCAATTGCTCCGCTCCCATGTTGCTGTAACTCAATTAAAGACACAGTGAGAATGGGATCGGGGCTGCTTGCCACTCGTACCTCTCCCGAGAGGTGAATGGGCAGGTAGCCACTTTCCTTCTTTGCTGGTCTATCTGAACTCATGTCTCCGAGTCATTTTTCCTATCTGCGTCACCACCCTGGGTACAAGAACCCTGTGGCCGATTTACACCGATTAACCTATTTTGCACGCTACTTGTCGGTAACAAACCCACAATATTGAATTATGAATTTAACTATCTCTTGAAGTCTACAGAGTTCTCTTCTCCAGCCACTCTGGTTTCCGATAACCTTGCCAACTTTTTGTTTGATAAACTCAAAACCATCAAGTGTAAGCTCCTCGAGTCACCTCTCCAACTCCCTCCCAAACGCACATCCACTCTCTCTCATCCTTCTCAGTCATCTCTCAAGAGATCTTCTGCCTGCCTTTAAAATCTGCCCCCTTCCAGCATTTCCAATTTCATTCCCCCTCACTTTAAGAAAAGTTCTGCTCACACTTCTTCCCTCCCTGATTGCAGTCTTCAACTGCTCACTCTCTGATGTCTCCTTCCCCTCTGCCTTCAAACTTTTTTTTATGGCATTTGTTAAGTGGTTATTGTGTGCCAGTCACTGTACCAAGAGCTGGGGTACATACAGTCAGGTTACGCACAGTCCTTGTCCCAAATGGGGCTCACAGTCTTAATCCCCATTTTCCAGATGAGGTAACTGAAGCACAGAGAAGTGAAGTGACTTGCCCAACTCATACAACAGACAAGTGGTGAGCCAGAATTAGAACCCCAGGCCCATGCTCTATCCACTGGGGAACATTGTTTCTCAGACAGGCTCACATCTCCACTTTACCCCAAAAAAGCCTTCTATGGATCCTACTGCAATCTCCAGTTATTGCTATACATCTCTGCTCATAGCAATACTAATATTAATCGTGTTTGTTAAGGACTTCCTATATGCCAAGTACTGTACTAAGTGCTGGGGGAAATATAGGATAATCAGGTCCCACATGGGGCTCACAGTATAAGTAGGGAGAACAGCTATTGAACCCCCATTCTGCTGATGAGGAAACCGAAACACAGAGAAGGTAAGTGACTTGCCCAAGATCACTCAGCAGGTAAGTGGCAGAACAGGCTTTAGAACCCAGCACCTCTGACTCTCAAGCTTGGGTTCTTTCCAATAGGTCACACTGCTTCTTGTCCAAACTCCTTCAACAGGCTGTATAAAGCAGCTGCTTCCCCTTTCTCTCTTCCAAGTCCCATCTTAATTCTCTACAATCTTGTTTGTACCCTCTTCACTCTAATGAGCCTGTTTTGGCTGAAGAGTGCAATGACCTCCTCGTTGCCAAATCTAATGGACTCTATCTGAATATTTCCCAACCACTTAGATGTCATTGATCAATCCATCAATCAATCATACTTATTGGGCGCTTACTGTGTGCAGAGCACTGAACTAAGCGCTTGGGAAGTACAAGTTGGCAACATATAGAGACAGTACAGGGCTCTGCACACAGTAAGTGCTCAATAAATACGATTGATTGATTGATTGACCTTCTGACTCCCAAGCCAATACTTTATTCACTAGGCCATGAGTTCGTTGACACATTCCCTACTCAAAAAGAGCTTACAGTTTAGAGTGGACAATAGACATTCAAAAGGTACATAAGTGTTGTGGGGCTGAGGGTGGAGTGAATAGCAAGTGTTTGTAAGATAAAGATCCCAGTGTAGAGGTGTGGCAGAAGGGGGAAGGAGTAGGGGAAAAGGGGGCTTAATTGGGGAAGTCCTCTTGGAGGAGATGTAATTTGAATAGGGCTTTGAAGAGAGGAGATCTGCTGTAAATGAAAGGGGCAGGACTTTAAGGCCAAAGGAAATGACTCTGAGAGAATGGGAGGTAATTCCAGACACTGAAATGGAGGGTTTCATGGATTTGACCAAACAATCAAAGCTAAAGATTCATTCTGAAGAACAATGATTTGAGTTGGAGCCTTGAGGTTGAAGCAGACAATAGCGTTTTGTTGATCTCTCTCCTCAACTAAAGTCCCTCAATTCACTCCTGGGACTCCCATGGAAAATAAACATGAATTTAATTTGGTATCAGGTCAGAAATCAAGGTTTAAAAACAGTGCCTTGCATCCATGGGCTCTCTCCCCTCTAGACTGTAAGCTTGTTGTGGGCAAGCAATGTATCTGTCTGTTATACTGCTCCCTCTCAAGAGAAGCAGCATGGCACAGAGGAAAGAGCACGGGCTTTGGAGTCAGAGGTCATGGGTTCAAATCCCACCTCCGCCAACTGTCAGCTGGGTGACTTTGGGCAAGTCACTTAACTTCTCTGGGCCTCAGTTCTCTCATCTGTAAAATGGAGATTAAGACTGTGAGCCCCACGTGGGACAACCTGATCACCTTGTATCCCCCCAGCGCTTAGAACAGTACTTTGCACATAGTAAGTGCTTAACAAATGCCATCATCATCATCATCATCATCTCAAGCACTTGGTACAGTGCTCTGCATGCAGTAAGCCCTCAAGAAATAGGATTGACTGACTGGCTGACTCCCAGTGGTGTGACAGGATCCCAAGACTGGATACGTAGAGCACAAACCCTAGAATTAAACCAAGCCCTTTGAAATGAAGTGTACATCAGTGGACCTAAGTGAAGATAGTCTCCCATGTGAAGGAATTGATTATGAGTGTCCTCCTTCCGCAAATCCGCCAATCTAGCTCTCTTCCTCCCTTCAAAGCCCTACTGAGAGCTCGCCTCCTCTAGGATGCCTTCCCAGACTGAGCCCCGTCCTTCCTCTCCCCCTCCTCCCACTCCCCATCCCCCCACCCTACCTCCTTTCCCTCCCCACAGCACCTGTATATGTTTGTACATATTTATTACTCTATTTATTTTACTTGTACATATTTACTATTCTATTTATTTTATTTTGTTAATATGTTTTGTTTTGTTGTCTGTCTCCCTCTTCTAGACTGTGAGCCCGCTTTTGGGTAGGGACCATCTCTGTGTGTGGCCAACTTGTTTTTCCCAAACACTTAGTACAGTGCTCTCCACACAGTAAGTGCTCAATAAATGCAAATGATGGAATGAATGAATACTATTTGCCCTCTCTCATTCCTGCTAGGTCTGCTCCACTGGGGCACAGAGAGCATTGAGTAAGGTAGCAGGCACCATCACAAAGGAGATGCAAACGTTTTTCAAACACAGGGCCTTTTTAAGGCAAAACGGTGGGGAGTGTGTTGTGGAAGGGAGTGGGGGCAGGAGGAGGAAGAGGGATGGAGGAAACTGCGGTGGCAGTAGCCAACTCGGGGACAGGGATGTGCTGGCCTTCCTCCTTCCCTCTGAGCTTTGAATGTGCTAAGTCTCTGGCGATAGGGCAGCTAGGTTTTTCGCCACTCAGAGTTGACCTTCCCAGTAGGTGGGGTAGAGGCATCATCAGGGACGCCTCTGGGGCTACAGCTTCAGCGTCTGCCCACTCAGCCTCTTTGGGTTTCTTGAACTGTCCTGCAAAAACAGAGCTGGGAAGTGACCACATCTCATCTCCCGCTGGAGGCATGGAGTCAAGGCTGTGCAAGGAGAGAGTAGGGTGGTGATGGGCAGAGTGTGATGGACACCTATATTGTCCAGCCCCTCCCCACCACGGGAATAGCTTGCCAACCAGAGCAGGTCTTCTGGGCTTCCAGCCTACCTGCTCAGAACCGAGAGGTATTCAGAGTCTACCACAGGGCACAGATGAGATACAGTCTTATCAGAACAAATAACTCAGATAGAGGATTCCGAGATCTACAGCGCTGTGCTGGAACACATCTATTTAATTCAATTGTAAATGATTGATTTTCCGCAGCATGGCATCTAAAGATCTTCATTCATATCCCAGATGAACTTCAAAGGTAAATCTTTCATCTGCTCCTGAAAAACCTTGTCGAATCTCTCACTTTGAGACACAGTCAAGCAATTTTTCCAGTCCCCAATGATGCCTGGAAGGGAGGAGAAGAAATCTAGCATTTGTATGTAAGATAACCAAATGGGGAGAAGGGTGTTATATACTCATTTTTGGATAACGATAAAGAACCTGAGAAAGAAACTTTTAGTAGTGGATCAATTTTTTGGATTCCCAGTGGCTTTTAGGCTCAGTTTCCTTTATAATGATGGCATTTATTAATTGCTTACTATGTGCAGAGCACTGTTCTAAGTGCTTGGGAGGTTACAAGACGATCAGGTTGTCCCAAGTGGGGCTCACAGTCTTCATCCCCATTTTACAGATGAGGTAACTGAGGCTCAGAGAAGCTAAGTGACCTGTCCAGAGTCACATAGCCGACAAGTGGCGGAGCCTTGGATTTGAACCCATGACCTCTGACTCCAAAGCCCATGCTCTTTCCACTGACCCATGCGGCTTCTCTGCTTCCTTTAATAAATGGCCCACTAAATTTGAGGGTACACTAGTGGAGTATTTTGAAACCAGACATTTACAAATAAAAGACCACATTGTTGGTCTCCAGTGTCAAAGCAATTTTTCCTTCCAGTGGAATGGAAATCCCCTAGTTGGATGACCTATGCATTGTGATGAACCCATTTCTGAGTACTCCATCCTATTTTAATGTAAAAAGTGGTCAGTGTCCAAGTTTACCAAAGTCTTTCCCATCCTCATCACATATGCTCTTGGCTGAGCATCCCTTAAGCACTTAGATACTCAACTCAACCGCACACACTTATATACATAGCACTAGATTCTTACGATTTCCTCTACCTGTAGTTTATTTTAATGTTTGTCTCCCCCTGTAGCTTGTAAGGTCCTGGTGGGCAGGAATCATGTCTCCCAAACTCTATTGTATTGTACTCTCCCAGGTGCTTAGTTCAGCGCTCTGCTCACAGTAAGTGCCCAATAAATACCATGGACTGATTGACTGATGGAGAGAGCTGACTGCAGGGAATGTGTCTGATGTTGTATTGTAATAATAATAATAATAATAATATTTGTTAAGCTCTTACTGTGTGACAAGCACAGTTCTAAGAGCTGGGATAGATACAAGGTAATTAGCTTGTCCCATGTGCAGCTCACAGTCTTCATCCCCATTTTACAGATGAGGTAACTGAGGCACAGAGATGTCAAGTGATTTGCCAAAAGTCACACAGCTGACAAGTGACAGAGCCGGGATTAAAACTCACGACCTCGACTCCCAAGCCTTTGCTCTTTCCACTAAGCCATGCTGCTTCTCCCAGAGTTCTGAGTACGGTGCTTTGCACACAGTAAACGCTCAATAAATATAATCGAATGAATGAATGAACGAATTGAGGGTCTGAAAGCTAATGATCTGGAGTTTGTTTGATATGGAGAGGAATGAGTACCACAGGAGGTTTTTGAGGGGCGGGCAGACACATGCAGGATGGCGTTTTCGAAAAATGATCCAGGCAACAAAATGTAGTACAGACTGGAGAAGAGAGAGACTGCAGGCCAATAGATTGGCAAGGAGGCTGATACAATAGTCAAGTCAGTATATGACAAGTGCCTGAGCCAGAATGAAGACTGTTTGGATGGATTTATACTTCCCAAGCGCTTAGTCCGGTGCTCTGCACACAGGAAGCACTGAAGAAATACAATGGAATGAATGAATGAATAAGCACTGGAGGAGATACAAGACAATCCAAACTGTCCCAGTCCTTGTTCCATATGGGGTTCACAGTCTAAGAAGGAGAGAAAATAGGCATTTAATCCCCATTTTACAGATGAGAAAACTGAGGCACCAAGAAGTTAAGTGACCTGTCCAAGAGCACAGAGTAAGTGAAAATGGTTGAGCCGGGATTAGGACCCAAGCCTAGGACTCCCAGGCCTGTGCTCCTTCTATTAGGCTACACTGCCTCCCCTCTGAATCCAGCTAACCCAGGAACTTCCTTCTGGTGACAGCAACTTCGAACAAGCCCTGAAGTTATTGGTTTCCAGGCGGTGATACCTTTACGAAGAAAATCTTGTTCGTGCGTCCTTCCAAGTTCTCTAGCTATAGCGTCATAATTCGCTCTGGGATCGTTTTTCATGTTCTCGAAAGTTGCTTGTTTCACCACAGACTCCACATCTTCATCTGTCAGCTTCTTTCCCAGGAATTTGCTGATCTTTAGAACAGCATTTCTGAGGTCCTAAGAATTGAATTTACATGGACATCCATGAA
Organism: Tachyglossus aculeatus; assembly: GCF_015852505.1. Lineage (NCBI taxonomy): Eukaryota > Metazoa > Chordata > Mammalia > Monotremata > Tachyglossidae > Tachyglossus > Tachyglossus aculeatus. Next base: position 99,558,262 of record NC_052067.1, on the reverse strand, counting down.
GCACAAACAAGAGCTCACACAAATAAATACCCCCAACCCAGGAAATTTAAAGGGGGCCCCGTAGTGTAGGCTCAGAAGAGCTATGGGAACACAAAGTCTAGGTTTTAAGAGCTCTCCTAGACATGGCCCGAGGAATGAAATTCCTCTCCTTATCATCATTGCTATCATCATCATCATCCTGCTTTATGCTCTCTGGGAAATTACCAGAAGTGAGGAACACAGTCCTGGCTCTTGAGAATTTTACTATCTCTTGGAACAGGGTCATTTTTAGCTAGGTGAGGAGTAGGGCAAGGATTGACAATAAAACTCATGCTAGGATTAGAATTAGGGGGTTGGCTAAGGGTTGGGGCTATGGCATTGTTGAGGCTATTAGAGCTAGAGCAAATCAATCAATCAATCAACCGTATTTATTGAGCGCTTACTGTGTGCAGAGCACTGTACTAAGCGCTTGGGAAGTACAAGTTGGCAAATGATAGGGTTATGAGTTAGGAAGGAAAGGGGGTTGGATTGCTTGTCTACAGTAATCATCATTTTTGCCTCTATCAGTCCCTGAATGTATGACTTTTTAATGTTTTGAAATTATATCTCTATATCATAGATTATGTGTTTCTAGAAGGCAGAGTCTACATCATGCATTTTAGTACAGTGCTCTACGTGCAAAAGATTTTTTCATGGTATCTGTTAAGCACTTACTATGTGCCAGGCACTGTACTAAGTGCTGGAGTAGATGCGATTTATTCAGATTGGACACAGTCCATGTCCCACATGGGGCTCACAGTCTTACTGTTCAATTTACAGATAAGGTAATTGAGGCACAGAGAAGTTAAGTGACTCACCCAAGGGCACGCAGCAGACAAGTTGGGGAACAGGGATTACAACACAGGTTCTTCTGACCCCCAGGTCTCTATCCACTATCCTCTAGGCCACCTTGCTTCTCTAAATGCCATGGATGTAGATGCTCAATAAATACCATGGACACTTAAGTGTATTTAAGATTACTGAAGTCTATTTGAGGAAAATAGTGTAATGCAAATCTGTGAAAAATTAATTTAGATTATTTTAAATTCACGGCCATGGATTGCTATCTCAGGAACTAGCACATTGCATGAGCTCACATGTCTCTCTCACTTATCTTAGCATGCGCTTTGTCACCTCTCTCTTGTGAATCATGACCAGCGCTTGTAAAATTCTTGGTGATTTTAAAAGAAAAAGAATTGTGACTATGTAAAGAGAAATCATACACATTGAGGATGCCCTTCAATTGATCAATTAAAATCCAATTTATTGTGTGCAGGGCACTGTACTAAGCGCTTGGGCAGATACGTTATAACAGAGATAGTAGACATGTTACCTGCCCACAAGGAGCTTAGTCTAGAGGGAGTGGATTCCCTCCAATTCAAATTCAGCATCAATCTAGGGCATATTGGAGAGTGGGTCATGGAATTGGAATTAGAGTCCCTGCCCCATCATTTTACCTTCTTCATCTCCTCATAGGTCAAGAAGAGAATATTGAAGTTATTCTTGTGACTGTACCAGCCCTTGATATGGTCAAACCACAAATTGGCCAACACTGTTAAAAAGAGCAACACAATCCAGGGTTAGCTGATATTTTCCCAAATGTGTTTCTTCCTAGATGGCTTCTCAACCTAGAAAATGCATTATTTCCTTTCTCATGGATAAACTCAACTATATTACCATTGGTCTTATACACAGAAAGAGAAACAGCGTAGACATGAAGCACCACATACTTGTTGAATTCATGGGTCAGCTGATTTTGATTGGAAGAAATAGTTCCTGCTCCAACATCATGTAGTTGCTTTGTTCAAACACCCGCTGTCTTCGGATCTCAATTCCATGAGTTTGAGATCCTAGCTTCTATCTATCATATCCAGTCTTAATTACTCTATCAGCCTCCACCTTCAGACCTCCATGCCTCCTCTTCACTCTGTACTTCCCCATACTTCACTCTGCTGCCCCGATCATTATTCTCAAAAAGCATTCAGTCCACAATACCCATTTCTCTGCAAGACTCTCTTCGGGGTGCCCATTCACCTCTCCATCAAACAGAAACTCCTTACCATGGCTGTAAAGCACTCAATCAGCTCAGCCCCACTTACCTTCCCTGGCTGATTGCCTATCACAACCCAGGCCACACTCATCACTCCTCCAATGTCAACCGTCCCACTGCACCTCAAGTTCAACTACCTCGCTGCCGACCCCTTGCCCAAGTCCCACTTCTGACCTGGAACTCTTCCTCCCCTTCATATATGACAGAACGACACTCTCCCCACCTTCAGTGCCTTATTAAAATCACATCTGCTCCAGGAGGCCTTCCTCAACTGAGCCCTCATTTCCCCTACTCCCTGCTCCTCCTTCCTTGCCTATGCACTTAGGATCTGTACCATTTGAGTACTTGATATTCACCCCACCTTCAGCCCCACAGCACATATACACAACTGCGCAGCTCATTTTAATGTCTGTCTCCCCCTCTGAACTGTAAGCTCTTTGTCGGCAAGAAATGTGTCTACCAGAAAAGAGCCCAGTCCTGGGAGTCAGAGGACCTGGATTCTAATCCTAGCTCTGCCACATATCTGCTGTGAGACCCTGAGCAAGGACCATAATTATTGTAAGTACCATATTATTACATTAATTATTATTATAAACCAGGACAACAGTATTGATAGAAGGGATCCTGGCCTAGTGGGAAGTGTGCCTCAGTTTTCACATCTGCAATACGGGAATAAGACACCTACCCCTTCATTTCTCCTAGATTGTGAATCCTGTTTGGGATTATCTTCTATCTACACTAGTGCTTGGCAAATAGCATTTAATGAATACCACTATTGATTAATGGTCTAATAGGCCTAATGTAGGCCTGAGCCAACTACGTAGACTTGGTTTTAAAGTTTGTTGCACCTTTTGACTGCTATTCTCTCAAATTGGCTAATGCCTGGTCCCTACATGTATTTCTATCTGTGCAACTGTTCTCTCTTGGGCAAGACACTTCATTTCTCTGTGCTTCGGTTACCTCATCTGTAAAATGGGGATTAAGAATGTGAGCTCCATGTGCAACAGGGACTGTGTCCTGCCTAATTATCTTGTATTTACCCCGGTGTTTAGAACAGTGCCTGGCACATAGTAAGTGCTTGGGAGAGTACGATACAACACAGTGGGTAGACACAGTCCCCGTCCACAACGAGCTTACAGTCTAGGGTGGGAAGACAGTCACTAATATAAATAAATAAATGATGGATATGGACATTAGTGCTGTGAGGCTGAGAGAGGGGTGAAAAAGGGAGCAAATCCAAGGGAGGTTACCCTCTTTCAGTAGCCTCCTGTCTTTGTTAATGGTCTACAGGCCTCTTTCCACTCTTGAGAAAGGTGTTAATTTTTATACAGGAATTGGATCAATGACCTCCTCCACTGCGATTTCATCCATCCTAAGATGGAGACAATGAGTACTACACTCATTGTAGACAATGAGTACTACACCAGGTACATCAGGTCTGAAAGTAGAATGGTTAGGTTTTAATTGCAAACTTTTGTTTGTTTTATTTTGTTTGTGTTATTTATAGTCTTCCTGAGAAAGCACTATTGGCTCCTCACTATTAGCTTCAAATTTCTCCATCACCTTGCCCCTTCTTACCTCACCTCCCTTCTCTCCTTCTACACCTGAGCCCACACACTTCGCTCCTCTGGTGCTAACCTTCTCACCGGGCCTCGATCTCTCTTGTCTCACCACTGACCCCTGGCCCATGTCCTGCCTCTGGCCTGGAATGCCCACCCTCCTCGAATCTGCCAAACAATCATTCTTCCCCACTTCGAAGCCCTACTGAAACCACACCTCCTCCAAGAGGCCTTCCCAGACTAAGCTTCCTTTCCTCAGCTCTCCCTCCTCTGCATCACCTCAATTAGCTCCCTTTGCTCTTCACTCCCCTCCCTGCCCCACAGCACTTATGTATGTATCTATAAGTCTATTTATGTTGATGCCTGTTTACTTGTTTTCATGTTTGTCTCCCCTCCTCTAAGACTGTAAGCCCACTGTGGGCAGGGATTGTCTTTCTTTATTGCTATATTGTACTTTCCAAGTGCTTAGTACAGTGCTCAGTACACAGTACCACTCAATAAATACGATTGAATGAATGAATGAATGAAAAAGGAAACTACTTGGTGTTCAAGTTACAGTTCCATGCTTCAAAGGAATCCAATGTAAACCAAATGAAATGTCTGATTAGAGATGCAAACCAATATAAAGCCAACAGGGGCCCTCAGGATCACTGCTTTTGAACTAATATGAAGCCCAATTCACTCCCCTTGGATCCTGTGATCCCTACAGTTCTCTGCCTTATGGATTGGCTGCCAGTCAATCAGTGATACTTTTTGAGGGCTTCTTGTGTTCAGGCCACTGCACTAAGCAATTGGGAGAGAACAATACAACAGAGTTGGTAGACAAATTCCCTGTCCATGGGAAGTTTACAATCTAGAGGGGGTGATAGTAAAATAAATTGAGGTTCCATACGTAAGTGCTGTGGGACTGATGGTGGGGAGAACATCAAGTTCCTAAAAGGCTCAAATCTAAGTGCAAGGCCAATTCAGAAGGGAGAAGTAGTAAGGGAAATGAGGGCTTAATCGGGGAAGGCCTCTTGGAGGAGATGGCAGCATGGCTCAGTGGAAAGAGCGCAGGCTTTGGAGTCAGAGGTCATGGGTTCAAATCCCAGCTTCGTCAATTGTCAGCTGTGTGACTTTGGGCAAGTCACTTAACTTCCCTGGGCCTCAGTTACCTCATCTGAAAAATGGGGATTAAAACTGTGAGCCCCGCGTGGGACAATCTGATCACCTTGTAACCTCCCCAGTGCTTAGAACAGTGCTTTGCACATAGTAAGCGCTTAACAAAAACCATCATTACTATTATTTAGAGAAGCAGCGTGGTTCAGTGGAAAGAGCCCGGGCTTTGGAGTCAGGGGTCATACATATATATATATATATATATATATATATATACATATAGTGAATATAGTAAAATTGATGACTCTTCATTCTCAACATACATCCTCAAGTCAGATCATTTGCTCAGCTAGTCCTAATGACCAGGCCACATTGAAAGAGGACAGAATGGCTATTATTCAGCAAACTGCAACAGCAATTTGGCAAAAAGCCTTTGCTTGAGATCTCCAAGCACTTACCAGATCCTGCCTTGACTCCTGCATCAGCCTCTTCACTGACCTCTCTGCTGCCTGTCTTCCCCTCTCCAGTCCATAATTCACTCTGCTGCCCAGATCGTTTTCTTAAAAAAAAGCTCAGTCCACATCCCCCCTCTCCTAATAAACCTCCAGCGGCTGCTCATCCAGCCCTGCGTCAAACAGAAACTCATTACCGTAGGCTAGAATTCATTCAATTCATTCAGATTTGCTGAGTGCTTACTGTGTGCACAGCACTGTACTAAGCACTTGGGAAGTACAAATCGGCAACATAGAGAAACAGTCCCTAGGCAACAAAGGGCTCACAGTCTAGAAAGTATCCACTAGTTATAAGTCACTCAATCCGTTCTCCCACTCCTGCCTTGCTTCTCTGATCTTCTACTAAAACTCAACCTCCATTTCACTAGTATATCAACTTAATCACTGTACCCTGATCTCAGCTTTACTGCCATCAACACATTGCCCAAGTTTCTCCTTGGGCCTGGAAATCCCTCACCCCTTCATATCTGGCAGTCCACCACTCTCCCCAACTTCAATTTCTTGTTCAAATTGTATGTCCTCCAAGATGCCTTCCCAGACTAAGGCCTCATTTCCCCTATCCACCCTCTCCTATGTGTCGATTCTGAACTGTGTAACCCTTAAGCGCTTTTAGATTACCCCAACCTCACACCACTTAATGCAAATATTTTTAGACTCTACTGATTCCCTTATTCCTAATCTATTTTAATGTCTTCCTCCCCCTGTAGACTTTAAGCTCCTTGTATCTAACTATTCTATTATACTGTACTTTTCCAAGCTCTTAGTAAGGTGCCCCACAAATTTCACTCACTGATGGATGCAGCCTAGGCAATTATATGATGAAAACAAAGAGGTCTCTTGTCAAAACATGGAGGCCTATGTACTTTCCCAAGGTCCTGGGAAGGTGTCCAGTAAATATCACTGATTGAAAGGATGCGGCCTCGCTGATTACATTTTGAAGACAAAGAGCTCTCTTTTCCAAAAATGGAAGCTTATGTCTTTGAAGGAAAATGAACTGATCATTACCATCTCCTGCTAAAAATCTCTCCATGAAATCCTCCATTGTGTCTGATGTCTGTAGTTTTGTCAAGAGTTTTGAGAAATGATAAAATGAGGTCATAACATCCTTAGGGTTTCGGTACACGTATATAACCTGTAAATTAAAAGACACCATTTTAGATGTGAAATATCATTATCATACTTATGGTATACCATCATCATTATCATTATTTAGACTGTGAGCCCACTGTTGGGTAGGGACTGTCTCTATATGTTGCCAACTTGTGCTTCCCAAGTGCTTAGTACAGTGCTTTGCACACAGTAATCGCTCAATAAATACGATTGATTGATTGATCAATGGGATTTCTTAAGGATATTATTGATCTAATTTTTCTTGATTATATCTATTTTTTTGATCATATTCATATTATTTTATGAATCATGAGATGCTTACAATGCATCTTATTCTCCTCTACTCAAGTTCTTCTCTGGTTGGGATTTTTCTAATCTAATTAAAGAAATAAACAAGCTTTACCATCCTCCCTGTCTCACAGACCCATAACCTTGGCATTGTCCTTAACTCAAGTCTCTCACAAACTGCATATTCAGTTTGACATCAGATTAATCAATTTATTAAGTGCTTACTTGTGTGTGTGTGTGCGTGTGTGTGTGTGTGTGTGTGTGTGTGTGTGTGTGTGTGTGTGTGTGTAGAACTGTACTAAGAGGTTGGGAGAGTACAATATAATAAAGTTGGTAGACATGTTCCCTGCCCACAATAAGTTTACAATCTAGAGGGGGAGACAGATGATAATATAAATGTTATTTATAACATATAATTTATAGACATGTTCATAAATCCTGTAAGTCCTCTCCTCACATCTCTAGAATCCTGCCCTCCATTTCCGACCAAACTGTCTCCATCCTTTTCCAAGCACGTAGAGTATGGGCCTGGGAGTCAGAAGGTCATGGGTTCTAATCCTGCCTCTGCTGCTTGTCTGGTTTGTGACGTTGGGCAAGTCACTTCACTTTTCTTTGCCTCAGTTACCTCATCTGCAAAATCGGGATTAAGACTGTGATCCATATGTGGGACAGGGACTGCATCCAACCCGATTTATATGTATCCAACCCAGTGCTTAATACAGTGCCTTGCACAAGTAAGTGCTTAACAAATACCATTATTATTATTATTATTTTCCAACTTGACTACTTTATCGGCTTCCTCAATGACTTCCCCTCCTCCAGCCTACTCCTCACCCCTAACAGTAACTACTTCACTCTGCTGCCTGGATCATTTTTCAAAAATTCGTTCTGCTTATTCATTCAATGGCATTTCTTGAGCACTTAGTGTGTGCAAAGCACTGTATTATATCTCCCCACTCCTCAAAACCCTCCAGAGGTTGTCCATCCATCTCGGCATCAAACAGAAACTCCTCAACATCCCCTTTAAGGGACTCACAGCTCTCTACCTCTTTCTTATTCTTTTCTCCTCCCTTACTACAACTCCGAGAGCACATTTCTCCCCTTTAACACCAATCTACTCAATGTACCCCGATTTCATCTCTCTCCCCTCTGACCTCTGATCGAGTCCTCCCTCCTGCCTGCCTCCCCCTTCAACTCTGACAGACCACCATTCTCCCCACCTTCAAAGTCCTACTAAAATTGTTTCTTCTAAAAGAGGCGTCCTCTCACTAACCTCTCTTCTCCTCACCTTATTTTCCCACCCTTCTGCATAAACTATGTCCATGGGTCTGTACTCCTTAGACATTTTGCTACTCACTTCACCCCCAGCCCCAGAGTGCTTATGCACATATCCTTATATTCTGCTGCATCTCTTATTTGTAATTTATTTTAACGTACATTGTAAACTCCTTGAGGGGAAGGATAGTGTCTACTAATTCTATTGTACTGCATTCTCCCAAGTTCTTAGTGCTCTGTCCACAGTAAGCAAACAAAAACCATTGATTGATTGATTAATTAAAAACTCTCTCTATATATAGATAGATATAGATATAGATAGCTATAGATATTGATAGAGAGATATAGATCTCTCCATTTTTCGTGGTGACTGAAGTGAGAAAAGCATGGATAAATGAAATCATTTCATTAAAGGCAATAGTTTTGATTTCTTCCCCCTCAAATACTTTGCTAAAGCTGTTCACAAATAACGAAATCGACAGGCTTGAGTGGCTCCTTCCATTTCCTCTGTCCCCCTGGTGGGGTGAGAGGGCCAGGTGTCAGTAAGTGGGGTTATGGAAATAGTAATAATAGTGATGGTATTTGTTAAGTGCTTATTATGTGCCAAGCACTGTCCTAAGCAGTGGGGTACATACAAGATAGTCAGGTTGGACACAGTCCTGAGATTCTGGGGCTCAGAATCTCAATCTCCATTTAACAGTTGAGGTAATGAGGAACAGAGAAGTAAAGTGACTTGCCCACGGTCACACAGCAGACATATGGAGGAGCCAGGATGAGAATCCAGGTCTTTCTGACCCCCAGCCCTGTGTTCTGTCCACTAGGACACACTTCTTCAATAATAATGGTACTTGTTCATCATTTGTTCATTCAATCGCATTTATTGAGTGCTTACTCTGTGCAGAGCACTGTACTAAGCACTTGGAAAGTACAAGTCGGCAACATATAAAGACGGTCCCTACCCAACAGCGGGCTCAGAGTCAGAAGGGGGAGACAGACAACAAAACAAAATATGTGGACAGGTGTCAAGTTGTCAGAATAAATAGAAGTCAAGCTAGATGCACATCATGAACCAAATAAATAAGTGCTTACTATTTGCCAAGCACTATTCTAAGTGCTGGGGTAGACACAAGTTAATCAGGTTGAAAAGAGTCCCGGTCCCACATGGGGTCATACTCTTAATCCCATCCTATGCAGACATTAAGAAGTAAAAATGTTGCCTACTTTGACTTTTTGGCTCTGCACACCCTTGGGCAACAAATTGTAAGGCAGATGGGTGCTAAAGACTCGAGGGCTTGGCAGGAGGGTATAATTAGCCTTGCGCAGGTTGTACTCAAGCCATGGGGCTCTCTCTATGTTCTCCAGATTTTGCATTCCGTTCCGATGTTCATCAGATAAAATTAAATTCACTACCTGCTGAGTCCAAACAGTTCCTGTAAAAAGGAGAAAGAAATACCATTTTATTCCCCCCAAATAAGAAAATGATGGATTACACACTGTCTTCTCCAATCTATTTTCTCCAGATGTGAAAAAACAAAAGGAGTATCCAGTGTAGCTAAAGGTAAAACTAGCAATTGCTTCTCTTTTCCTTAAAGGGCCAGGAGGCCCAGTGCCTAGATCTTAGGGCCCATCACAGTGCTGCTGCTGTTGCTGCTGTTCAATCATATTTATTGAATGCTTACTGTGTGCAGAGCACTGTACTAAGCACTTGGGAAGTCCAAATTGGCAACATGTAGAGATGGTCCCTACCCAAAAGCGGGCTCACAGTCTAGAAGGGGGAGACAGACAACAAAACAAAAGAGGTTGTGGGGTCAAACAGTAATAATAATAATAATAATGGCATTTGTTAAGCACTTACTAGGTGCGAAGCGCTGTTCTAAGCTCTGGTTGCGGGGGGGATAGAAGGTGATCGGGTTGGCCCACGTGGGGCTCAGAGTCTTAATCCCCATTTTACAGGTGTGGTAACTGAGGCACAGAGAAGTGAAGTGACTTGCCCAAAGTCACACAGCTGACAAGTGGTGGAGCCGGGATTAGAACCCATGACCTCTGGTTCCCAAGCCTGTGCTCTTTCCACTGAGCCATGCTGCTTCTGGTATTTCATATGCACTTACTATGTGCAAAGCACCGTTCTAAGTGCTGGAGAGGATACAAGGAGATCAGATTGTCCCATGTGGGGCTCACAATCTTCATCCCCATTCTACAGATGAGGTAACTGAGGCACAGAGGTGTTAAGTGACTTGCCCAAAGGCAAACAGCTGGCAATTGGTGGAGCTGGGATTGGAACCCATGACCTCTGACTCCCAAGCCCGTGCTCTTTCCATTGAGCCAAGCAGCTCCTTGGAATTCTTATGAAGGATGTATTTACTTACTTCTTGCCTTCAAGTAAGAAATTCAACCAATATCCCAGAGGAAGACCCAGATCAAATACCCTCAGAAGCCAAAACAGAGGGATTGGATCCGAGCCACTCAGTAGGAATAGGGGCTCAGGCAGACTCAAGGAAAGAGGAGACAAGCAAAAATGCAGAGGAAAAATGTAGGAAGAACCAATTCTGGACCGTTTACTCTTGTTTACTTTGCCATCGGTGGACAAAATGCGGAAAGAAAATCAATGTGGTCCTAACTGTGGGTTTTCTCCTCCAGGATTGATAGATGATTTCTCCTGGTGCTATCAATTGGAATGACTTCCTTAGAAAAGAGAATCTGAAAGAGCAATAAGACCAACTTCAAGTATGGGAGAGAACAGATCCAGTAACACCATAAGGAGCATTTACATGCAGAATAGGGAGCGATCTTTATATACACATAGTAGGAGAGCAGCTTTGTTCTGATCATCATCATCAATTGTATTTATTGAACACTTACTGTGTGCAGAGCACTGTACTAAGCACTTGGGAAGTACAAGTTGGCAACATATAGAGACAGTCCCTACCCAACAGTGGGCTCACAGTCTAAAAGGGGGAGACAGAGAACAAAACCAAACATACTAACAAAAAATAAATAAATAGAATAGATCTGTACAAGTAAAATAAATAGAGTAATAAATATGTACAAACATATATACATATATACAGGTGCTGTCGGGAAGGGAAGGAAGTAAGATGGGGGGATGGAGAGGGGGACGAGGGGGAGAGGAAGGAAGGGGCTCAGTCTGGGAAGGCCTCCTGGAGGAGGTGAGCTCTCAGTAGGGCCTTGAAGGGAGGAAGAGAGCTAGCTTGGCGGATGGGCAGAGGGAGGGCATTCCGGGCCCGGGGGATGACGTGGGCCGGGGGTCGATGGCCGGACAGGCGAGAACGAGGCACGGTGAGGAGATTAGCGGCAGAGGAGCGGAGGGTGCAGGCTGGGCTGGAGAAGGAGAGAAGGGAGGTGAGGCAGGACGGGGGGAGGTGATGGACAGCCTTGAAGTTGAGAGTGAGGAGTTTTTGCCTGCTGCGTAGGTTGATTGGTAGCCACTGGAGATTTTTGAGGAGGGGAGTAACATGCCCAGAGCGTTTCTGCACAGAGACGATCCAGGCAGCAGTGTGAAGTATAGATTGAAGTGGGGAGAGACAGGAGGATGGGAGATCGGAGAGGAGGCTGATGCAGTAATCCACTCGGGATAGGATGAGAGATTGAATGAGTAGGGTAGCAGTTTGGATGGAAAGGAAAGGGCAGATCTTGGTGATGTTGCGGATGCGAGACCGGCAGAATTTGGTGACGGATTGGAGGTGAGGGGTGAAGGAGAGAGCGGAGTCGAGGATGACACCAAAGTTGTGGGCTTGTGAGACCAGAAGGATGGTAGTGCCATCAACAGTGATGGGAAAGTCAGGGAGAGGGCAGGGATTGGGAGAGAAGACAAGGAGTTCAGTCTTTGACATGTTGAGTTTTGGAAGGCAGGCAGACATCCAGATGGTGATGTCCTGAAGGCAGGAGGAGATACGAGCCTGGAGGGAGGGAGAGCGAGCAGGGGCAGAGAGATGTAGATTTGGGTGTCATCAGTGTAGAGACGATAGTTGAAGCTGTGGGAGCGAATGAGTTCACCAAGTGTGTGAGTGTAGATAGAGAACAGAAGGGGACTGAAAACTGACCCTTAAGGAACCCTTACAGGAAGGGGATGGGAGGGGGAGGAGGAGCCCGCAAAAGAGACTGAGAGTGAACGGTCGGAGAGATAAGAGGAGAACCAGGAGAGGACAGAGTCTGTGAAGCCAAGTTTGGATAGCGTGTTGAGGAGAAGGAGGTGATCCACAGTGTCAAAGGCAGCTGAGAGGTCATGGAGGATTAGGATAGAGTAAGAGCCGTTGGATTTGGCAAGCAGGAGGTCATTGGTGACCTTTGAGAGGTCTGCTCTGTCAGGCACTGTACTAAACTCTGGGATAGATACAAGATACTCAGGTTGAACGCAGACTCTGTCCCACATAGGGCTCGCTGTCTTAATCCCCATTTTCCAGATGAGGTAACTGAGGCCCAGAGAAGTGAAGCGACTTGCCCAAAGTCACAGAGCAGAGACATGGCACAGCCAGGATTCGAATCTGCACACAGTAAGCACCCAATAAATACGATTGAATGAATGAATGGATCCAGGTCCTTCTGACTCCCAAGCCCATGTTCTATGCCACATTTCTTATTTGCTTATTTGTTCTGGGAGGATTTAGGTCTAGAGGAGGAGACAGACATTAAAAATGAGCCTCAAGCCTTTCAAAGGAGACTGATCCATTCCTGGGACAGTTGCCAGCTGGCTGACGTTCATGGCCCAGGCCCCTCTCCCGAGGGAACATTACTAGCCGGTCCTAGAATTTACCACACTTCACCTAGTGTCTCTACACAATTGGCAGTTTAGCAGTGTGGCTTAGTGGACAGAGCCAGGAGTCAGAAGGAACTGGGTTCTAGTCCCAGCTCCAACGTACGTCTGCTATGGGACCTTGGGCAAGTCACTTCACTGGACCTCAGTTACTTCATCTGCAAAATGGGGATTAAGACTGTGAACCCCATGTGGGACAGGGACCCACCTGACTAACTTGCACTTACCCCGGCACTCAGAACAGTGCTTGATACATAGTAAGCATTTAACAAGTACTGTCATTATTATTACCCCTAGCACTATAATCGTTAATATTAAGGACAGTGATGTGCCCTATATGCTAAATTACTGCAAACAGGAATTGCATTTTATTGTCTAATCCCTTAAACTCCAGGACCTCTTACATGATAAATGAAGCGAGTACTCTACAGGAGCAGCTTGGCTTAGTGGCAAAAGGACGGGCTTGTGAGTCAGAGGTCGTGAGTTCTAATTCTGCCTTTCCCACTTGCATTCATGCATTCAATTGAATTTATTGAGCACTTACTGTGTGCAGAGCACTGTACTAAGCGCTTGGGAAGTACAAGTCGGCCGCATATAGAGACAGTCCGTACCCAACAACGGGCTCACACTTGTCAGCTGTGTGACTTTGGGCAAGTCACTTCACCTCTCTGTGCCTCAGGGACCTCATTTCTAAAATGGGGATTAAGACTGTGAGCCCTATGTGGGACAAACTGATTACCTTGTCTCTACCCCAGCACTTAGATCAGTGGTTGGCACATAGTAAGTGCTTAACAGATACGATCATTTTTTTTTTTCTCATTAGGCTCTGAGACAGGCTGCCTTCAGGTAGGCCTATTCAGGGGAAACTCCACACAGGTTCAAAAGCTCATGAAAAATAAAAACACCTGGCTTTGAAAAAAATGGATCAGAGACATTCCCTTTACCCACCTGATTTTGGATAGGTGGCTATAAAGATATCATTGTCTCTGATTTCGAAGTCCTCCATGATTTCTAGAAACTCTGGATTAACCATTGAACGCATGAAGTTAAAGTCTTTAAACCTCAGCACATATAAGTCCCTCCTCTGCTCTGCAGTCTGTTCTTCAGCCATGATGCAATGCTCTACAAAGAAGAACAAGTAGTTACTTCATAAATTTCAATTAGAGTTGTCAGCTTCCACCCCTTTCCCTCAACTAGAGTTCTGAGAAGGACAAGGAGAGCAATATTCATTCAATCGTATGCATTGAGCGCTTACTGTGTGCAGAGCACAGTACCAAGCGCTTGGGCAGTACAAGTTGGCAACATATAAAAACGGTCCCTACCCAACAGCGGGCTCACAGTCTAGAGGGGGAAGACAGACAATAAACCAAAACATATTAACAAAATAAAATAAATAGAATAAATATGTACAAGTAAAATAAATAAATAAAGTAATAAATACTTACAAACATATATACATATATACAGATGCTGTGGGGAGGGGAAGGAGGTAAGGCGGGGGGATGGGGAGGGGGAGACAGAACAGTGGCCCATAGTAAGTGCTTAATAATAATACTAATGGCATTTATTACCAGTCAATACCCATTTTACAGATGAGGGGACTGAGGCCCAGAGAAGTTAAGTGTACATATTTACTATTCTATTGATTTTGTCAATATGTTTTGCTTTGTTGCCTGTCTCTCCCTTCTAGACTGTGAGCCCGCCGCTGGGGAGGGACCGTCTCCATATGTTGCCAACCTGCACTTCCCAAGCACCCAGTACAGTGATCTGCACACAGTAAGCGCTCAAAAAATACGATTGAACGAATCTTCCCTCCTTCATTTACTTATTCATCAGCTCCTCCCAAACAGGGGTTTATTTATGCTCAAGTCCTAACTGAGAAGCCTAAAAATTGATCCCCGGAATAGAGGAACAGTCAGGTCTGCTTATGGTGTATTTACCCCAGCATTTAGTGCAGTGCTTGACATCTAATAAGCATTTAACAGATGACACAATTATCATTATTATTACTGAATTCCTGTACTGGTCATTTTTTTGTCATATCCTTTCACTGGGCCTACCCAGGCCCAACGCGGCATTCCTCAAAGAGATTCTTTGAGCCTTGGAAAGATCACAGGTCCTCCGGTGGGGATTGGTAGTATACCAGCATTTCACTGACAGAAACCTCCCTCTGAGCAGCAAGTCCTGAGACAACTGAAGCAGCCTGGCCTGGTGGATAGAGCGTGGGCCTGGGAGTTCTCCCAGTTCTCCCATTTGTGGGCAAGGAATGCGTCTGTTTATTGTCATCTTGTACTCTCCCAAGCGCTCAGTACAGTGTTTGCACACAGTAAACACTCAACAAATATGTTCAAATGAATGAATGTTGGGTGACTTTGGATAAGTCACTTGACTTCTCTGTATCTCAGTTAGCTCACCTGGGATTAAGACTGTGAACCCCATGTGGGACGGGGACTGGGTTCAACCCCATTATCTTGTATCTACCCTAACAGTACAGTGCCTGGCACATAGTAAACAATACCAAAAAAAAAAAAAAAACGAAGTGGGCTAGGAAGTGACTTAACCGAGAACATCAAGCCGAATCGGCCCCTTCCCCAGTGGGGATGTGGTCTTCTGGGAGTCGGAGATTGGTGGGAGAGAGGGGAAGCAACCTTCTGGCCAGGCCCAACTCTAAGGTCTTGTTACCTCATCTGTAAAATGGGGATTAAGACTGTGAGCCAGATGTGGGACAGTGACTGTGTCCAACCTGATTCGCTCATATCTCCCAGAGCTAAGTTCAGTGCCTGGCACATAGTAAGTGTGTAACCAATACCACAATTCTTATTATTACTCTTAATAGGGGGACAAAGGTACAGATGCCCAGGCTGTGCTAAGAAGGGAATGAGTTCCACCCTGTTCCTGCCACTAAAAGCAAAGATACCAACACCCAGAGGCTGGGGGTGGCAAAGGACAAAGATGAAAAGGAGGGCAAGGAGAGTACGTGGTCGGGGGGGAAGGCCCACACAGGGAAGAAGAGAGCAGCAGCAGTAGTAGCAGAAATCAGCTGGCGCGTGCTCATATGGTGGATATCCAGGTATTTGTCTGGTGGCCTGGCTTACTGGTGGCCTGACTCTCTAGTGGCCTAAAGGTCTGGGGTGTCCAAAGTAGCTGCGTGTGTCCTAATGGAAAGAGCACAGACCTGGGAGCTGGAGGACTGGGGTTCTAATCGCTTCTCTAACCGCTAATCCCTTGTCTAATCGCTTGTCTAACCCCCCCCCACCCCAGGCCGAGCGGCCTCCTCATGGCGGCGGCGAGGTCAGCGACGGGCGGCGAGGCAGGCGCTGCTCCGACCGCCACCGACTCGCCGCCGGGACGATGGTGAAGTACTACCAGAGGGGGACCGGGGTCGGGAGTCAGACGGTGACCAGGGCCAGGAGGCTGAGGACAAGCAGCAGCAGGAGGAGCAGCAGCAGCAGCAGCAGCAGCAGCCACCCGCGTGTCTCTCTGCCCAGAAGGCCAGGTGCCCGCTCTACAACCAGAACCAACACACTGAGGCAAAGGCCGCGGGACGGCCCAGCCCGCACCCTCCGCTCCTCTGCCGCTAATCTCCTCACCGTGCCTCGTTCTCGCCTGTCCCGCCGCCGACCCCCGGCCCACGTCTTCCCCCGGGCCTGGAATGCCCTCCCTCTGCCCATCCGCCAAGCTAGCTCTCTTCCTCCCTTCAAGGCCCTTCTGAGAGCTCACCTCCTCCGGGAGGCCTTCCCAGACTGAGCCCCTTCCTTCCTCTCCCCCTCGCCCCTCTCTCCATCCCCCTCATCTTACCTCCTTCCCTTCCCCACTGCACCTGTATATATGTATATATGTTTGTACAGATTTATTACTCAATTTATTTATGTATTTTACTTGTACATATCTATTCTATTTATTTGATTTTGTTAGTATGGTTTTGTTCTCTGTCTCCCCCATTTTAGACTGTGAGCCCACTGTTGGGTAGGGACTGTATCCATATGTTGCCAACTTGTACTTCCCAAGCACTTAGTACAGTGCTCTGCACACAGTAAGTGCTCAATAAATACAACATTGATTGATTGATTGTCTGTTGTGTGACCTTGGTCAAGTCACTTCACTTGTCTGTTCCTCAGTTACCTCATCTGTAAGACGGCGATTAATAATAATAATAATGATAGCATTTATTAAGCGCTTATTATGTGCAAAGCACTATTCTAAGTGCTGGAAGCACTACTCTAATTGGTGGGCACTGCTCTAAGCTCTGGATTAAGACTTTGAGCCCAATATGGGACTGGGCCGGCATCCAACCCAATTACCTTATATCTAGCGCAGCACTCAGTACAGTGCCTGCGACGTAGTAAATGCTTAACAAATACCACAGTTATTATTATTTGGACTCTGCTCAGTTTTTTCAGAATTTCCACTGGATTGGCTGAACTGACTGCTGCCAATGGTCAGATTCTCCAGACAGAAAGGAGCCTGTTTTCAACTTCAATGGCACCGCTAGAACCTGGCTCCAAATCCAGGACCAGCCCTGCCCTGCTCTGGGCTATGACCTACATCCAGCAAGTTTCCAGTCGAAGGCCAGCCATGGTTGGTTGAATGAGAAATTGTCGAAAAACAGAGTTTCCAAAAAATGCAAATCAACTCACTAAGACATTCAATCCATTAAGCATCTGGGCTAACAGGAGATCCCTAACCAGTGGGATTTCACATTTGGTGGTCCCACAGGCAGCTGAAAGGCAGAGATTTTTGAAAGTGTAGTCTTGATTCAAATCAAGGATCCAATTTACCTGCATCAAGTAACTTCCTCTCCCTTGCACTCCTCCTAGAGTGCTCCAGGTCCCCCCTGCAGCCATACTTGATGAGCACATGGGATAATTTTAATGTTTTTCCCTTCCGTGATGGAAGCTGAAGTCAGCAGAGTACAAAGGGTAGAGAACGGGTTAGGGCAGGTGAAAAAAATCCCGAACTGTGAGACTCCAACCCTTATCCTGAATCCTTGAAAGGGGTCCAAGATAAAGAGAAGCCAGACCTGATCAGATTTACCAAAAAAAGTCTATAATTATAATGCAAGTCTATACACCACTGTACATACACACGTACACAAAATTGCCTAAAGTGTGTTGATTACTTCATCTGCCTCCTTGCTGATCTCCCCGTCCAGTCTCTCCCCAATTAGAAGTAGCACGGCTTAGTGGAAGGAGCTCGGGCTTGGGAGTCAGAGAACGTGGGTTCCAATTCCGGCTCCGCCACTTGTCTGATGTGTGACTTTGGGCAAGTCACTTCACTTCTCTGTGCTTCAGTTACCTGATATGCAAAATGGGGATTAAGACTGTGTGCCCAACGTTGGACAACCTGACTACCTTGTATCTACCCCAGTACTTAGAACAGTGTTTGGCACATAATAAGCGCTTAACAAGCACCATAATAACTATAACTTCACTCTGTTGCGTAGGTCATTTATCAACAAATTCACTCAGTCCCTGTCTCCTCACTCCTCAAGAACCTCCAATGTCTGCCCATCCACATCCTTGACTCCTCTCTCTCGTTCACCCCTCACATCCAATCCATCACCAAAACCTGCCGGTCTCACCTCCGCAACATCGCCAAGATCCGCCCTTTCCTCTCCATCCAAACCGCTACCCTGCTGGTTCAATCTCTCATCCCATCCCGACTGGATTACTGCATCAGCCTCCTCTCTGATCTCCCATCCTCCCATCTCTCCCCACTTCAATCCATACTTCACGCTGCTGCCCGGATTATCTTTGTGCAGAAACGCTCAGGGCATGTTACTCCTCTCCTCAAAAATCTCCAGTGACTACCAATCAACCTACACATTGGGCAAAAACTCCTCGCTCTCAGCTTCAAGGCTCTCCAGCACCTTGTCCCCTCCTACCTCACCTCCCTTCTTTCTTCTACAGCCCAGCCCGCACCCTCCACTCCTCTGCTGCTAACCTCCTCACTGTGCCTCGTTCTTGCCTGTCCCACCATCGACCCCCGACCCACATCCTACCCCTGGGCTGGAATGCCCTCCCTCTGCACATCAGGCAAGCTAGCTCTCTTCCTCCCTTCAAAGCCCTACTGAGAGCTCACCTCCTCCAGGAGGTCTTCCCAGACTGAGCCCCCTCCTTCCTCTCCCCCTCCTTCCCCTCCCCATCCCCCTGCCCTACCTCCTTCCCCTCCCCACAGCACCTGTATATATGTTTGTACATATTAATTACTCATTTATTTTACTTGTACATATTTACTATTCTATTTATTTTATTTTCTTAATATGGTTTGTTTTGTCGTCTGTCTCCCCCTTCTAGACTGTGAGCCTGCTGTTGGGTAGGGACTGTGTCTATATGTTGTCAACTTGTACTTCCCAAGCGCTTAGTACAGTGCTCTGCACACAATAAGTGCTCAATAAAGATGATTGAATGAATGAATGAAAGCACAAACTCCTTACCACTGGCTTTTAAGCACTCAGCCGGCTTGCCCCATCCTACCTCACCTCACTAATCTCCTGCTCCAGCCCAGCCCACACACTTTGCTCCTCTAGAGCCAACGTACTCACTGGGCTCTGATCTCATCTATCTTCCCGCCGACTACCTCTTTCCTCCATCCTCCCCCAGCCAGGAACTCCCTCCGCCTCCATATAAACCAGACCACCACTCTCCCCACCTTCAAAGCCTTCTTAAGTTCACATCACCTCCAGGAGGCCTTCCCTGACTAAGCCCTCTTTTCCCTAGCTCACTCTCCCTTCCGCATCATTTATGTCCTTGGATCTGTGACCTATGGACATCTGATATTTGCCCCATCCTCAACCCCACAGCATCTAAGTACATATCTTTGAATTACTCGTTATAAATTACTTATTCATATTAATGTCTGTCTTCCCCTCTAGACTTTTAGCTCATTATTGGGCAGGGACCATGCCTGTTAGTTTTGTTGTATTGTTCTCTCCTTAGAGCTTAGCACTTGTAGTAATTGCTCAATAAATACCATTACTTGATGGATTGATTGTGTGCATCTCTCTGTTTCTATCTTTCACACACACACACCAATCTATATAGTGGACCCCGACTCCCAAGGAATGCCCAAAAATGAAAAAGCTTGATAATGATACCACTTACAACCCCTTGTTTCCTTTTCAGAAGTTGAAGTGGATGGTCAAATCGAGAGAAAATAAAGCCATTTGAGACCATGGATGGGAGAACCCTCACCCACACTCAGGAATCTTGGGATCTTTCCTTTAACATTCTCACCTCTATGAGCGGTACTCTTAGCAGATGGAGTATTGTTTTTTCTCTTTGTCTTCCACAAGGTGAAACTGAGCCTGTTTCCCTTCCTCTGAACCCAACAAAAACCTGTCCTGGCTGATTTCAGGGCCTGGTTCATAACACCATATGTTGCCAACTTGTACTTCCCAAGCGCTTAGTACAGTGATCTGCACACAGTAAGTGCTCAATAAATACAATTTAATGAATGAATGAATGAATGAATGAATGAACACTGGCTGCCAAGTTTCTTAATGTGCATTTACTGGAATATTAATACATCCAATCCCCAAACTCGTTCTCAGAAAAATCGGCCAAATAATTCGAGGAGAAATGAACAAGGGAGATAAGTCTGTAGAGGTATTACTGGATGAAACGTTAAGGCTTTTAATAATAATAATAATAATAATGCTATTTATTAAGTGCTTACTATGTGGAAAGCACCATTCTAAGCACTGAGGAGGTTACAAGGTGATCAGGTTGTCCCACGTGGGCCTCACAGTCTTAATCCCCATATTACAGTTGAGGGAACTGAGGCACAGAGAAGTTAAGTGACTTGCCCAAAGTCACACAGCTGACAAGGGGTGGAGCGGGGATTGGAACCCATGACCTGTGACTCCAAAGCCCATACTCTTTCCACTGAGCCACACTGCTTCCCTGCGGCTTTACTGAAAAAGCAGAGAATTGAAGTACCTGGTTCTAAATACCTGTCAAACCCAAACCTTTTTTGACAATTGTTCTCATGAATTGCTTCAATTCTCTGCTTCGAGTTGTGGAGATATGACCAGTATGAGACTGTGAGCCTCATGTGGGAAATGGACTGTGTCAAATTCCAGCTTTGCTAATTGTCAGCTATGTGACTTTGGGCAAGTCACTTAACTTCTCTGTGCCTCAGTTACTTCATCTGTAAAATGGGGATTAAGACTGTGAGCCCAACATGGGACAACCTGATCACCTTGTATTCTCCCCAGCAATTAGAACAGTGCTTTGCACATAGTAAGCATCATTATTATTATTATTACTATTATTATTATTATCTGATTTTGTATCCACCCCAGCACTTAGAACAGTCTTGACACATAGTAAGCACTTAAGTACCATCATTATTAGAAGAAACCTTCTCAGACTTGTCTTGGGGAAAGGAAAACAAAATTCAAAACCTCTGGACAGGAAAAAAAATCATTGCTGATATTGAACCTGCCAGTCAATTGCTCTTGTGCTGAAGCACACATAGTTCCCTAAGATAAATTAGGGTGTTTAGAAATGATTACCTTTTTGTGCTGGCTTTACTGCTTGGCAACCCGACTGCTACTTGTACTCATTCACCTGCAATATGTAAGACAGATATAATTCTCAAAGCAGCCAATACAGCAGATGCCGAAGAGTCCCTTGTTTCTTCCTAAGGGGACTGTGGAAACTGGTCAGGCCCTTTTTATACTCCTGCCCTCCCAGCACTTATCAGTGTGATATCCTGAAATGGGTATTGTCTTTGAAAAGATGAGTCCTCTGAATCTGAAGGCAAATATTGACTCTTGCCTGGTGTCATGGCGGGGCCTCTCTTCTTGCCTTCACAAGAGTGGTAGCACTACTCAGTGCCTCCTGACAATACTGTACCCTGGAGGTGGAAGGGATTTTCTTGTTTCTCAGAGTGGCGATCCCACCACCCCAAAATCCCAAAACCCGGGAGTCAAAGCTGCTTAGTCAACTACCTGGACACCTGTAAATTAATCAATCAATTAATCAGTGGTATTTCTTGAGCACTTACTGTGTGCAAAGCATTCATTCATTCATTCAAACATATCTATTGAGCACTTACTGTGTGCAGAGCACTGTACTAAGCGCTTGGGAAGTCCAAGTTGGCAACATATAGAGACGTTCCCTACCCAACAGTGGGCTCACAGTCTACAAGGTTGAGACAGAGAACAAAACAAAACATATTAACATAATAAAATAGATAGAATAAATGTGTACAAGTAAAATAAATAAATAGAGTAATAAATACGTACAAACATATATACCTACAGGTGCTGTGGGGAAGGGAAGGAGGTAAGGCGGGGGGATGGAGAGGGGGAGGAGGGGGAGAGGAAGGAGGGGGCTCAGTCTGGGAAGGCCTCCTGGAGAAGGTGAGCTCTCAGTAGGGCCCTGAAGGGAGGAAGAGAGCTAGCTTGGTGGATATACGGAGGGAGGACATTCCAGGCCAGGGGGATGACGTGGGCCGGGGGTCGACGACGGGACAGGCGAGAACAAGGCACGGTGAGGAGATTAGCAGCAGAGGAGCGGAGGGTGTGGGCTGGGCTGGAGAAGGAGAGAAGGGAGGTGAGGTAGGAGGGGGCGAGGTGATGGACAGCCTTGAAGCCGAGGGTGAGGAGTTTTTGCCTGACGCATAGGTTGAATGGTAGGCTTATGTATATGTTTGCTAGTTCAGTAAAGCACTGTAGTAAATGCTTAGAAGAGTACAATCAATGTGTTTTCTGCCCACAACAAACTTCGTCTAGAGACTGCCATGGTGGCTTCTTCTATAGCCACTGAGGGAAAAGGAGCACTGAGCGGGGAGATTCCTTTTTTGAGTCAGCAAGGAAGGTCCAGATTTTCTTTCAGAAATAGAGAAATCAGAGCTTTCTACTGACCTCCTGGAATGCTGCCTGAAAGGACTCAGCTAGTTTTCAGAATCCATGCCTTATCAGGCCAACCCTGCTAGCCTGAAGCAACTACCTTCAGTCTGGCTAGGGGTGCAGCAGTGGGGTAGGTTACCCCAGATTTATGGGTTGCAATGGTACAGTGACCAAATGCCTCATTTCACCGCTTTGTCCATTTTCCCAGAAAGTCCTGTTTGGAGGGGACAAATAGCTATCCTGTATTTGAAGGACATAAGTCCTGACTCTCAATAAGAATGCATTTATTCATTCAATGGCATTTATTGAGTGCTTACTGTATGCAGAGCAGTGTACTAAACACTTGGGAGAGTACAATCTAACTGTGTCCCTTCCCACAATGAATTTACAGTCTAGAGAAGCAGCAAAGCATAGTGAGAAGCAGCATGGCATAGTGGATAGAGCATGGGCCTGGGAGTTAGAAGTCATGGATTCTAATCCCGACTCAGCCACTGGTCTGCTATTGGACTTTAGGCAAGTCACTTCAGTTCTCTGTACCTCAGTCACCTCCTCTGTAAAATGGAGATTGAGACTGTGAGCCCCACGTGGGACGGGGACTATGTCCAACCCGATTTGCTTGTATCCACCTCAGCTGTTAGTACAATGCCTGGCACATAATAAGTTCTTAATAAATACCATAATTATTCTTATTATTAGAGGGGGAGAAAGACATTAATATAAATAAATAAATTGCAGACATGTACGTAAGCACTGTGGTGCTGGGAGGAGGGATGAATAAAGGGATCAAGTCAGGGCCACACAAAAGGGAGTGGGAGAAGAGGAAAGCAGGGCTTAGTCAGGGAAGACCTCTTGGAGGAGCTGCAGATTCAATAAGGCTTTGAAAGCAGGGAAAGTAATTGCCTGTCTGCTATGAGCTGGGAGGGCATTCCAGGACAGGGGAGGGTTGGCAGTGCTTTAGATTCATTCATTCATTCATTCAATCGTATTTATTGAGCGCTTACTGTGCGCTGAGCACTGTACTGAGTGCTTGGAAAGTACAATTCGGCAACAGATAAAGACAATCCTACCCAACAACGGGCTCACAGTCTACAAGGGGGAGACAGACAACAAAACAAAACAAGTAGACAGGTGTCAATACCATCAGAACAAAGAGAATTGTAGATATATACACATCATTAATAAAATAGAGTGATAAATATGGACAAATATACACAAGTGTTGTGGGGGAGGGGAAGGGGGTAGAGCAGAGGGAGGGAGTAGGGGTGATGGAGAGGGGAGGAGGAGAAGAGGAAAAGTGGGGCTCAGTCTGGGAAGGCCTCCTGAAGGAGGTGAGCTCTCAGTAGGGCTTTAAAGAGGGGAAGAGAGCTAGTTGGGTGGATGTGAGGAGAGAGGGCATTCCAGGCCAGAGGGAGGACGTGGGCCAGGGGTCGATGGCCGGACAGGCGAGAATGAGGCACAGTGAGGAGGTTAGCAGCAGAGGAGCGGAGTGTTCAGGCTGGACTGTAGAAGGAGGGAAGGGAGGTGAGGTAGGAGGGGGCAAGGTGATGGAGAGCTTTGAAGACAATAGTGAGAAGTTTTTGCTTCATGGTTAATAGGCAACCACTGGAGATTTTGGAGGAGGGGAGTGACATGCCCGGAGCATTTCTGTTCTAGTGCCGGCTTTGCCACTCGTCTGCTCTGTGACCTTGGCCAAGTCACACTTCTCTGTACCTCAATCACCTCATCTGTAAAATGGGGATTAAGACTGTGAGCCCCAAGTGGGAAAAGGACTGTGTCCAACCTGATTAGATTGTGCCTACCCCAGTGCCAAGCACAGCATATGGCACACAGTGCTTAACAAACTCCACAGAAAAAAAAACAAAAATAAAAAACAACCAAAAAGCTTGGAAAGCTCTCTAGTGGTCCAAACAGTTCCCCCGTCCACCTGAGATTGTTAAGATTAAAAGGAAAATGGCAGTATCAGGAGTGATCAACTCGCTATTCATGTGGTTTGATGAGCCCCCGGTGCTTAAGAACTACCAAAGATGCACCAAATCAGAGTTTCACTGGAGAGGGAATTTTAGAAGAGTGGTGATTTATTTCTCCAAAGGACATCTGATTGTGAAAAGGAATGAGATGAGGAGAGTAACCAGACTGGAGAGGGACCAATCCAGCAAGGAGAAGGATGGAGCGTAGCCTGACAGCCGAAGGGCGATTCGGACACTGACGTTGATGGGATTGCATTTTTCATCGTGGATCTTCTGCGGGCAGAGTTCCTGTGGCTCTCGCAGCCCTGGGGAAACCAGTTTGACAGATATG
This sequence comes from Tachyglossus aculeatus, assembly GCF_015852505.1. Taxonomy (NCBI): domain Eukaryota; kingdom Metazoa; phylum Chordata; class Mammalia; order Monotremata; family Tachyglossidae; genus Tachyglossus; species Tachyglossus aculeatus. Next base: position 99,533,424 of record NC_052067.1, on the reverse strand, counting down.
ATCGAGCGCCGAGCCCGTGGGCTGTGACCAGCTGGCAGATGCAGGCATCGCTCTGGGGCACCCCTCACAACCTCTACACGTGGCATTTGCATCAGGCAAAGCAGAACAGCCAATAACCCACGTCGGGCTCTGAGGCAGCCTGTCAATAATCGTGAGTTGATTTTGGGGGTCAGCAGAGAATGGAGCCTGGCAGTAAGTCTGAAAATGTCTGCTGCCCAGACCAGGGAAATCCTCCATCAATCAATCGCATTTATTGAATGCTTACTATGTGCTGAGCACTGTATTGAGCACTTGGGAGAGTACAATGCAACAGAATTAGCAAACAATTTCCCTGCCCATAATGTGCATACAGTCTAGAGGGGGACACAGACATTTATATGAATAATACAACCAAGGGCTTTCCTAGAATGGCAATCAATCGAATTTATTGAGTGCTTACTGTGGGCAGAGCACTATATTAAGTTTTTCGAGAAGTTCAATTGAATTGGGTAGACATGTTCCCCACCCACAATGAGCTTACAGTCTAGAATGTCAAATAAAATGGGACTCAGCATATTTCTCTGATCTTCCCTAAAAGAGCAGAAGTGAATGCCACTTCAGATTGAACATTCAGAGCAAACCGAATCAGAGCCACTACATCCCTCAGCCCCTCAGAACTTACATACATGTCCTTACACTGTGCCACGTCCTCTATCTGTAATTTATTTTAATGTCTGTCTAGACTGTAAGCTCCCTGCAGGCAGGGATTGGGTCTAGCCAATTCTAGTGTACTTCTCCAAATGTTTACTACAGTGCTCCGCACACAGGAAGAGCTCACTAAGTATCCCTGATTTACTGACTGACTGATAGACTGAGGAAATGTAGGAACAATGAAGCTTAGATCAAATTGGAGTGCTCCAAAGGCAGAGCAATGTCCTTCCTTCTAGGTTTCCAAGAGCTCTGCACCTATCCAGAAGGTGAATAAACTTCTTAAAGTAGGTTCATTAACATCACCCTGCAAGCCTGCCAGATTCAAAAAGCAGGGCGGTATTATCAATCTTGAAAGCCTGGGATGAGTTCTGTCAGTATTAAGAAAATGCTCACAGTGCCTGACACATAGAAAGCGCTTAACAAATACCATAAAAAAATATACAGCTTCACTCAGTGGGACATCAAAGAAAATAGGCAATATTGCAATGCCCATGGGGCAATTTATTCATTCATTCTTTCAATTGTCTTTATTGAGCACTTACTGTGTGCAGAGCACTGTACTAAACGCTTGGGAAGTACAAGTTGGAAACATATAGAGATGATCCCTACCCAACAGCAGGCTCACAGTCGAGAAGGGGGAGACAGACGACAAAACGAAATATATTAACAAAATAAAATAGAATAGTAAATATGTACAAGTAAAATAAATAGAGTAATAAATATGTACAAAGATATATACAGGTGCTGTGGGGAGGGAAAGGAGGTAAGGCGGCGGGGGGGAAGGGAAGGGGGAGAAGGAGGGGAGGAAGGAGGGGGCTTAGTCTGGGCACTATTGAGTGCCCTGCTTTAAACCTCTTCCTGTTGTAGTCTAGTGAAGGGAGCAAGTTAGGGTGATATAGAAAGGAGTGAGAAAAGAGGAAAGGAGGACTTAGTCAGGGAAGGATGAACAGTATATCTGTCTCCCCTGCTAGATTGTAATCACCTTGAAGGCCGGGAACATGCCTACTAACTCTGTTACACTGTACTCTCCCAAATGCTTAGGACTGTGTTCTGCACACAGTAAGCACACAATAAATACCATTCCTTGATTGACTAAGAGTAAACCCACTGAAGCAAATGTTAGCGTAGTGGATAGGCATGGGCCTGGCAGTCCGAAGGTCATGGGTTCTAATCCTGACTCCGCCACCTTGCTGTGTGACCTTGGGCAAGTTACTTCATTTCTCTGGGCCTCAGTCTGCAAAATGGGGAGTAAGACTGTGAGCCCCAAGTGGGACAACCTGACAACCTTGTATCTACCCCAGTGCTCAGAACAGTGTCTGGCACATAATAAGTGCTTTACAAATATCATAGTTATTATTATTAAACAGTTCATTCAGTCTTTGAGAAACTCAGAATCAACATTCTAACACCGTCTCCAAGAATAGGAAAATAATCTTTCGATACTTTTGCACAATTAGGGCCTTGGGTGTTTGGCTACAATGTGACCCTCCATCCAGTATGACTGCCAAAGTGAGATTAAAAAAATACACTGATGTTGAAAGAATAATAATGGTAATGATAATATTTATTAAGTGCTTACTATGTGCCAAACACTTTACCCAGCACTGTTGTATATACAAAATAATCAGGTTGGACACAGTCCCTGTCCCAGAGGAATCTCAGCCAAAGTCAGAGGGATGTCGGCAGGAAATGCATCTGCTATATTTTTTATGGTATTTGTTTAAGCACTTACTATGTGCCAGGAACTGTACTACCCCAGTAGATCCATGATAACCAGGTTGGACACAGTCCCCGTCCCATGTGGGACTCACAGTCTTTAATCCCCATTTTACATGTGAGGGAACTGAGGCCCAGATAAGTGAAGTGACCTGCCCAAGGTCACAGCAGACAAATGGCCGGGCCAGTATTAGAACCCAGGCCCTTCTGAGTACCATCATCATCATCAATCGTATTTATTGAGCGCTTACTGTGTGCAGAGCACTGTACTAAGAGCTTGGGAAGTACCAGGCCCACACTCTATCCACTGGGCAATGCTGCTTATGTTGTCTTCTCCCAAGTGTTTAGTACAGTTCCCTGCTTGCAGTAAGCGTTCGAGAAATATGATTGATCGACGAAGACTGAATCTCGTTGTTGCAGGTGAGACCCAGAGAATTTAAGTGACTTGCCCGAGGTCACAGAGCAGGTTAAGTGGCACAGCCGGGATTAGAATCCAAGTCCTCGGATTCCCAGGCCCGGGTTCTTTCCACAGGGTCACGATGTTTAAGTGATCTTTTCCTTCCAAAAGTGGCATTGGATTCAGCCAGCAAGAGCCCTCTGGGGAGAAATGTCTTGCCAAGCCACCCTGCCCAGCTGGTTAACGGAGCCAATTCTGGGACCTGAAATCCTAATGCCAGGTGCTCTGAAATGCTTTGAACCGTGCTACATTTGAAAATTGCGGCCAAATTAAATTTAGCCTTTTGAGAAAACACACAATATGCTCATTCAGAGCTAATTCTCATGGTAGGCAGTTTTTAAGGTTCTAACGTTTTGAATTCCATTCTCTGGGGCTCTGTCTGCTTAACATTTGCCCGTATTTCATACTAAAGGCATTTTGAATTATGCAGACCAAAAAAATAAGCAACAGATCAAAAACTAAATGTGTGCTCTGCACCGTGGAAATGTTGATTCAAGTGCTTTGTAATAATCTGACCAAGCAGGTCTTTTCCAAATCTAATCACACTCACAGAAAGATAAATCATTTTGGAAGTATAAATGTACACATAGCTGAAGAAATGTTGATTTGGTATAAGTTTACTGTTCTCTGATGCTCAAACACCAAGGTTAAGAATATAAGAACATAAGTGACTCTGCCTTGGGGCAGATCACTGGTCTGAATACACTGGTCCAAGTCACCCAGTGTCCTGCTTCTGAGAATGGTATAAATGCTCAGAGGTAGTGGTGTGGCCTGACGCGAGCCTGGGAGCCGGAGGACCTGGGTTCCAATTCCAGCTCCGCCACTTATCTGCTGTGTGACCTTGGGCTTAAGTTCTCTATGCCTCAATCACCTGGAAAGAGCTCGGGCTTGGGAGTCAGAGATCATGGGTTCAAATCCCGGCTCTGCCAATTGTCAGCTGTGTGACTTTGGACAAGTCACTTATATGATAATCAGGAATGAGGCACGCACCAGGAGCAAGTGTAGAGTGATTCCTTTAGAGATTTGTAAAGCACAGTATCAGTGACCTTGGGCAAGTTGCTTAACTTTTCTGCATATCAGTTACTTCTTTTTTAAAATGGGGATTGAAACTGTGAGCCCCACGTGGGACAGGGTCTGTGTACAACCCGTTTTGCTTGTATCCATCCTATCTCTTAATAATAATGATGGAATTTGTTAAGCACTTACTATGTTTCAAGCACTGTTCTAAGTGCTGGAGTACTGTTCTAAGCACTGGAGAACTGTTCTAGTACAGTTCCTGGCACATAGTAAGCACTTAACAATTACAATAATTATTAAGTAGGATACTAGCTACTGACAGACCAGCCTGGGGCAGGGGTTTGGAGGAGCAGCAATCAAGAGAGGAATTGCTCTCCTTGAGTAAAGGTTTTGGGAGAATTGGGAGACAGGGAGAATTGGGAGACATGGAGAATGGAAAACAGTGATGGGCACAGGTGGTAAATGCATTTGTGCAGCCAAGGACAATGATAGGGTACAGTGACAAGGTTAGCATTACAGTAGCAGAGTGTGCAGGCTGGGTTGTAGTAGGAGAGTAGCATTCATTCATTTGTTCATTCAATTGCATTTATTGAGCACTTACTGTGTGCAGAACACTGTACTAAGTGCTTGGGAAGTACAAGTTGGCAACATATAGAGATGGTCCCTTCCCAACACAGTGTAGAATAGGGAGACAGACAACAAAACAAAACATGTGGATAGGTGTAGCAAGGTGAGGTTAGAGGGGGCAAGGTGATTGACTGATTTAAAGCCAATAGTGAGGAGATTTTTTTTGTTTGATGCAGAGGTGGATGGGCAACTACTGCAGTTTCTTCATAAGTGGGGAAACATGGCCTGAATATTTCTGTAGGAAAATGATCTGGGCAGCAAAGGAAAGTATAGACTGGAGTGGGGTGGGGAGAGACAGGATGCAGAAAGATCAGCAAAGAAACTGATACAATAATAAAGGTGGGGTAGGATAAGTGATTGGATTAATGTGATAGCAGTTTGGATGGGGGGGACGGGGCAGATCTTAGCAATGTTGTGAAGGTGGAACCAACAGGATTTGGTGATGGAATGAATATGTGAATTGAATGAGAGGAGTCGAGGAAGGCTTTTGAGACAGGAAGGATGGTAGCGCTGTCTACAGTGATGGGAAAGTTGGGGGTGAACAGGGTTTGGGTGGAAAGCTAAGAAGTTCTGTTTTAGACCTTAAATTTGAGGTGATGGGAGGACAGCCAAGATTCCATAGGCTATCATGGTCACACAAGCCTAAATCCCCAAAGTATGCAGTATTTAGGTGCCCAGAATGGAAAAACAAAGAGTCACCACATTTTGGGTTGAATTTGAGACCTAAGGGATCAAAATATGGCAATATGGGATTCTTCATTTTTCATTCCCCTCTTGATTGTGCCTGCTTCGCCCCCATCATTCTCACTAACTGACTTGTTGCTCATATTCTCCCTCTTATCTGAAATTCTCTCCCCCTTCACATCCAACAGATCATTTCTCCTCCCCAAATCTCCCAAAACTCTCCAAAGCCACTACAGCCCTTCTAAGCACTTTCGCTCCCATTATCCCTATAGCACTTGTGTACAATTTATATTCTCCCTAGCTCTTCCTAGGTGTAATTCATTACAGTGTGTGTCGCCTCTTCAAACCTTTAGCAACTTGAGAGCAGGGACCGGGTCTTTTAATTCTATTGTACTCACCCAAGTGCTCTGTACAGTGCTCCGCATGCAGCAGGCGCTCAACAAATGTTATTGGTTGATTGACATTAACACTGCAGCAGAGCAGACAGGGCAGGTCCTCACTCTCACAGGACTGACTGCCAGAGAAGGAAAACTGTCAGAGACCATGTCCCTAACCTGTTCTCTGTCCTGGATGGAGTCTTTGGGCCTGAAATAAATCTAGAGAAAAAGCTTTTTGAGACTGAGGGGCAGATGGTATTCGAGACAGTGGAAACTGAAGACCGTGAGGAGGGGAAGGTGTAACGAAGGAAGCCACACCACAAGCCTGACCCCACTTAGTACAGTGCTCTGCAAACTAAGTGCTCAATAAATACGATTGAATGAATGCTCTAGACTGTGAGTTCATTATGGGCAGGGACTGTGTCTCTGTGTTGTTTAATTGTACTCTCCCAAGCACTTAGTACAGTCCTTTGCACACAGTAAGAGCTCAATAAATATGAATGAATGAATTTTCAGCTGGATCATAGTAGCTTCCAACCCAGAACTTTCTATCCAGAAATATGAAGCATTTCGTGGTACCCGTCAGCCTGATTTTCAGAAATCAGATCAAATATAAAAATCAACCTGAAATATACTAGCAAAACAGTTGTCAGGAGGGCACAACTTGTGACTTTCTGTTTCCTGCCTGTCAACATATAAGGTGCCATGTACTCTCCATATCCAGTTAGGATCGTGTACCCCTCCCTAGTGCCCTGGCATTTTTTTAAAGATCCTTAAGAATGGTTTAGGAACAGTCCTAGTGCAGTCTTCCTGGAGATGTTTCTGTGAGTCTTGCTTACTTTGGGGAAGAGTGCTGACTGTTCACTGACCACTCACATTCATTCATTCATATTTATTGAGCGCTTACCGTGTGCAGAGCAAAGTACTAAGTGCTTGGAAAGTACAATACAGCAATGAAGAGAGACAATCCCTGCCCACAACATGTCCACAGTCTAGAGGGGGAAAGGCAGGCATCAATACAAGTAAACAGGCATCAATGTAGATAAATAGAATTATATATACTATGTATATTATATACATTCTATATACATAAGTACTGTGGGGAGGGGAGAGAAGGGAAGAGCAAAGGGATTGAGTCCAGGTGACGTGGAAGGGAGGGGGAGCTGAGGAAAAGGGGGCTTAACCTGGGAAGGCCTCTTGGAGGAGGTGTGCCTCCAGTAGGGCTTTGAAGGGGGGAAGAATGATTACTTGGCAGATTTGAGGAGGGAGGGCATTCCAGAGGGAGGACTTGGGCCAGGGGTCGGTGGTGAGACAGGAGAGATGGAGGCACAGTGAGAAGGTTAACACCAGAGGAGTAGTGTGTGTGGGCTGGGATGTCCCAAGCGCTTAGTACAGTGCTCTGCACACAGTAAGTACTCAATAAATATAAGTAAATGAATGACTGAATGTAGAAAGAGAGAAGGGAGGTGAGGTAGCAGGGGGTAAGGTGATGGAGAGCTTTAAAGCCAATAGTGAGGAGCTTTTGTTTGATGCAGAGGTAGATAGGCAACCACTGGAGATTTTTGTGGAGGGGGTTGACATGCCCTGAACGTTTCTCCAGCGCTTAGAACTGTGCTTCGCACATAGTGAGCGCTTAACAAATACCATCATCATCATTTTATAGAGAGATAATCCGGGCAGCATAGTGAAGTAGGAACTGAAGTGGGGAGAGGCAGGAGGTTGGGAGGTCAGAAAGGAAGCTGATGCAATAATCCAGTCGGGATAGGATGAGTGATTGTACCAGCAAGGTAGCGGTTTGAATGGAGAGGAAAGGGCGGATCTTGGCGATGTGGTGGAGGTGAGACCGGCAGGTTTTGGTGATTGATTGGAGGTGTGGGGTGAATGAGAGAGCGGAGTCGAGGATGACACCAAGGTTGCGGGCTTGTGAGACGGGAAGGATGGTTGTGCCGTCTACAGTGATGGGAAATAACAGTGATGGTATTTGTTAAGCGTTTACAATGTGCAAAAGGCACTGAGCCGGGCCCGGGCCGGGGAGCTCTAGGGCAGCCTCAGCCACGATTGAGAAACGCATCCCGAGTGACTGGCGGGACGTGGTGGGCGGGGAGGGGCGGGGCGGTCCATGGCCCTGGCAACGGGGCGCGCATCCTAGCAACGCCCCGCCTCCCAGCCCGGCCGCGGTTGCCATGGAGACGAGGCTGCTAGGACGCGCAGTTGGACGAAACCAAGGCGACGGATCGATCGCTCGCCGGCCTCCCGGGCCGGACCGCCCCCCAGAAGCGATGGAGGAACCGGGCCCCCTCAGTCCGGCCCCCGAGGATCCCTCCAAAGCCTATGCCGAGGTAGAGCCCACTCTGGGTGATGCCCTGGCCGCCTCCGCGGGCCCTATGCGGGGGGGCAATTCCCCGTCGGCGTCCGAGTCCTCGGACGGGCCCATCCCACTCCGGGGCCGGAGCCCGAGCACCTCGGGGACCGTGGGGCAGGGCGGCCCCGAGACCCCCGCCCGGCCCAGCCCGACCCTCGGGTCTCTCCGTCGGCCAGGGGAGACAAGGCCTCAGCCTCGCCCCTCGACCCCCTGTCCCGGCCCTCCCTGGACAGCCCGGAACGGCTTTCAGGCCCGGGGGCGTCTAGTCCCGCCGCGGGACTCCAGGGTCGGGGGGCTCAGCCCGCCCGAACCGGCCCCGTGGGGGTGGCAGGGATCCGAGCTGGAGCCCAGCGGCCCAGCCCTGGCCGCCCACAACGCCAAGGCCTATCTGCTGAAGAGCGGTACCCCGTCCGGCCTGAACCTGTGAGTTATTATCATTATTATTATTAATGTTAATCGAATTTCTTGAGCGCTTTCTGTGTGCAAAGCACTGTACTGAGCGCTTGAGAGAGAAACGGGGGTGGGAAGATGGGGGTTGAAGGATGCGCAAGGGTGGGGGGCTTTTTCAGAGAGATCCAAGCGTGCAGGAGTCGGGGCTCCCTCACTACTGAGGTGATAATAATTTCCTATTGAAGGTGCATTATCATATGCCACCAAGTCATTTCCAACCCGTAGCGGCTCCATTCACTTAACATCACCAAGATCCGCCTTTTCCTCTCCATCCAAACCGCTACCTCGCTAGTTCAATCTCTCATCCTATCCCGACTGGATTACTACATCAGCCTCCTTTCTGATCTCCCATCCTCCTGTCTCTCTCCACTTCAGTCTATACTTCATTCTACTGTCCAGATTATCTTTGTACAGAAAAGCACTGGGCATGTCACTCCCCTCCTCAAAAATCTCCAGTGGTTGCCTGTCAACCCTTGAATCAAGCAGAAACTCCTCACTCTCGGCTTCAAGGCTCTCCATTACCTTGCCCCCTCCTACCCCACCTCTCCTCTCCTTCTACAGCCCAGCCCTCACCCTCCGCTTGTCTGCTGGTAACCTCCTCACTGGGCCTCGTTCTCTCCTGTCCCGCCATCGACCCCTGGGCCACGTCCTTCCCCTGGCCTGGAATGCCCTCCTTCCACACATCCGCCACACTAGCTCTCTTCCTCCCTTCAAAGTCCTACTGAGAGCTCACTTCCTCCAGGAGGCCTTCCCAGACTGAGCCCCCTTTTTCCTCTCCTCCTCCCCTCCCCATCGCCCCCTCACCCTACCTCCTTTCCCTCCCCACAGCACTTGTATATATTTGTGCGTATTTATTACTCTATTTTATTGTACGTATATACTACTCTATTTTATTAATGATGTGCTTATAGCTATAATCCTATTTGACTCCTGCCCACTAAATTCTGCTGCTTGAAAGCATCACCGATGTCCCGAGAATCCTGGGAGGGGAAAGTAAAGGCTCTGGAGTGAGCAAGAAGGACAGAGGTCAAGGCCTCAGGGGGAATAATAAGAATGAGCCCAACTCTCCTCCCCCAAAACTCCCAAGAACCCAGCAGTGCAATCTGAGGAACTGTGGAGGGGAGAGAAAACACTTCGAACAGAAAATCACTGTTCTGTGCCATTAGCCATTCTGCTCCTCCCAGTGTAGCTCCTTGAGCTGCAAAAGGGGCATACTTTGGGGTTCAGGATGAACAGGTCAGGGGCTGCACCCCTGCATCACCCCCTTCAACATCCTCAACTGCCATTTTGTGCTCTTGTAGTAACCCCGACAATGTGATGTTGCATGATATACTTGCGTTGACTGGGGACAGGGGAGTTTCACCCTTTATAAACTTACAGGAATTGAGTCTATCAACTCTCTTATATTGTACTCTTCCAAATGCTTAGTACAGTGCTCTGCACACAGTATGTTCTAAATAAATACAATTGTTTGATTGATAACAATAGTCTCCCCCTTGGGAGGGGAACGCTATGAAACAAGGCAGGTAGTATATCAGTCAGTAGTATTTATCCAACACTTACAGTGTGGAGAGTAGTGGGCTAAAATAAATTACAGATATATACAGAAGTGCTGTAGGCTGAAGGTGGGTTGATTAAAGAATAGAAATCCAAGTGCAGGTGTGATACAAAAGGGAGAGGGAGTAGAGGAAATGAGGACTTAGTCATGGAAGGCTTCTTGGAGGAGATGTGATTTTAGTACAGTGCTTTGCAAACAGTAAGTGCTCAGTAAATACTATTGATTAAGTATGAGCAAGAGCTATCAAATATGTCAGCCCTAAAGGAACAGAAGCCTCAAATAGAGTTATGCAGTAGAAGATCCGAAGCATCTGTTGGCATTGTCCCACAGGTTAAAGGTGAGGATAGGAACAGGGCTAGCCTCTCTTTGAAGTAAATCCCTCAAAGTTTCCAAGGAGAGAACTGTGGTCTCAGTCCTCTATCCTAAACCAGATCAGTAGTGCTGCTTTTAGAGGCCAGTGAACCAGGCCGTTCCCTGGGACACCCAATTGAAGGACCTGTTCTTTCCTTCCTTTTCTGTCCAAAAGGCAGAACCTGCAGGGGACAGGGAGTAGCAGCATTCTAGGACAAAGGCCCCAAGAGGATCCTGCTGTCTCCTGTTGTCTGTGTGCTCCAATGGCATACTTCTTAGTCGCCCAGGCAAACCTGAATTTCCCAGTGTAAAGAGTTGAACTTCTTAAACACTCCCTCTCCATACTGCAGCCCGGGTGGAACTCCAAATCAAAGCCTTCCAAGTTTATTGGCTACCTGAATTGGCTGAAACTGGGCAGGACCAGGCCCAGTTGTGATATTTAGGGCTGTGCAAAGCTGCTACTAGTCAAAACTCCCCTGTGCTGGGCTGCAGCGGCATGGGAGAGAGTCAAGGGCATAGACTCAAGTTTACTGCGCAGAGGGAGGCAATGGTAAACCATTTCCATATTTTGACCAAGAAAACTCTCTGGATCCACTACCAGAATGATTGCAGATGGAGGTGGGGTGTTCTGGGAGAGATGTGTCCATAGTGTCGCTATGGGTCGGAGACGACTTGACAACATAAGACATGACATCCTCTCTGATCTCCCATCCTCCTGTCTCTCCCCACTTCAATCTATACTTCACTCTGCTGCCCGGATCATCTCTGTGCAGAAATGCTCTGGGCATGTTACTCCCCTCCTCAAAAATCTCCAGTGACTACCAGTCAACCTACACATCAGGCAAAAACTCCTCACTCTTGGCTTCAAGGCTGTCCATCACCTCGCCCCCTCCTACCTCACCTCCCTTCTCTCCTTCTCCAGCCCAGCCTGCACCCTCCGCTCCTCTGCCGCTAACCTCCTCACTGTGCCTTGCTCTCGCCTGTCCTGCCGTCGACCCCCGGCCCACGTCCTCCCCCTGGCCTGGAATGCCCTCCCTCTGCACATCCGCCAAGCTAGCTCTCTTCCTCCCCTCAAAGCCCTACTGAGAGCTCACCTCCTCCAGGAGGCCTTCCCAGACTGAGCCCCATTTTTCCTCTCCTCCTCCCCATCTACCCCCTCTGCCCTACCTCCTTCCCCTCCCCACAGCACCAGTATATATGTCTGTACAGATTTATTACTCTTTTGTACATATTTACTATTCTATTTATTTTATTTTGTTAATATGTTTTGTTTTGTTGTCTGTCTCCCCCTTCTAGACTGTGAGCCCGCTGTTGGGTAGGGACTGTCTCTATATGTTGCCAACTTGTACTTCCCAAGCACTTGGTACAGTGCTCTGCACACAGTAAGTGCTCAATAAATACAACTGAATGAATGAATGAACAAGACAAGACAAAGCTATAACCTATCACAAATTCCATTATGTTTCACATAATTTAAATATTCTTTATGTGCTTGTGTCTGTACCCTTTAAGCACTCGATAGACACCCCATCCTCAGTCCCACAGTACCCGTAATTTATTTTAATGTCTATCACCCCATCTATGCACTAAGCTTCTGGTGGACAGGGAATGTGTCTACCAACTGTATTGTACTCTCCCAAGCACTTAGACAATTATTTTCCCCCCTTCAAAGCCTTAATCTTCTCCAAGAGTACTTCCCTAAGTTCCCCTTTCCTCTTCTCCCACTCCCTCTGTGTCACCCCAACTTGATCCCTTTGTTCATCTCCCCTCCCAGCTCTACAGCACTTATGAACGTATCTCCCCACCTCTAGACAGTAAGCTCGTTGTGGGCAGGGAATGTGTCTGTTTATTGTTGTATTGTACTCTCCCAAGCTCTTAGTACAGTGCTCTGCACACAGTAAACGCTCAATAAATACAATTGAATGAACTTTGTAAGAGCTCGATAAATGCCACTGGTTGATTGATATACTACATGTATTTTTTCATTTCTCTCTAGACTGTAAGTTCACTGCGGACAGGGAACGGGTTTGCCAACTTTGTAACATTGTACTCTCCCAAGAGCTCAGTACCACACTCAGCGTGCAATAAGCCCTCAATAAATACAACTGATTGATTGACTGAGGGTGAGACAGACATCAATATAAATAATAATAATAATAATGGCATTTATTAAGCACTTATTATGTGCAAAGCACTATTCTAAGCACCGGGGAGGTTACAAGGTGATCAGGTTGTCCCACAGGGGGCTCACAGTCTTAATCCCTATTTTACAGATGAGGTAATTGAGGCCCAGAGAAGTTAAGTAACTTGCCCAAAGTCACACAGCTGACAATTGGCAGAGCCGGGATTTGAACCCATGACCTCTGACTCCAAAGCCCATGCTCTTTCCACTGATCCATGCTGCTTCTCATAAATCGTGGATATGTACATAAGTGCTGTGGGCTAAGGAGGGGGTGAATAAAGCAGGCAAATCTAAGTGCAGAGGTGATGCAAAAGGGGTAGTAAAGGAAATAAGGACTTATTCAGGGAAGATCTCTTGGAGGAGCTGTGCTTTTAATAAGGCTTTGGAGGTAGGAAGAGTCAGATATGAAAAAGGAGGGATTTCCAAGCCAGAAGCAGAAAGTGAGTGAGGGATCAGCAACAAGATAGATGAGATTGAGGTGGGATCGAGTGGGACAAGGTGATGAAGTGCTTAAAAACCTATGGTAAGTCCTGGTTCTCCCCCTACCTCTCTGGCTGCTCATTCTCAGTCTCTTTCATGGGCTCCTCATCTGCCTCCCATCCCCTAACTGTGGAAACCCCTCAAGGTTCAGTTCTGGGTCCCATTATTCCCCCTCATCCCCCTCTCCATCCCCCCCATCTTACCTCCTTCCCTTCCCCACAGCACCTGTATATATGTGTATATGTTTGTACATATTTATTACTCTATTTATTTATTTATTTATTTTACTTGTACATATCTATTCTATTTATTTTATTTTGTTAGTATATTTGGTTTTGTTCTCTGTCTTGCCCTTCTAGACTGTGAGCCCACTGTTGGGTAGGGACTGTCTCTATATGTTGCCAATTTGTACTTCCCAAGCGCTTAGTCCAGTGCTCTGCACACAGTAAGTGCTCAATAAATACGATTGATTGATTGATTGATTATATTCCCCATCTATTTCCACTCCCTTGGAGAACTCATTCAGTCCCACGGCTTCAACCACCATCTCTACACGAATGATTCCCCAAACTACATCACCAGCCCTGATCTCCCTCCCTCTCCGCAGCTTCTCATTTCCTCCTACCTTAAAGACATCTCTACCTGGATGCCCCACTGACACCTCAGACTTAACATGTTCGAAACAGAAATCCCTGTGGATGGTGGTGTTGTCAACAGTGATAGGAATATGTCCGTGGGACATACTTCCGAGAAAATTGCAAGATTACAGAGAAGGAGAGAGGCCAGGACTAGAGAAGTTGATTTGTGAATCATTCATATAGAGATGGTACTTGAAACCGTGGGAGTGAATGAGTTCTTCAAGGGCGTGGGGATAGATGGAGAATAGACAGGGACCCATTACTGAGCTTGGATGGATCCCTATTATTATGGAATAGGAGGGAAAGGAGGAGCCAGTGAAAGAGACAAGAGAGAAGCAGCATGGCTCAATGGAAAGAGCCCGGGCTTTGGAGTCCGAGGTCATGGGTTCAAATCCCGGCTCCGCCAATTGTCAGCTGTGTGACTTTGGGCAAGTCACTTCACTTCTCTGGGCCTCAGTTACCTCACCTGTAAAATGGGGATTAAGACTGTGAGCCCCCTGTGGGACAACATGATCACTTTGTAACCTCCCCAGCGCTTAGAACAGTGCTTTGCACATAGTAAGTGCTTAATAAATGCCAATTAAAAAAAAAGAGACTGGGGAATTGTTAGGGAGGCTGGAAATATGAAAGCCAGAAGAGGACAGTGTAAATGAAACTAAGAATAAATATAGAATTTCCAAGGGAAGGGGGTGGTCCAGAGTGGTGAAGGCTTTTGAAAGGTCTAGGAGGATTAGGATGTTAGAGTTCATTGAATCTGACAAGTAGAAAGTCATGGATGACCTTTGTAGAGGGTGGTTTTGAGAAGCAGCGCAACATAGTGGAAAGAGCATGGGCTGGGGAATCAGAGGGTGTGGGTTCTAATCCCACCTCTGCCACTTGTTAGCTGTGTGACTTCGGGCAGGTCACTTCTCCAGGCCTCAGTTACCTCATCATTAAAATGGGGATGAAGACTGTGAGCCCCATGTGGGACAACCTGATTACCTTGTATCTAACCCCAGTGCTTAGAACAGTGCCTACACATAGTAAGCACTTAACAAATACCATAGCTATTATTATTAGTGGAGTGGAGGGGGAATAATAATGATGACATTTGTTAAGCACTTACTATGTGCAAAGCACTGTTCTAAGCTTTGGGGGGGATACAAGGTGATCAGGTTGTCCCATGTGGGGCTCACAGTCTTAATTCCCATTTTACAGATGAGGGAACTGAGGCTCAGAGAAGTGAAGTGACTTGCCCAAGGTCACACAGCAGACATGTGGTGGAGCTGGGATTAGAACGCATGACCCCTGGCTCCCGAGCACATGCTCTTTCCACTGAGTCACGCTGTGACAGAGGGCTGAGGAATGAGTTGGAGGAGAGGAAGTGGAGACAACAGCGTAAACAATTTTTTCAAGGAGTTTAGAAAGGAATGCTGATAGAGAGATGAAGGTGTAAATGGGATCAAGTGAAGGGATTTTTAAGATAGGGTATACATGGGCATGCTTGAAAGCAGATGGGAAGGAGCCATTAGAGAATGAGTGATTGAAAATAGCAGACATGGAGAGAAGAAAGGAAGAGGCAAGTGTGGTGTGAAGGAATAGGAGTGGAGGGGCAGGTGGAGGGTGAGACTTCAAAAGAAGGTAACAGAGCTATTCTTGAGAGAGGGCAGGGAAGGACGAGACTGTAACTTAGGGGGCAGGAGGAGGGTGGGACTGGAGAGGTTCAGGGGAGAATCTAGGGAGTTCCCTCCTGATGGTTTCAATTTCCTTGATGAAGTAGATGGTCAGGTCATCTGGGGCAAGAGATGAGGGAAGCAGAGAAACAGGGAATTTAAGGAGGGAGTTATAAATCAGAAACAGTTGTAGTAGGCAATGGGCTCGGGCGTCAATAAGGGAAGAGAAGTATTATTGCTGGGCAGAGGAAAAGGACTGAGTCATAGCCGGTGAGGATAAGTTTAAGATGGCTGAGGTCAACTTGATGTCTGGATTTCTACCAGTACAGTAACCTGTTTCCGGGGGATTTCTCTTTGGGTAGGTATGATCATCTCTGTAAAATCCTGACAAAGATTTTGGATGAACGTCCAGAAAACGCTGTTGACATCATTGAAAATATCAGCCGAGATGTAAAGAGGGCTCATTTCCACAAGAAAATGGACACTCTCCAAAATGAGAATGAGGTGCTTTTAGCTTATGAAATGGCAGAGACACAAAAGGCCCTTTTCTCCCAGGCCAATTTGGAAGGCGATCAAGAGCTGGAAGATGAAATTGTAAGTCGTCCCTGTTATAAAGCAGCAGTTCATTGTTCTCTGAGCAGGATTTTCCACAGGACTCTTGAGTGTTGGCCAGGTCTGGCTGGGAAAGGAAATGACTCTCTTTTTTGGTCCTTTTGTCAGAGATCGTAGGTGGGGAATATGACCAGGCAAGGTTCCGGAACAGATGAGAGAACAATTCACTGCAGCCCTGGTGTGGAGCTCTAGGGTTGCCCCCGACCCTTCACCTGTCTGAAATTACCCCCAAAGACACTTATAAGAGAGCTCTGACTCCTCTAGACTTTAAGCTCGTGGTCAGGGAATGCGACTACCGACTCTGTTATATTGTACTGTGTCCCCACAGTCTTAAAAGCTTGGATGTTTTCCTTTGGAGGAAAGAGCAGTTTTTAGAGGTTCCCAAAGAATAAGTCCCAAAATGTACCCCTCACATCGTGAGGGCCATCCATTGACTCTTTAAGTAAGCATCCCAAAAGGCCAGGCAATCAGCTGGGATTCATCAAGGGAACATGTCTGCAAATTCTGTTGTATTGTACTCTCCCAAGTGCCTAGGACAGTTCTCTGCACATAATGAATGCTTAATAAATACCATTTGATTGATTGATTGATCTAGGCAGTTTGAAAGGGCTAATTGCTGGGGTTTAGAGAGGTGTTTCAGGCTAACAACAAGTCACCAGAGGAGGCAATTTAACTTCAGCAGACTATATTCCTAGGACCTAAATAACCCTCTTGTTTCAGTATAGAAATGAGCCAAAACAACAGTATTGGCCACCAGCTCTTTAAACAAAATCCTGATCCAAATGCCTAGCCCTAAACCAGAACCAGTCCCCTTCCCCATGACCTTTTACTACCCTGTATGTGGTCCTCATGGACCAACTAGTGGTATTTATTGAGTGCTTGCTTAGTGTTTGGGAGAGTTAGTTACGCGACCCCCCGAGCCCTCAACACGCTATCTGACCTTGGCTTCACAGACTCCGTCCTCTCCTGGTTCTCCTCTTATATCTCTGGTTGTTCATTCTTAGTCACTTTTGCAGGCTCCTCCTCCCCCTCCCATCCCCTTACTGTGGGGGTTCCCCAAGGTTCAGTGCTTGGTCCCCTTCTGTTCTAGATCTACACGCACTCCCTTGGTGACCTCATTTGCTCCCACGGCTTCAACTATCACCTCTACGCTGGTGACACCCAGATCTACATCTCTGCCCCTGCTCTCTCCCCCTCCCTCCAGGCTCGCATCTCCTCCTGTCTTCAGGACATCTCCATCTGGATGTCTGCCTGCCACCTAAAGCTCAACATGTCCAAGACTGAACTCCTTATCTTCCCTCCCAAACCCTGTCCTCTCCCTGACTTTCCCCTCTCTGTTGACGGCACTACCATCCTTCCCGTCTCACAAGCCCGCAAACTTGGGGTCATCCTCGACTCCGCTCTCTCATTCACCCCTCACATCCAAGCCGTCACCAAAACCTGCCGGTCTCAGCTCCACAGCATTGCCAAGATCCGCCCTTTCCTCTCCATCCAAACTGCTACCCTGCTCGTTCAAGCTCTCATCCTATCCTGTCTGGACTACTGCATCAGCCTTCTCTCTGATCTCCCATGCCCTTGTCTCTCCCCACTTCAATCCATACTTCATGCTGCTGCCCGGATTGTCTTTGTCCAGAAACGCATGTTACTGGACAAAGCATGTTGAGGAGGGCATGTTACTCCCCTCCTCAAAAATCTCCGGTGGCTACCAATCAATCTGCGCATCAGGCAGAGACTCCTCACCCTGGGCTTCAAGGTTGTCCATCCCCTCGCCCCCTCCTACCTCACCTCCCTTCTCTCCTTCTCCAGCCCAGCCCGCACCCTCCGCTCCTCTGCCGCTGATCTCCTCACCGTACCTTGTTCTCGCCTGTCCCGCCATCGACCCCCGGCCCACGTCATCCCCCGGGCCTGGAATGCCCTCCCTCTGCCCATCCGCCAAGCTAGCTCTCTTCCTCCCTTCAAGGCCCTGCTGAGAGCTCACCTCCTCCAGGAGGCCTTCCCAGACTGAGCCCCTTCCTTCCTCTCCCGCTTGTCCCCCCTCCATCCCCCACCTTACCTCCTTCCCTTCCCCACAGCACCTGTATATATGTATATATGTTTGTACATATTTATTACTCTATTTATTTATTTATTTATTTTACCTGTATATATCTAGTCTATTTATTTTATTTTGTTAGTATGTTTGGTTTTGTTCTCTGTCTCCCCCTTTTAGACTGTGAGCCCACTGTTGGGTAGGGACTGTCTCTACATGTTGCCAACTTGTACTTACCAAGTGCTTAGTATAGTGCTCTGCACACAGTAAGCGCTCAATAAATACGATTGATTTATTGATTGATTGAGAGTAATAGTAATGATGGTTTTTGTTAAGCACTTACCGTATGCCAACCACTCTACTAAGCGCTGGGGTTGATACAAGATAATAGGGCTGGATACAGTCTCTGTCCACATGGCGCTCACAGTCTAAGTAGGAGGGAGTAAGATTTAATCCCCATTTTACAGATGAGGAAACTGAAGCAGAGAGAAATTAAGTGACTTATCCAAGGTCACACAGCAGACAATTGGCAGAGTGGGGATTAGAACCCAGGTCCTGACTCCCAGTCCCGTGCTTTTTCCACTAGGCAACGCTGCTTGTTTGTTTATGGTACTTGTTAAGTACTTACTCTGTGCCAAACACTGTTCTAAGTGCTGGGGTAGGTACAAGACAGGTCAGACACAGTCCCTGTCCCGCATGGGGCTCATGGTCTTAAATGAGAGGGAGAACAGATATTGAATCCCCATATAAAAGTTGAGGAAACTGAGGCACAGGGAAGTTAAGTGATTTGCCCAAGGTCACACGGCTAGCAATTGGCAAAGCAGTTGGCTGAGCTGGGATTAGAACCCAGGTCCTGGGACTCCCAAGCTTGTGCTCTTTCCACTAGGCCATTCTGCTTCTCGGGTAAAATACAAAAAAGTTGGTAGCAGCGTGGCTCAGTGGAAAGAGTACGGGCCTTGGAGTCAGAGGTCATGGGTTCAAATCCCAGCTCCACCAATTGTCAGCTGTGTGACTTTGGGCAAGTCACTTAACTTCTCTGGGCCTCAGTTCCCTCATCTGTAAAATGGGGATTAAGACTGTGAGCCCCACGTGGGTTAACCTGATCACCTTGTATCCCCCCAGCGCTTAGAACAATGCTTTGCACATAGTAAGCGCTTAACAAATGCCATCATTATTATTATTATTATTATTTAATCCTTGCCCACAGTGGGTTTAAAGCCTTACAATGGATGGATCTCCTTTAATTCATAAGTGTTGTGGTTCAAGGCCTCCCTACTGCAAACAGTCCTTCCTGGAGAAGCCCTCTCTGGATTAACACTGCCCGCTCCGAAAAAGGAGAGAGATTTCTCCAGCCTCCTGTTTCCCCCAGGGTTGCTCAGCTCAACTGCCGTAAAAATGGCTTTTCCTGCTTTTGTGTTAGTTAGATCCTTCCCCATTTTCCTTAACTTTCTCTCTGATTGGCTCTTCTCCTGAAGGTCCTCTAAGGTACCTGACTGGCTCCTTCCTGACTTCATTGTATGGGGGCTAGCTAGAATGACCAGTCACAACTGGCTTAGGCATTTTAGGCCCTTACATCACGGCTCCCTGATGATCCTTCCTGTCCCACAAGCCCATAATCTTGGTGTCATCCTTGACTCCGCTCTTTCATTCACCCCACATATCCAATCCGTCACCAAAACCTGTTGGTCTCACCTTCACAACATGGCCAAGATCCACCCTTTCCTCTCCATTCAAACCGCTACCTTGTTAGTACAAATCACTCATCCTACCCACCTGGATTACTGCATCAGCCTCCTTTCTTACCTTCCATCTCCTGCCTCTCCCCACTCCAGTTCATATTTCACTCCACTGTGCAGATCATCTTTCTACAGAAACATTCAGGGCAAGCCAACCCCTCCTCAAAAATCTCCAGTGGTTGCCTTTCCACCTCTGTATCAAATAAAAACTCCTCACTATTGGCTTTAAAGCTCTCCATCACCTTGCTCCCTCCTACCTCATCTCCGTTCTCTCCTTCTACATCCCAGCCCACACACTCTGCTCCTCTGGTGCTGATCTTCTCACTGTGCCTCCATCTCACCTGTCTCGCCGCCGACCCCTGGCCCAAGTCCTACCTCTGGCCTGGAAAGCCCTCCCTCCTCAAATCTACCAAACGGTCACTCTTCTGCCCTTCAAAGCCCTTCTGAATAATAATAATAATAACGGCATTTATTAAGCGCTTTCTATGTGCAAAGCACTGTTCTGAAGGTGCACCTCCTCCAAGAGGCTTTCCCAGACTAAGCCCTCTTTTCCTTAGCTCCCCCTCCCTTCCGCATCACCTCTACTCGCTCCCTTTGCTCTTCCCCTCCTCTCCCTGCCGCACAGCTCTTATGTATATATGCATAAATCTGAAATTCTGTTTATTTATATGGATGCCTGTTTACTTATATTGATATCTGTCTCCCTCCCCACCTCCACATCTATACTGTGAGCCCATTGAGCGCAGGGATTGTATCTCTGCTATATCGTATTTTCCAAGCACTTAGTACGTTCTGCACACAGTAAGTGCACAATAAACACTATTGAATGAATGAATGAAGGCATCCCTTTATCCCTGTGTGGCGTGTTCAGTAGGGGTAGGGGATGTGACATAAATGGTCACTATTGATCCCTCGGCCCTAGCCTTTCTTTCCTCAGGGCTGCCTCCAGTTGGTGACATCCTCAGAGCTACAAGGAGTGTGGTGGAGATCTATGACTCTGCCCTAGCTGTCTCGAAGCTTTCCAACCCTGCTCCTCAAGAGTGAGAGGAAGGGGCACCCCCTTACATCTCCAAGACACTTACAGCATCTGGGAAATCTGCATCCCCCTGGGAAGGGTCTTTGCCCTGGGCATAAATGGTGGGAAGGGGCACCAGAAAACACAACCGCAGGAGTGCCTCGCTTATCTTATCTGTAAAATGGGGATTAAGACTGTGAGCCCCATGTGGGACATAGACTATGCGAGACCTGACTAGCTTGTATCTCTACCTTAGCATTTAGTATAGCACCTGGCACATTGTAAGTGCTTAACAAATACTATATTAAGGGGTTAAGATGCCGGGTGGGGAGGGCAGGAGCAGTGAGAAACTGAAGAGGACCTCTGTGTTTCCAGAGCGAGATCTCAGATGTCCTGCACATTTCCCCAGAACAGGAGGTAATAATAATAATAATGGCATTTATTAAGCTCTTACTATGTGCAAAGCACTGTTCTCAGCACTGGGGGGATACAAGGTGATCAGGTTGTCCCACGTGGGGCTCACAGTCTTCATCCCCATTTTACAGACGAGGTAACTGAGGCCCAGAGAAGTGAAGTGACTTGCCCAAAGTCACACAGCTGACAAGTGGTGGAGCCGCGATTTGAACCCATGACCTCTGACTCCAAATCCTGTGCTCTTTTCCACTGAGCCACGGTATTTCTACAGTAGAAACAGCAGCCTATCTTATAGCTGCAACTACTCCCCCTGGTCGGGAGTAGGGATCCTTCAGAGCACTGAGAGATTTGGGTGGGAAGAAGTGTCCTCAACCTTTCCCCAACTCTG
This sequence comes from Tachyglossus aculeatus, assembly GCF_015852505.1. NCBI lineage: Eukaryota > Metazoa > Chordata > Mammalia > Monotremata > Tachyglossidae > Tachyglossus > Tachyglossus aculeatus. Next base: position 99,511,989 of record NC_052067.1, on the reverse strand, counting down.
TGCCCAAAAGACTGCCACAAAAGGCAGAGAAGATGTTGCTTTCATTGGCCAATGGTCATTATTATTATTATTATATTAATTAAGTAGGCCAGGCACTCTACTAAGCGCCAAGGTAGATACAAGCTAATCAGGTGGGTTACAGTCTATGAGCCACATGGGGCTTATAGTCTTAATCCCCATTTTACAGTTGAGGTTACTGAGGCCCAGAGAAGCTAAGTGAATTGCCCAAGGTCACACGTCAGATAAGTGGCAGAGCCAGTATTAGAACCCGGGTCCTTCTGCCTCCGAGGCCCATGCTCTTTCCACTAGGCCACAGCGCTCCTCTTTTTTTTTTTTACTTTTCCTCTTCTATTGTATTTGATAAACCCTCACTATGCGTCAAACACTGTTCTAAGTGCGGGGGTAGATACAAGTTAATCAGATCAGACAGAGTCCCTGTACCACATGGGGCTCACAGTCTAAGAAGAAGGGAGAAGAGACACTGAATCCCCATTTTACAGATGAGAAAAGTGAGGTATGGAGAGGTTAAGTGACTTGACCAGTGTCACACAGCAGGCAACTGGCAGAGGTGGGATTAGAACCCAGGTCCTCTGGCTTCCAGGTCGATGTTCTTCCCATTAGGGAACACTGCTCCCCATTTTTTTACTTTTCCTCTTTCTATGAAAGAGGTGGGGGTGGGGGGTGTGACATAAATGGTCACTATTGATATTGACATTGTCCTTCCTCTTCTTCCCCAGAAAAGACCCTGGGAGTTGCGGGGAGCTGTGAGGCCATTAACAAACTTTGCAAACTCACTAATGACCCCTGGGCACAGGCTCCATGGCACAATCAGGGACAACCCTCGAGCCAGAGTTTGGGTTTCAGTATTATCTACCATCCTCACCCAGACTTTTCTCTCTCAAGGCAGAAAGTCCTCTCCCAAACATAATGGAAGCGGCCTTCTACTTTGAACAAGCAGGAGTTGGTCTGAGTACCGACGAGACTTACCGCATATTTCTTGCCCTCAAACAACTCACCGACGCCCGACCGATCCAAACCTGCCGGTTCTGGGGCAAGATCTTGGGCCTGGAGAGGAATTACATTGTGGCTGAAGTGGAATTCCGGGAAGGGGAAGAGGAAGAGGAAACAGACGAGGAGGGCATGATGGTCCAGGCAGAAGGAGAGGCCAGAGAAGAGTTAGAGGAAAATGCGGAACAGCAAGATGACCATTTGCCAAAGCCCGCCTACAAGCCTCCCCAGCCGATTCCCAAAGAAGAAAACAGAACTGGTGCCAACAAATATACCTATTTTGTTTGCAACGAGCCAGGAAAACCCTGGATAAAGTTACCGCCCGTGATACCGGCCCAAATCGTGGTGGCGAGAAAAATCAAGAAATATTTCACTGGACGGTTGGATGCGCCCATCAGGAGCTACCCTCCTTTTCCAGGGAACGAGAAACATTACCTGAGGGCACAAATTGCCCGGATTTCGGCGGGAACCCACGTCAGCCCCCTGGGCTTCTACCAGTTTGGGGAAGAAGAAGCAGAAGAGGAAGAAGAGGAAGGAGGTAGACGAGATTCCTATGAGGCGAATCCTGATTTCGAAGGCTTTCCAGCGGTTGAGCTGGTGGACTCCCTCTCCAACTGGGTGCATCACGTACAACACATTCTCCCCCAGGTATCCACCCACTCGGGAACCTCTCTCCATCTGAGAGACCAGACTTTGGGAGATGGGGTTGCAGGTAGCCAGTCTGTTCATTTTCTCTTCCCTTTTTGGTCTACAGTTCCCTATTTCTCTTCTTCTGCCATGCCTGGCACAAGGGATCTGGAAGTTCTGGGCACAGTAATAATTACGGTATTTGTTAAGCACTTACTATGCACAAAGAACTCTTCTAAGGGCCAGTAGCATCACACTAACCCATCTGGGGCTGTTTATACTGCTTCCTCCCCAGTCCAAGATCAGGGGCTATTGATTCTGAGCTCTGATACCATCCCAAGGTAGGTGTGAGGAGAGGACAGTTTAGGGAGCAGAAATGCTAGGGCAACAGCATCCCTTTCCTCTTCCGGAACAAGGCTACCAAATTGTGCTTACCCAAGGTTCAGGGTCCCCCAGAAGACATAATAATAATAATGATGGTATTTGTTAAGCACTTATTTTGACCAGGCACTGTACTGAGTACTGAGGTGGATACAAGCAAATCAAGGTGGAGACCGTCATTTCCCATGAAGGGCTCACAGCCTCAATCCCCATTATACAGATGAGGTAATTGAGGCAGAGAGAAGTGAAGTAACTTCCCCATGGCCACATAGAAGCAGACAAGTAGTGGAGGAGGGATTAGAACCCAAAACCTTCTGACTCTCAGTCCCATGCTCTATCCACTACACCATGCTGCTTCTTTTGCTACTAGTGGGTTGAAGAGACACACAGTGGGTTGTGCTACTCTAAGGAAGGGAAGCCCCAAAGAAAAATTTCCCTTTCCAACTAGTGACCCATTTCACCCACCCCTTAAACCACTCTGCTTCCCATTTCTCTCCAATTTCCCCTTCATTTTTCCTTCTTCTTGTTTCTCCCTTCTCTCCTTTTCTCCCAGTTCCTCATGACGTCCTTCTAATTACATTTCCTCCTGAAAATCTGACCATATTTAAACAAAAATATTGGGAAAGGAATGGAACTTTCTGAGATCCACCTACTTGCTCAGCAGAGATCTGATTTGGGGGTTCAAAATGGTGGGTTCTGAGATGGCCAGATCCTCTTCTGATTTTGAATTCTCTGGGATTGGGCGGGAGAGAGCTTTGCTAAATCCACAGGCAATACTCCCAATTTCTGGCTGAGCTCCTTCAGTGCAGATTATATTATATTATCTGCACTATGTTACTGACTTAAACTTCCCAAGTGCTTAGTACAGTGCTCTGCACAAAGTAAGCGCTCAATAAATACGATTGAATTATCTGCTTGGAGCCAGCAAGCAAATAAGGTCATAAAAAACACTGTTTGATCTCAATTATATGAATATATATAGGGTTGTGAATTAGTGAGAGAATGTCTTTGTAAACCTAGCTCCTGCTTGCTTTACTTCACTCTGCAATACTGAGTCTTGAAGGTTCTCATTTGCTCTTGGACCCTTGACCCATCACCTAGGGACGCTGTGTTTGGTTTCACCCCTCCCAGAAGATGGAAGAAGAGGAGGAGGAGGAAGAAGAAGAGGAAGAAAGTGAAAAGGAGGAAAAAAGGGAAGAGCCAGAAGACATAGAGCAAGAAGTGGGGCCTCCACTACTGACTCCACTCTCTGAGGATTCAGGTAGGTATACTCACGTAAATGCAGAGATCAACACAAAAAATACATGTGTAGACACACACACACACACACACAGATGAATAAATACACAGACCCATATATGCACCTGCAAATTCATCATTCATTCAATCTACACTCCTCTATCTACACTCACTCCCTTGGTGAACTCATTCGCTCCCATAGCTTCAACTATCATCTCTATGCTGATGATACACAAATCTACATCTCTGCCCCTGCTCTCTCTCCCTCCCTCCAGGCTCATATCTTCTCCTGCCTTCAGGACATCTCCATCTGGATATCTGCCCGCCATCTAAAACTCAACATGTCCAAGACTGAACTCCTAATCTTCCCTCCCAAACCCTGCCCTCTCCCTGACATTTTCATCACTGTTGACGTCACTACCATCCTTCCGGTCTCACAAGCCCACAATCTTGGTGTCATCCTCGACTCCGCTCTCTCGTTCACCCCTCACATCCAATCCATCACCAAAAGCTGCCGGTCTCACCTCCGCAACATCGCCAAGATCCACCCTTTCCTCTCCATCCAAACCACTACCCTGCTCGTTCAATCTCTCATCCTATCCCAACTGGATTACTGCATCAGCCTTTTCTCTGATCTCCCATCCTCCTGTCTCTCCCCACTTCAATCTATACTTCACGCCGCTGCCCGGATCACCTTTGTGCAGAAATGCTCTGGGCATGTTACTCCCCTCCTCAAAAAATCTCCAGTGGCTACCAATCAACCTACGCATCAGACAAAAACTCCTCATTCTCAGCTTCAAGGCTCTCCATCACCTCACCCCCTCCTTCTCCAGCCCAGCCCGCACCCTCCACTCCGCTGCCGCTAACCTCCTCACGGTGCCTCGTTCTCGCCTGTCCTGCCGTCGACCCCCGGCCCACGTCTTCCCCCGGGCCTGAAATGCCCTCCCTCCACACATCCGCCAAGCTAGCTCTCTTCCTCCCTTCAAAGCCCTACTGAGAGCTCACCTCCTCAGGAGGCCTTCCCAGACTGAGCCCCCTCCTTCCTCTCCTCCTCCTCCCCCTCCCCATCCCTCCGCCTTACCTCCTTCCCCTCCCCACAGCACCTGTATATATGTATATATGTTTGTACATATTTATTACTCTATTTTACTTTTACATATTTATTCTATTTTTTAAATTTTGTTAATGTTTTGTTTTGTTGTCTGCCTCCCCCTTCTAGACTGTGAGCCCGCTGTTGGGTAGGGACCGTCTCTATATGTTGACAACTTGTACTCCCCAGGTGCTTAGTACAGTGCTCTTCACAGAGTAAGCGCTCAATAAATACGACTGAATGGTTCAATCGTATTTATTGAGCGCTTACTCTGTGCAGAGCACTGTACTAAGTGCCTGGGAAGTACAAGTTGCTTGGTAAGTACAAGTACAAGTACAAATAACAGTAATCGTTATTGTTCTGGTATTTTTAAGCACTCACTATGTGCCAAGAACTGTATTAAGCACTGGGATAAATACAAGATAATGAGATCAAGTTCAGTCTTTGTCCCACATGGAGCTCACAGTCCAAGGGGGAGGGATTATTAAATCCCTCTTTTACAGATGAAGAAACTGAGACACAGAGAAGTTAAGGGAGTTGCCCATGGTCACACAACGAGCAAGTGGCAGGGGCAGGATTAGGACCCAGGTCTTCAGCAACCTCATGCAACCTCATAATTCCACATCCACTTGCACACTTCCAGATGGCCATTTCTTCCACCTTCAGAGTGCATTTTTCTGTGTTTCTTGGTCTCGGTTTACTGAGGAAGTGAGATCTGAAGCTCTTGCTTTCATTTAGCTTGATGAAGCGTGACATTTATTTCCTTGGATAACTTTGCTTTAGGATCCATTTAGTAAACGGATGGACAAAAGCTGTCCCATCTTAGAGCTGAAGCACCGGTTTCAAGAGGACCCAGAACAGTGTTTATAAGCCACCCTCCTCAGCCTGAGGAAGTTCTGGTTGGGAACAAGAGTCACTCCAACATGTTAGAGCACCCAGTTCCTCCCCTGACCCAGTAGAGAGCCCTGAGCTTCAGTGCTTAGAATAGTGCTTTGCACATAGTAAGCGCTTAATAAATGCCATCATTATTATTATTTATTCCAGGGAGGGCCTGATTAGCTCAGATCCTGCTGCTACTGGAGTGGGCTGAATGCTGAGATGCCTGGATCCCCCTCAGGCCCCAACCCCAACCTCCCCTTCCCACTGTCGGGGCCGCTTTCTGGAGCTGGAGAAATAATAATAATAATAATAATAATAATAATAATAATAATAATAATGGCATTTGTTAAGTACTTACTATGTGCAAAGCACTGTTCTAAGTGCTGGGGAGGCTACAAGGTGATCAGGTTGTCCCACAAGGGGCTCGCAATCTTAATCCCCATTTTACAGATGTGGGAACTGAGGCCCAGAGAAGTGACGTGACTTGGCCAAAGTCACACAGCTGACAATTGGCTTAGCTGGAATTTGAACCCATGACCTCTGACTCCAAAGCCTGTGCTCTTTCCACTGAACCACGCTGCTTTCCAGAACAGCTCAGCGACTTCAGAAAATCCAGCCGGCCACACCACGAGCTCAGCTGACTTTGGGTGGGGGCTGCCGGGCCCATTCACCAGCTCAGTGTGCTCTATCACTAAATATCTTCCATTTGGAATTTGAGGCACAGCTGCTGTTTGATAACTAATTTCAAGAAAAATAACTCTTTCAAGCCAAAATCCTCAACTAAGTACAGTATGGCAGAAAATATAATGACCCACTCTGTGTGGCTTAAGAGCGTGGGCTTGGGAGTCAGAAGATGTGGATTCTAATCCCAGCTCCACCATTAATCAGCTGTGTGACTTTGGGCAAGTCACTTAACTTCTCTGGGCCTCAGTTCCCTCATCTGTAAAATGGGGATGAAGACTGTGAGCCCCACCTGGGACAACCTGCTTACCTTGTATCTACCCCAGCGCTTAGAACAGTGCTCGGTACATAGTAAGTGCTTAACAAATACCATCATCATCATTATTATTATTATATAGCTACGCTCCCCTAATCCCTAACCCAATATGTTGTCATCCCACCCCAACTGGATGCCTGAAACAGCCTCCTTACTGATCTCTAGGCCTCCAGAGTCTCCTCCCTCTTCAATCAACTTTCCTAGAGCTACATACTCCCAAAACACAGATGGATCTCATTGCTTCTCTCATGAAACAAAGTCTCCTGTTCATCCTCATCTAGGCTCTTCATCAGCTAACTCCGGCTCTTCTTCCACTACTCCCCAGCTCATACGCTTCACTCCACAAAACCCATTTCCATCACCTGGCCGCCCTGAGGGTGGGACCAGTGGGGCCACCCCGCTTCGACCCACGTGACGCCATCAAGTCACTCTGTACATACATGCAATGTAACATAATGACATCATGCAGGACATTTTCCAGAAAAAGACTTCTCTGCCATCGCGGCTGCCATGGTCAGCCCAGGCGTCCCTGTGGCCACGCCGCCCCTGCCCTTCTGGACTCATCCTCATGGAAGCCCAACACTCCTAGCTTTTCTCTTTTAGACTGTGAGCCCACTGTTGGGTAGGGACTGTCTCTATCTGATGCCAATTTGTACTTCCCAAGCGCTTAGTACAGTGCTCTGCACATAGTAAGCGCTCAATAAATACGATTGATTGATTGATTGATTCTCGCCGGTGGCCAATCAATCCCACCCTTGCTCTCTGTAAAATGCCTCATTGCCCAGTTCAATCTCTCCCATATGCTAGTGTCCCACCAGAACTGTTGTTGATGATGATGATGATGATGACTTTGTTGATGATGAAGGTCCCATTAAGAAGCTACATGGCCCAATCAATCAATCGTATTTATTGAGCACTTACTGTGTGCAGAGCTTGGGAAGTACAAGTTGGCAACATATAGAGACAGTCCCTACCCGACAGTGGGCTCACAGTCTAAAAGAGGGAGACAGAGAACAAAACCAAACATACTAACAAAATAAAATAAGTAGAATATCTATGTAAATAAGTAGAATAGATATGTAATAAGTAGAATAGAGCACCTGGGTTCTAGTCCTGGCCCCACCACTTGTCTGCTGTGTGAACTTGGACAAGTCATTTCACTTCTCTGTGCCTCACTTACTCCATCTGTAAACTCGGGATTAAGACTGTGAGCCCCGTGGACTTTGTCCAACCGAATTAGCTTGTATCCACCCCAGCGCTTAGAACAGTTCGTGACACATAGTAAGCGCTTAATACTGTCATTATCTTCATTATTATTGCAGGGGAACGGGAACAGGAAACAGGAGAGACTTACTAGATTTAGGGAGTGAGAAGGAGTAGGGCCAGTGTAACTCCCAGACAGGGGATGGCTCAAGAATCAGAGCAGTTTTCTCTTGGAGGACTCTGTGTGGCCTAGGTGTGAGAACCGAACTAGAAGTCAAGATGTAAGACTGAGCGGAGAAGCTATTTGATTCAGTTTACTTGTCTTTGGAATGAGAACCATTCCCCAAATGTCTGCTGGAGCCTTCAGTAGCACATCTGAGAGCTCACCTCCTCCAAGAGGCCTTCCCAGACTGAGCCCCCTTTTCCCTCTCCCCCTCCCCATCCCCCTCGCCCTACCTCCTTCCCCTCCCCACAGCACCTGTATATGTTTGTACCGATTTATTACTCTACTTATTTTACTTGTACATATTTACTATTCCATTTATTTTGTTAATGATGTGCATCTAGCTTTGATTCTATTTGTTCTGATGACTTGACACCCATCCACACGTTTTGTTTTGTTGTCTGTCTCCCCCTTCTAGACTGTGAGCCCGTTGTTGGGTAGGGACCGTCTCTATATTTTGCCAACTTGTACTTCCCAAGCACTTAGTACAGTGCTCTGTACACAGTAAGCGCCCAATAAATACGATTGAATGAATGAGTGAATTAGCATATCATCCGCAGTTGACATCTGGGTGGCTTCTTACATCGTATTAAATGGCTGCTCTCTCTACCTCAACACTGTGATTCATCTCAGAGGTCATGGGTTCAAATCCCAGCTCCTCCGCTTGTCAGCTGTGAGGCTTTGGGCAAGTCACTTAACTTCTCTGTGCCTCAGTTACCTCATCTGTAAAATGGGGATTAAGATTGTGAGCCCCACATGGGACAACCTGATCACTTTGTATCCTCCCCAGTGCTTAGAGCAGTGCTTTGCACATAGTAAGCGCTTAACAAACACCAAAATTATTATCATTATTATTATCGCTGATGGCTTTTGATCCAGCCCAGGGCTGCTTTATGGGCAGTTGAATCCTATTGCACTTTCCCTGCTGCTGATTTCCAACCTGCTTCTGTTTCTGGGTTCCAGAGATCGAAGACATCCCTCCGTGGACAGCCCGCTTAGCGGCCAGCGTGATCCCTCAGTATGCCTTGGCTGTGCTGCGGTCCAACCTGTGGCCCGGAGCCTATGCTTTTTCCATTGGCAAGTGAGTGTGGTCAGAGCGGCCAGCCCAGTGTGGATTCCATGCAGGCCAGTTGCCCCGGAAGCGGGAAGTGAGGGAATTGGGGACCGCTCTAGACGGTTCAGGCAGGTCAGTGGGAAGCATCAAAATTGGACTCTGAGTTAGCTGGGCAGCCAATCAATCAGTGTTATTTATTGAGCTCTTACTATGTATAGAGCACTGTACTAATCAATCAATCAATCAATCATATTTATTGAGTGCTTACTATGTGCAGAGCACTGTACTAAGAGCTTGGGAAGTACAAATTGGCAACATATAGAGACAGTCCCTACCCAACACTGGGCTCACAGTCTAAAAGGGGGAAGTCTAAAAGCACTTGGAAGAGCAGAATACAGTTGGTAGACAAGATCCCTGCCCTAAAGGAGTGCAATCGCATCCGTTCACCACTCCACTCTCCTCTGGAAGCCCCGCCACGGGGGTCTACCTCAAACAAGCAGTTGATCAATCAATCACATTTATTGAGCACTTACTTTGTGTAAAGTAATGTACTAATTGCTTCGGAGAGTACAATATAAGAGTTTGATGGACACGTTCCCTGCCCAGCATGAGCTTACAGAGCTGTTACAGAGTGGGCTTCCTTCGGCTGTTCTTTGACATGCGGAAACGGGACCAGGGTGGAAGAGAGAAATGATATCATTTCTTTCCCTTATTCTCCCTTCCAAAGAATATATGCTCGCTGAGTATCTCTCCTGGTATTTCTGATGGCTTTACAAGTACGATGAAGTATTTGGTGGATGGCAGCAGCTCTCTGTCCGGCTGAATAGAGTGCTTCTTTGCCTCCTTCCAGCACTAATAATAATAATAATAATGGCATTTAGTAAGCACTTACTATGGGCAAAGCACTGTTCTAAGCACTGGGGAGGTTACAAGGTGATCAAGTTGTCCCACAGGGGGCTCACAGTCTTCATCCCCATTTTACAGATGAGGTCACTGAGGCCCAGAGAAGTGAAGCGACTTGACCAAAGTCACACAGCTGACAAGTGGCGGAGCCGGGATTTGAACCCGTGACCTCTGACTCCAAGCCCGGGCTCTTTCCACTGAGCCACGCTGCTTCTTGTGATTAAATCAATCAGTAATATTATTGAGTGCTTACTGTGTGCAGAACAATGGCTATATACTTGGGAGAGTATAATACAGCAAAGCTGGCGGGCACGTTCCCTAACCACAAGAGTTTACAGTTTAGAGGAGGCGACAGACATGGCCTAGTGGACAGAGCAAGGGCCTGGGATCCAGAAAGACCTGGGTTCTAATCCTGCTCTGCCACTTGTCTGATGTGTGACCCTGGGCAAGTCGCTTCACTTCCCCGGGCCTCAGTTCCTTCATCTGTAAAATGGAGATTAAGACTGGGAGCCCCATGTGGGACTTGGACTGTGTCCATCCTGATTTGCTGGTGTCCACCCCAGCACTTTGTAAGTCACATAGTGAGCACTTAATAAATACGACAATCATTATTGTTAAGTAAATAAATTACAGATACATACGTGAGAGTTGTGGGGCTGAGGGTGGAATGAATATCAAGTGCTTAGAGGCTAGGATCCAAATGCGTAGGTGACACAGAAGGGAGGAGTGGGGGAAAAGAGGGCTTTAATCGGGGAAGGCTGCCCATTAGCAAGCTTCAGGGAGAACAGTGAAATAGAGCAGCTCCTTCCCATGGTTTCCCCAGCAGCAGAAGCCCCTATTATTCTGCTTGAGTGACGAGGTTTCCCAGTAATAACGATAATTATATATGTGGCATTTGTTAAGCACTTTCTATGTACCAAGAGCAGGTGCAGACTTAGGCTAATCAGATCGGGCACAGTCCCTGTCCCCACATGGGGCTCATAGTCTAAGGAGGAGAGAGGACAGGTATTTAATTCCCATTTGACAGATGAGGAAGCTAAGGCACGGGGAAATTAAGTGATGGCCCAAGGTCCAACAGCAGGCAAATAGCAGAGCCGGGACTTGAACTTATGGATCCCGACTTACTTCCAGGCCTTTTCTCTTTCCATTAGGCCACACCCTTGAACCCCCACCCGCTAGCTGGCCTCCATTCGGGGAATGGCCCCAAAGACCCTCAGATGAAAAGAGGGGGGCAGAGAGACAAGGAATGTGTCATATTGTTACATAATAATAATAATGGCATTTATTAATTGCTTACTATGTGCAAAGCACTGTTCTAAGCGCTGGGGAGGTTACAAGGTGATGAGGTTGTCCCACGTGGGGCTCACAGTCTTAATCCCCATTTTACAGATGAGGGAACTGAGGCACAGAGAAGTGAAGTGACTTGCCCAAAGTCACACAGCTGACAAGCGGCGGAGCGGGATTTGAAACCGTGACCTCTGACTCTTTCCACCGAGCCACGCTGCTTCTCAGTCATTCAGGAGAGTGCTGTGCCCAAAGTACGCACTCAATAAATAGGACTGACTGACTGACAGAGAAGGCAGGAACAGGATTGGTTGCATGGGATGAGTGTTGCCCAGCTTCCATGTGTGGTGCATAGCTTCCCAGACATGTTTTGGCACTGGAGGCAAAGTTAATGGCATTACCCTCCTGGTTCCTACCCCATGGGTGGGCACCTAGAGCATCTATGAATCCAAGCAGAGCCATAGGTTCCCAACCTACATGCCGCTGTTCTACAATATCCAGATGTTGCCACTTAGACCCTTTGCTACAATCTTGTCCTTTCTTCTTTCGCTGTGCCGGGGGTTGCCAGACACTATTTGCGCATTCCCCTCACTTTGGCTTTTCAAAGTTCTGGCTGAAAAGCCATTGTTGTTGTCTTATGCTATTGAGTCGTGTCAGACCCATAGCGACGCCATGGATACATCTCTCCCAGAACACCCCAACTCCATCTGCAGTTGTTCTGGTAGTGGATCCATAGAGTTTTCTGGTAAAAATACGGAATTTGTTTACCATTGCCTCCTTATACGCAGTAAACCCGAGTCCCCGCCCTCAACTGTCTCCCATGCCGCTACTGCACACAGCACAGGGGAGTTTTGACTTGTAGCAGATGACTTTCCACTCGCTAGCCACTGCCCAAGCTAAGAATGGAATGGGTCTTTTAGACTGTGAGCCCACTGTTGGGCAGGGACTGTCTCTATATGTTGCCAATTTGTTCTTCCCAAGCGCTTAGTACAGTGCTCTGCACACAGTAAATGCTCAATAAATACGATTGATGTTGATGATGAATGGAATGGGTAGGCCTCTGCTTGACTCTCCGTCCCATAGTTGAGACTGCTAGAGTACTGGAAACTCCAGGTATGACCCTGAGAGGTGTGAAAAGCTATACCCAATCATTAATCTAGGGAATATTTCGGGAATTCGGAGATCAGGTGCAAGTCCCAAGATGCTAGAGTATCCCAGCAATTCCCCCCAAATTGGTCCCAGTGGGATTTTTCAACGTTTTTTGGCATGTTGCGGCCTAGGAGACTTTGAGGGCACTGAGGTCAGTCTGGCCCAGCAGACGCTGCCCTGTTTGGACTGTTTCCGGGTTGCGGAGGGGGTTCCTTGGAGAAATTGGCTATATTTTCCGACAGCTCTCGATGACTTCATTTGTCCCTTCGCAGGAAGTTTGAGAATCTCTATCTGGGCTGGGGCCACAAGTACAGCCCGGGGAACTACACGCCCCCACTTCCGCCCCCGGTTCTGCAGGAGTACCCGAGCGGGCCTGAGATCACTGAGAGCAGCGATCCCACTGCAGAAGAAGAGCAAGCTATCCGAGAGGCCCGAGAAACAGCCTTGGTTGCGGCAGAGGAAAGGGAAGATGTGGAGGAAGAAGACGAGGATGAAGAAGATGATGATTACGAATAGTCGAAGAGTACAAGGCTGCTTGTACTCTTTTAGACTGTGAGCCCACTGTTGGGTAGGGACTGTCTCTATATGTTGCCAATTTGTACTTCCCAAGCGCTTAGTACAGTGCTCTGCACATAGTAAGTGCTCAATAAGTACGATTGATGATGATGATGATGCTTGGGGCTTAGAAAGTACCTGGAAGCGCTCCTAGACAATTAATCGATTAATGGTATTTAGGGAGCACTTACTGTGTGCAGAGCACTTGGGAAAGTACCACACATCAGAGTTGATAGACATGAGAAGCAGCATGTCATAGTAGATAGACCACAGACCTGGATGTCACAACATTGTGGGTTCTCATCCTGGAGGGCGGTACTTGTTTGCTGTGTGACCTTGGGCAAGTCACTTCACTTCTCTGTGCCTCAGTTACCTCATCTGTAAAACGGGGATTGAGACAATGAGCCCCACATAAGACAGGGGCTGGGACCAATCTGATTTGCTTGTATCCATTTCAGAGCTTAGTACAGTGCCTGGCACATAGTAAGTGCTTAGCAAATACCATTGTTATTATTATCATTATCAATCAATCAATCATTTATTGAGCGCTTACTGTGTGCAGAGCACTGTAGCTCACAAGGAGCTTATAGTCTAAACAGGGGGACTGTCATGGAAGTAACTCTGTGAGCCCACTCTTCTAGACTGTGAGCCCACTGTTGGGTAGGGACCGTCTCTATATGTTGCCAACTTGTACTTCCCAAGTGCTGAGTACAGTGCTGTGCACACAGTAAGCACTCAATAAATATGATTGATTGATTGATATGTACATAAGTGCAATGGGGCTGAATAGCAAGTGCTTAAAGAGTACAAATCCAAGGCAAGGGTGGCGCAGAAGAGAGAGAGAGTAGGGGAAATGAAGGCTTAGTGGGGGAAGGTCTCTTGTGGGAAGTGTGATTTTAAGAAGGCTTTGAACGTGGGGAGAGTTGAGATATGAAGCCTGAAGGTGTTCCAAGCCAGTGGGAGGATGTGGACAAGGGCTGAATTTTGCTTTATTAGTATTCTCTGCTGATGTGAATAATTATGATGTGATTAGAATAATTCAGAGACCACCGGAGTTACACTAAGGAGGCTTACCAGCCCTTCAGATTTTCCACCTGTGATCAAGTCCCATCCAGGAACTTGGTCAGGAAAACCGGTTTCTTTGTGGTGGAAGGCTTGGCTTTAAGTCAACATGGCAGGGTTGCTATTAAGTTTGAGGCACAGTCACCTCAGCAGAAGATCTGGCCACGACACCCACCGATGCCTCAGAAAGAGGCCTTGTGATGAGAAGCAGCAAGCAATAGTAGCGCTCGTCTACAGGGTTGCAAATCAAAAGGCCAAGGGGTGAGGGGCGGGGGATGAGGAATAATAATAATTGTGGTGTAAGTTAAGTATTTACTCTGTACCAGGCACTGTAGTAAGCGCTGGGGTGGATATAAGCAAATTGGGTTGGAGACAATCCCTGTTCTGCATAGGGCTCACACTCTTTATCCCCATTTTCTAGGTGAGGTAACTGAGGCACAGAGAAGTTAAGTGACTCACCCAAGGCCACACAGCAGACAAGCTGCAGAGCCGGAATCAAAACCCAGGCCTGTGCTTTCTCAACTTCACATGTGGAACTGGCATTTAATCGGAGCAGAACGTGCCTTGTCCCACTTTTGTAGCCCCATTCCCCATGGTCAGGAAGCAGCAGCTGGCTCTGGCTTGATTCAGTGGGATGACAAGTCAAAATGCTGCTTCCACAATCTCCCCATTATAAGGGCAAGGATAAGGCCAAGCCACATCTTCCTTAACCCTACAAAACAAAGAGAAGCAGTGTGGTCTATGGGATAGAGCACAGGCCTCAAAGTCAGAAGGACCTAGGTTCTGCGATTTGTCTGCTGTGTGACCTTGGGCTAGTCACTTAGCTTCTCTGTGCCTCAATTACCTCATCTGTAACCATCATCATAATAAAAATGATAACATTTATTAAGCGCTTACTGTGTGCAAAGCACTGTTCTAAGCGCTGGGGAGGTTACAAGGTGATCAGGTTGCCCCACGAGGGGCTCACCGTCTTCATCCCCATTCAGATGAGGTAACTGAGGCCCAGAGAAGTGAAGTGACTTGCCCAAAGTCACACAGCTGACAAGTGGTGGAGCTGGGATTTGAACCCATGACCTCTGACTCCAAAGCCCGGGCTCTTTCCACTGAGTTACGCTGCTTCTCCGATCATCTGATGAAGACTGTGAGCCCTATCTAAGACAGGGACTGTGCCCAACCTGATTAGCTTGTATCTTCGCTAGTGGTTAGTACAGTGCCTAGCACAAAGCGTTTAACAAGTACCACACACACAAAAAAAAAACAAAACACAAAAAAACCCCCAAGCTTGTACCTTCCCTCTGGGCTCTAATTCACAGCAGGAAAGATGAGCTGCAGTTATTCCAAAGACTGTGATCCCATTGTTGGGTAGGGACCATCTCTATGTTGCCAACTTGTACTTCCCAAGCACTTAGTACAGTGCTCTGCACACAGTAAGCGCTCAATAAATATGATTGAATGAATGAATCAGCAAGCCCAAGTGAAGCGGAATTGAGATTTACATCAATCATCTAGTGCAACCCCCGAAACTTCCCATAACCCTCTTCACCAGTTCATTCCAATAAACTGTAATTTGAGAGCAGAGATTCTGTCTTTTACTTCTCATATATTTCAAATGCCTAGCAAAGTAGGCAGCCAATAGGTGCCCAGTGCAATGTTCTGCCTGCAATAGACAACCAGTGTGGCACTTTGTAAATAGAAGGACCTTCGCTAACATGGATTATTTCAATGCCTAATTCACATGGCAATCAGGAAGTTATTTCTCTTGTCTAACCCAAATCTCTCCTGCTGCAATGGAGACTCATCCTCTTATCTTGGAGACCAGCTGGTCAACATCTTCCCCATAAAACCAGTCACAGATGTGGAGACATTTGTTAAAACATCCCTCAGCCTTCTTTTCTCCAGGCTGTAAGTTTTGGGAAGCCTGACCTGAACCCGAGGATGGAAACAAAGCGATGAAGAGGGCAATGGCCTGTAGGAGAAGAAAACAGAAGAAATGAACACTGCATAGGTTTTTACCAGTTTATCTCTATAAGCATATTTAAATGAACTGTTTCTAATGAAAGAATTTTGTAAAGCCAAATAAAAACCTTCACTCATCCAGGATAAACACCTACAGTTTCTCTACCCTTTCCTCTTCAGACCTATTTTGCTTCCCTTTCATTTTTTTGTATTCTTCCCAAGACTCTCTCCGGTTTCTCCACATTGAAGTGCAGTGATCCAGATGAACACAATCCTCTCATTGGGAATGATGGCCCACCTCCCGCATGGAAGTCAATCAGTGGTATTTATTGAGTGCTTACTTTGTGCAGAGCTCTACTAGGCACTTGGGAGACCGCAATAAACTTGGTAGACAGGATCCCTGCTCCCAAGGAATTTACAGTCTAATGTGGGGGATACATTAAAATAAATTACAGGTAAGGAAAGCATATAGCAAGCGTTTAACAGATACCACAATTATTAACTAAGTGCACGAGTAGACAGCAGAGAGGGGAAATAGGATGGGTGAAGACAGCTTAGGGAAGATTTCCTGGAGGAGATAAGATTTTTAGTAGGGCGGTTAAGATGGGAAAAGTAGAGGTCCATCTTTACAGAGGGGGAGGGAGTTTCAGGCAAGAGGGATGACATTCAATAGAGATGAGATCAAGGTACAATAAGTAGGTTGGTTTTAGAGGAGAGAAGTGCGTGAGCTAGGTTATAGTGGGAGAAAAGCAACGGTAAGTAAGCGGGAGAAAGCTGATTGAGTGCCTTGAATCTGATGGTTAGGAATTTGTGATTGGTGCAGAGATGTATGGGCAACCATTGGAGGCATTTGAGTAGGGGAACATTCACAAAGCGATTTTTTAGAAAAAACGATCTGGGCAGCAAAGTATGGATTGGAAAGGGGAAAAACTGGAGACAGGAAGGTCAGTTTTCTGTCTCCTCCCTAGACTAAATTTTTGCGGGCAAGGAATGTGTCTACCAACTCTGTTGTACTCTCCCAAGCTCTCAGTACAGTGCTCTGAGCACAAGTATTCAATAAATATGATTGATTGTCAAGATTGCACTTGTGTACATATCCATAAATTACTTTAGTGCCTCCCTCCCCTACTAGACTGTAAGCTTGTTGTGTGCAGAGAACATGTCTACCAACTCTGTTATGCTCTCCCAAGTGCTTAGTACAGTGCTCTGCATACAGTAAATGCTCAAGAAATGATTGACTGATGAGTCAAGGAAAATACCAAAGACGCAGGCTTGTGAGACAAGAAGGATGGTGCCGTTGTCTACAACGATGAGACGTCTGGGGGGTTGCGGGGACAGTTTGGGAGGGAAGATGAGAAGTTCAGTTTTGGGCACCTCGAATCTGAAGCGACAGCAGGATAGCCAAGCAGAGGTGTCCTGAAGGCAGGAACAAATACGTTTGTTGAGACGGGCACAGGTCGGGGCTGGAGATGTGGATTTGGAAGTCACTAACATACAGATGGTAGTTGAAGCCCTGAGAGGGGCTGAGCTCACAAGAGAGTAGGTGTAAATGGAGAATAGAAGGGGACCCAGGACCAAACCTTGAGGGACCCCCTAACTGAGAGGGGCAGAGGAGCCGGAGAAAGAGACCCAAAAGGAGCAGCATGACAATTAGGAGGACCAGAAGAGGACAGCGTCACTGAGACTAAGGTAGACTCAGTCAATCAATTATTTATTGAGCACATATTGTATGCAGAGCACTATACAAAGTGCTTGGGAGAGTACAATGTAACAATATTACAGAGTCAGTAGACACAGTCCCTGCCCACAACAAGTGATTCCCGGTGGCATATCCCCGTATCATGTTGGCTATGTTAGTAATTCACTTACTAATTCATAGTCAGCCTGTGGTCCACTATGATTCCCAGGTCTTTCAGTGCTTCCTAGAGCTGGAAACACAATATGAAATGTGGTCTGCTAATCAGGCAGGTGCACTACGTCAAGGTTCCTTCTGCTGGACTGTGAGCCGTCGTCATGGGTTCGAATCCCGGCTCTACCAATTGTCAGTTGTGACATTGGACAGGTCACTTAACTTCTCTGTGCCTCAATTCCCTCATCTGTACAATGGGGATTAAGACTGTGAGCCCCCTGTGGGACAACCTGATCACCTTGTAACCCCCCCAGTGCTTAGAACAGTGCTTTGCACATAGTAAGCACTTAATAAATGCCTTTATTATTATTATTATTAAAAACTGTGAGCCCATTGTTAGGTAGGGCCCGTCTCTATATGTTCCCGAATTGTACTTTGCAAGCGCTTAGTACAGTGCTCTGCACACAGTAAGTGCTCAATCAATGCGATTGAATGAATGAATGAATGCTATAAAGACATTCTCTTTACTTACCCGGAAAGATCCGCTCAAAAATACAGTTGCCCCCAGGGGTTTACTTTGCCCCACAGAGATTTGAGGCACAAACAAAATGTTTTAAAAACCTACATATCAAAGGGCAGGCAACTTGTGTAGACCATTCAAGCATTCATTGCTCCAAAGATTCGTTTTTAAACTGAACTGTCACGTGGGGCTGAGCCCGCATCGGTGAAAACAACTGGAAAAATCCAACCACCATTTTACTGGGCTGGGCAGCTCTAACCATGGATCGCTGTCTCCAGCTTGGAGAGGGATGATGTGACTATAATAATAATAATAATGGCATTTATTAAGCGCTTACTATGTGCAAAGCACTGTTCTAAGCGCTGGGGAGTTTACAAGGTGATCGGGTTGTCCCACGTGGGGCTCACAGTCTCAATCCCCATTTTACAGATGAGGGAACTGAGGCACAGAGAAGTTAAGTGACCTGCCCAAAGTCACACAGCTGACAAGTGGCGGAGGCGGGATTTGAACCCATGCAGCCAGTATAGTGAACAGAAAGCCACACTCAGGAAGATGTAGCCAAGTTTCTTTTGTGGGACAGGCAAAGGGGCTACAGCTGGAAGGAAGAGAAACAGCTCCTGAGATCTTCAAAAATTGGCCCATCAATATTTGTTGGTACAGAAATCCAGGGGGGCTCACCAGGATCACTTAGTGAGAAGCAGCGTGGTTTAGTGGATTGAGCATGGGCTTGGGAGCCGGAGGACCTGGGTTCTAATCCCAGCTCTGCCACTTGTCCGCTAAGTGACTTGGACAAGTCACTTCTCTGTGCCTCAGTTCCCTCATCTGCAAAATGGGGATTAAGACTGTGAGCCCCTTATGGGACAGGAATTGCATCCAGTCTGATAACCTTGTATCTACCCCAGCACTTGCTCTCTGAAGAGCACTGTATTAAGCGTTTGGGAGAGTCCAATTCAACAGAGCGGGTAGCACCATGCCCACAAGGAGCTAACAGTTTAGAAGGGGAGATGGATGTTGATACGGAGAAGAGAAATGGCAGAGCATAAGGAAGTGCCGTGGAGGCTGGAGCCCACTGTTGGGTAGGGACTGTCTCTATGTGTTGCCAATTTGTACTTCCCAAGTGCTTAGTACAGTGCTCTGCACACAGTAAGCGCTCAATAAATACGATTGATGATGATGATCAGAGCGCATAGAGGGTAAACACCCAAGTGCTCAGGCGCTATCATGCAGAGAAGGCGGCAAATAAGTTGAGGAAATGGAAGGGCTTTAAGGTTAGTAACTGTCAGCTTTGGGCTTTGCTGCTCTTTAAACTCTAACCAAAGTTCTGGCAAACATTTACACTATCTAGTCCTCTGATGTTTTTCCAGGCTTCAGATAAAGCAGAAAAACAAACATAAGTCCCCAGTAGCAAATGTTCTTTATTACTCTCCCTGGCTGAATTTTTAGGTCAAAGCCCAAAATCTAGACCTTCGGCCTTGAGGCAGAGGTAGCTAGGTTTTCTTAATACCAAGCCATGAGGACACCGTTGGAAAAAATGCCTTTCAATTATTGTAATTCTCTTTCTGAGAAAAGCAGTTTTATTGCTCATAAAGTCCCAGAAGTGACAGCAACCACAGCTAAAGGGGCCTAGGTGGCCATACCTGAAGGATTAGCCCATAAGCCTACATCTTATATTTTCTGAATGGCTAAACTGTTATCACACACCATATCTTTATAAGCCTCATTTCAGAGAGAAATTGAACTGTCAAGTCCATGTTAGTGGTAGGGAAGCAGCATGGTGTAGTGGATAGAGCATGGACCTGGGAATCAGGTAATGGGTTCTAATCCTGGCTCTGCCGCTTGTCTGCTGTGTGTCTTTGTGTGAGCCACTTCACTTCTCTGTGCCTCACTTCCCTCATCTGTAAAGTGGGGATTAAGACTGTGAGCCCTGTGTAGGACAGGGACTTATCCTGTATCTACACCAGTGCTCAAAACAGTGCCTGGCACATAGTAAGTACTTAACAAATACCATTATTATTATTATATCAATAATGCCTTACACATTTGGCCACCCTCAGTGTTGGCTTTGACTGCTTCAGACTGACATGAGCTGAGGCCTCTCTAAAAAGCTGTTGGACTTTTATGGTTCTTATGCGTGAAACTAATTTCAGTTCTACCTTCACTCTTATTATCCATTTGGATTAATGATCTCTGCCCCTTTTTATCTTTCTCCCCTGTCCTCTCCTTAACGGCCTTTTAAATAGTTCCCCCATTTTCTCACAGACTCCTATGTACCATCACCCCAGAATTAGTGCTACAGACGAAGTCCCATTCATTCACTCGTATTTATTGAGCGCTTACTGTGTGCAAAGCACTGTACTAAACGCTTGGGAGAGTACAATATAACAATAAACAGACACATTCCCTGCCCACAGCGAGCTCTAGAGGGGGAGTGCTTGATCATTATAGTTTTTGTTAAGCACCTGGAATGTGCCAAGCACTGTACCAAGAGCTGAGGTTGATGCAAGAACAATCAAGTCAGACACAATCCCTGTCCCACATGGGGTTCACAGTCCAAGGGAGAGAGGCCAGTGTCGGAGAGCAGAAACCAATATGTTGGAAAGTGGAACCAGGGTGTAAGTTTAGAAATGTTGAAAGAAAGTTCTGCTTGTCAACTTGAAATATCTTAAGTCGAAGACTACCTGTTCTGCAGCTGCTTGATTTGTGATGCAGAGGCAGGGAGTTCCACCCAGAGGTACCCGGGGAGCAGGTCAAACATATCCCACACGAACGTTCATTTTACTCTATTTTCCATTTCAGCTCAGTACAAGCTGAGACTAAGTAACCTGGTACTACCTTGTTCTGTCAGCGCGTGATGTGAGTACAAAGAGTGGAATGCGCAGCTAAGTCACAGCCAGGAAGTGTTGGGTGGTAGAAGGGGAGGGTGGAGTCGGGAATTGGAGCTGGGGAAGCAGGAAGAATTAAAAAAGAAAACCTTTAGTAGAAACAGGCACAAGGTGGAGCTTCACAGACTTCCCAATTGAAGGAAAATCCCATTGTGTCAAGTGGATGGGAGAACACACACATAGTTCAATACAGATCATCAGACCCCATTCCCTCTCATCTTATGAAAACTCTCACCCCTTCCCTCCTCCCCTCAACTTCCATCTTCAACCGCTCACTCTCCACTGGTTCCTTCCCCCTGCCTTCAAACATGCCCACGTCTCCCCCATCCTAAAAAAAACCTCTCGACCCCACTGCCCCTCCTAGTTATCACCCTATCTCCCTCCTACCCTTTCTTTCCAAACTTTTAGAGTGAGTGGACTACACTTGCTGCCTCCAATTCCTCAATGCCAACTCTTTTTGACCCCCTCCAATCTGGCTTCCGTCCCCTACACTTCACCGAAACTGCCCTCTCAGAGATCACCAATGACCTCCTTCTTGCCAAATCCAATGGCTCCTACTCTATCCAAATCCTCCTCGACCTCTCAGCTGCCTTCGACACTGTGGACCACCCCCTTCTCCCCAACACGCTATCCAACCTTGGCTTCACAGACTCCGTCCTCTCTTGGCTCTCCTTTTATCTCTCTGGCCGTTCATTCTCAGTCTCCTTTGCGAGCTCCTCCTCCCCTTCCAATCCCCTTACTGTAGGGGTTCCTCAAGGGTCAGTTCTTGGTCCCCTTCTGTTCGCTATCTACACTCACTCCCCTGGTAAACTCATTCGCTCCCACAGCTTCAACTATTATCTCTACGCTAATGACACCCAAATCTACATCTCCACCCCTGCTCTCTCTCCCTCCCTCCAAGCTCGTATCTCCACCTGGCTTCAGGACATCTCTCCATCTGGATGTCTGCCCGCCATCTAAAACTCAATATGTCCAAGACTGAACTCATCTTCCCTCCCAAACCCTGCCCTCTCCCTGACTTTCCCGTCACTGTAGACAGCATTACCATCGTTCCCATCTCACAAGCCCGCAACCTTGGTGTCATCCTCGACTTCACTCTCTCATTCACCCCACACATCCAATCCGTCACCAAAACGTGCCAGTCTTACCTCCACAACATCGCCAAGATCCGCTTTTCCTCTCCATCCAAACTGCTATCTTGCTGGTTCAATCTCTCATCCTATCCCAAATGGATTACTGCATCAGCCTCCTCTCTGATCTCCCATCCCCCTGTCTCTCCCCGCTTCAATCTATACTTCACTCTGCTGCCCGGATTATTTTTGTATAGAAACACTCTGGGCATGTCACTCCCCTCCTCAAAAATCTCCAGTGGTTGCCTGTCAACCACGAATCAAGCAAAAACTCCTCACTATTGGCTTCAAGGCTGTCCATCACCTCACCCTCTCATATCTCACTTCCCTTCTCTCCTTCTCCAGCCCAGCCTGCACACTCTGCTCCTCTGGTGCTGCTAACCTCCTCACTGGGCCTCATTCTCGCCTGTCCCACCGTTGACCCCCAGCCCACGTCCCTCTCCTGGCCTGGTATGCCAGGCTAGCTCTCTTCCTCCCTTCAAAGCCCTACTGAGAGCTCACCTCCTCCAGGAGGACTTCCCAGACTGAGCCACCTTTTTCCTCTCCTCCTCCCCATCCCCCCCGCCGGGTCTTACCTCCTTCCCTTCCCCACAGCACTGTATCTGTTTGTACAGATTTATTAACTACTCTATTTTACTTTTACATACTTATTTGGTTAATGACGCACATAAAGCTATAATTCTATTTATTCTATTATGACACCTGTCTACATGTTTTGTTTTGTTCTCTGTCTCCCCCTTCTAGACTGTGAGCCCGTTGTTGGGTAGGAACAGTCTGTATATGTTACCGACTTGTACTTCCCAAGTGTTTAGTACAGTGCTCTGCACACAGTAAGCTCTCAATAAATACGACTGAATGAATGAATCATTTATTAATACAGTTATAAGACACTGCAGCAATAGTGGCACAAGTCTTTTAAACATAACAAATCCCTTTGCATAGTTACAAGAGGTGAAATAATTTTCACTGTGTTTACTGGTTTGATGTATTAAGTGTTTTGGGCCATTACTTGACGACAATGTGAGAAAGGCACTCTGTTCCATCATCAAGGAATCCTCTCAGCTGTAAAGACTCGAGAAGCTTGCCGGCGAACCTGAAGAAGAAAAAACATCACAAAAGCGGGTTATTTTACTATTTATTTTGGCAGTGATGTGCTTCTAGCTTTACTTCTATTTATTCTGATGACTTGACACCTGACCACATGTTTTGTTTTGCTGTCTGTCTCCCCCTTCTAGACTGTGAGCCCGCTGTTGGGTGGGGACCGTCTCTATATGTTGCCAACTTGTATTTCACAAGTGCTTAGTACAGTGCTCTGCACACAGTAAGCGCTCAATAAATATGATTGAATGAATTAATGGGTTTCCATGATCCAACAGAACATTTTTAAGGTGACAGGTTTACCCCCGGTGTTGCTGAGAATGCTGGCTAGGAAGAGAGGATGACAGAAAATGAAGTGCAGCAGGGGCAGCATGGCCTAGTGGCAGGAGCCTGGGCTTGAGAGCCAGAGGTCATGAGTTCTAATTCTGGCTCCACCACTTGACTGCTGTGTGACCTTGGGCAAGTCACTTCACTTCTCTGGGCCTCAGTCACCTCATCTGTAAAATGGGGATTGAGACTATGAGCCCCACGTGGGTCAACCTGATTACTTTGTATTTACCCCAGAGCTTAGAACATAGTAAGCGCTTAACAAATACCATAATTATTAATATTACTATTATTAAGTGGCAGCAGGCATTGTTGGAAAGTAGTTTCACAGAAGGTTCTGTATGTTCCAGCGAGCCTCACAACCGTGAAGCACAACATGCCCTAAATTAAGAACATGATTAAGATCTGGGGGTCATATCTTTCTTCAGCCATAAACTTAATGAGGCCTCCTCTCACACTTGAATTCAAATATTTAATAGTATTCATAATTTACTATTTAGTAATCATTTCTAGCAGAAATAAAAAAAAAAAACCAGACTCACACCGACCATTACCAGCACCTGAACACAAATTGTGCTGATAGTACTAGTTAGTGACAAAGTTGGGTGGTAAGAAACACTTTAATTGTGACTGCTTCTCTGCCTTGTGACTTGTGCTGATAGTACTAGTTAGTGACAAAGTTGGGTGGTAAGAAACACTTTAATTGTGACTGCTTCTCTGCCTTGTGACTTAGAAAAGAAACACTTAGAAAAATTAAAACTCTAGTTACCCTAACCTTACAGTCTTCCTTAGATCTTTGGGGAAACCATTTACATAAGTCCATTTACATAACTACTTTGAAGTTAGTGTTATTCAAGTTTAATGGAATAACAAAAGCCATTTAGCAACTCTTTGCTGGGGACAAAGAGCAGGTAGAGGGGGGGAAAAAATCCAAAATGGGGAATCCAAGCCCAATAATTGTGAAATGTGGGGAAACCAGTCGAATGATTCCAGAAAACAAATAACGTCCATTGCAAGGACTTCTTGGAAAGCAACAACATAGGGTCGCTCCACTTTTGGGAAGTTTGAATCTAGTCTAATCTGTAACTGGGAGAATGCAACTGAATAAAAAGTGATTTCCCCATTACTGTCAAAGAAGAAAGAAGGAAAAAGTAAAAAGAAAAAATAGTAATGGACAGTCGTCAAACTACACAAGTGATATTTTGGGAATTTGTTCAGGGAAAACCACTGATATAGAATAAACTGTGTAATCCTCTTCCAAAGGCCCAAAGACTGTAAAAATAACCCCCCAAAACCCCAATTTTTCAACCACGACTTACAACAAAAGATGCCAAACTAGCTCTCTTCCTCCCTTCAAAGCCCTACTGAGAGCTCACCTCCTCCAGAAGGCCTTCCTAGACTGAACCCCCCTTATCCTCTCCTCCTCATCGCCCCTCCTCCCTCCCCACAGCACTTGTGTATATTTGTACATATTTACTACTCTGTTTTATTAATGATGTGTATACATCTACAATTCTATTTATTTTGATGGTATTGACACCTATCTACTTGTTCTGTTTTGCTGTCTGTCTCTCCTTTCTAGACTGTGAGCCCGTTGCTGGGTAGGGCCTGTCTCTATATGTTACCGAATTGTACTTTCCAAGCGCTTAGTACAGTGCTCTGCACACAGTAAGCGCTCAATAAATACAAGTGAATGAATGAATGAATGAACAAAAGGTTCTCCAAATGTTAAAAGCAGGAAGCCAGGGAGAGTGAAGCAGCTAGACAATTGGTGAGCACTCAATGCTCACACCAATGAGCAAAAAAGCACTCAAGGATGGAAAAAAAACGATCATAAAAAGGTTAAGGAATTCTTTAGCTTAGTCTCTACTGAGAAATACATTAGAGATGTTCTCACATTTTTAATAATGATTATGGTATTTGTTAAGTGCTTACTATGTGCCAAGCACTGCACTGAGCACTTTGCAGCGTGGCACAGCGGAAAGAGCCCGGGCTTTGGAGTCAGAGGTCATGGGTTCAAATCCCGGCTCCGCCAATTGTCAGCTGTGTGACTTTGGGCAAGTCGGTGCTCAATAAATACGATTGATTGATTAATTGATTGATTTAACTTCTCTGGGACTCAGTTACCTCATCTGTAAAATGGGGATTAAGACTGTGAGCCCCACGGGGGACAACCTGATCATCTTGTATCCTCCCCAGCGCTTAGAACAGTACTTTGCACATAGTAAGCGCTTAACAAATGCCATTATTATTATTGTTATATAAGATAATCAGGTCTTACATGGGGCTCACAGTCTAAGTAGGAGGGAGGAGCAGGTTTTAAATCCCCATTTTGTAGATGAGGGAACTGAGGCACAGAGAAGTGAAGAGACTTGCCCAAGGTCACACAGCAGGTAGGCAGTATAGCAGGGATTACATGGCTCGGCACATAGTAAGAGCTTAACAAATACCATCATTATTATTATAACCAACTAATATATAATATATTATAATATATTATATATTATAATATAATATATACTTGAAGGGATATACATATATATACATATATATATATGTATATACCTTCAATTGTATTTTTTGAACGTTTACTGCACTCCTCTGATGGTATCCTTCTCACTGTGCCTCGATCTCGCCTGTCTTGCTGCCAACCCCTGGCCCACGTCCTGCCTCTGGCCTGGAATGCCCTCCCTCCTCAAATCTGCCAGACAATTACTCTCCTGACCTTCAAAGCTTTATTGAAGGCACTCCTCCTCCAAGAGGCCTTCCTAGACTAAAACCCACTTTTCCTCATCTCCCACTCCCTTCTGCATTGCCCTGACTTGCTCCCTTTGCTCTTCCCCCCGACCCCAAACTCCCAGCCCCACAGCATTAGGTATATACCTGTAATTTTATTTTTTGGATCTATGACTGCTTCCCCGACTCTAGACAGTGAGCTCATTGTGGGCAGGGATTGTCACTTTTTATTGTTGTATTGTACTTTTCCAAGCACTTAGGGCAGTGCTCTGCACACACTAAGCACTTAATATGACAATGAATTGAATAAATGAATACTGCTTGCAGGGCACTGTACTAAGCGCTTGGGAGAGTACCATATATAGGGGAAGCAGCGTGGCTCAGTGGAAAGAGCCCGGGCTTTGGAGCCAGAGGTCATGGGTTCCAATCCCGGCTCTGCCAATTGTCAGCTGTGTGACTTCGGGCAAGTCACTTCATCATCATCATCATCAATCGTATTTATTGAGTGCTTACTATGTGCACAGCACTGTACTAAGCGCTTGGGAAGTACAAATTGGCAACATATAGAGACAGTCCCTACCCAACAGTGGGCTCACTTCACTTCTCTGAGCCTCAGTTCCCTCATCAGTAAAATGGGGATTAAGACTGTGAGCCCCCTGTGGGACAATCTGATCACCTTGCATCCCCCCAGCGCTTAGAACAGTGCTTTGCACATGGTAAGCGCTTAACAAATGCCATTATTATGAGAAGCAGCGCGGCTCAGTGGAAAGAGCCCGGGCTCTGGAGTCAGAGGTCATGGGTTCAAATCCCGGCTCCGCCACTTGTCAGCTGTGTGACTTTGGGCAAGTCACTTCACTTCTCTGGGCCTCAGTGACCTCATCTGTAAAATGGGGATGAAGATTGTGAGCCCCACGTGGGACAACCTGATTACCTTGTATCTACCCCAGCGCTTAGAACAGTGCTTTGCACATAGTAAGCGCTTAAATACCATTATTATTATTATTATATAACAATATCTAGACACACTCCCTGCCCACACGAGCTTACAGACCAGAAGGGAAGCTAGCAACCACTCCTCCCAAAACACACTTAGCTCTGCCATAACACGTGTTTTCAATGTGCATTTTCCGTCAAACGCATGAAACATTCTTCTGACAACATGAGCCTGTTCGGATTTGACAAGCTGCAGCACTGGAAAGATGAGCTACAATGCTTTTCTAAGTAGAGGTTTCAAAGAATGCGACCCTCAGGTTATAGAACTAAATGAACAGAAGTCTTTTGAGCTAAAATGTGTTCCTTTGAAAAAATTCAAACTCTGTTATAAAATGACAGTGCACTGAAAAATAGATTTTCAAACAAACTTCACCCAGAGTGATTAAGTAACGGAATTGCCAGAGGAAGTCCAGCAGGCCAAAAATATGAGGAAGCTCATGAGGGGTTTGGATAAATTCATGGATGAGAGATCCAAAAGGATAAAAAAGGAAAAAAAGGCAGGGATGGAAAGGTAAAAGTTGAGGGAGTTGGATGGCCCATTCGTAACCCTTAGGGGGGCCGCTCAAGAGGACAATCCCCAGATGTTCTTCCAAGTGCTGTTGCCAATTTTGGAGACGTAACTTAGACCGAGGAAAGGTACTGAATATTGCAATAACACTTCACTACTCACAAGGCAAAATATAAATGGGAAGAAGTGAACAAATTGGGAAAACATGATTCCATTCCCTTACCCAAGATGCCAACAGCTCATATACAGTTAACCTTGACTCCAACATCACTCTCCTTTCCCATGCTGTCTCCGCCTATATTTGGCATTAGATTGATGATAAATCTTTAGGGTCTTAACACAAAGAGCCTTCAGCTGAGTAGGATGTGAATGATGACATTGAAGAGCAAATGTTTACAGATGTACTCAAGGACAACAATTCAAAATATTTTACAATTGGTATGCTGTCCTTCAGTTCGAAGATCATGCTGCTGATAGTGAAATTGAATGTTACAGATCTCTTCAGTGCTGCGTCCATAAAAATACAGGAGGGTATTGATTGATTGATGATGATGATGATGATGAGGGTACTTTTTCTAGCCATATGGGCTAAGTACCGCTCAGACACCACTGGTTAACAGGGGAAAACTATGTCCAGCAACAGCAGGGTAGTCTAGTGGATGATGACAGTATTTGTTAAGCACTGTCCTAAGCACTGGGATAGATTTATTGCGCTTGGGAATCATCATCAATTGATGATGATTGATGATTTATTCATTCATTCATTCAATCGTATTTATTGAGCGCTTACTGTGTGCAGAGCACTGTACCAAGCGCTTGGGAAGTCCAAGTTGGCAACATATAGAGACGGTCCCTACCCAACAGTGGGCTCACAGTCTAGAAGGGGGAGACAGAGAACAAAACATATTAACGAAATAAAATAAACAGAATAAATATGTTATTCGAGATGGATACGGTTATCGGGTTGTCCCACGTGGGGCTCACGGTCTTAATCCTCATTTTACAGATGAGGGAACTGAGGCCCGGAGAAGTAAAGTGACTTGCCCAAAGTCACACAGCAGACAAGTGGTGGAGTCAGGATTGGAACCCGTGCTCTAGCCACAGTGCCATGCTGCTTTTCTTCAGTGGAAAGCGCATGGGCCTGGGAGGAGTCTGACCTGGGCTCTAATAATAATAATAATAATAATAATAATGGTGGCATTTGTTAAGCACTTACTATGTGCAAAGCACTGTTCTAAGCGCTGGGGAGGTTACAAGGTGATCAGGTTGTTCCACGGGGGGCTCACAGTCTTAATCCCCATTTTACAGATGAGGTCACTGAGGCCCAGAGAGGTGAAGTGACTTGCCCAAAGTCACACAGCTGACAACTGGGGTGTTCTGGGAGAGATGTGTCCATGGTATCGCTATGGGTCAGAGATGACTTGACAGCATAAGACAAGATGAGAGATCGAAGAACTGCAGCTTACCAATTTGACCATTTTCATGCAAGATGTGCAGCTTATTTCCATCTGTACCTTGACCCTAGTTGCTTAAGGGCCGTGGATGTCTGCTATGTGACCTTGGGCAAGTCACTTAACTTATCTGGGCCTCAGTTACCTCATCTGTACTGAAAGCTCACCTCCTCCAGGAGGCCTTCCCAGACTGAGCCCCTTCCTTCCTCTCCCCCTCATCCCCCTCTCCACCCCATCGTACCTCCTTCCCTTCCCCACAGCACCTGTATATATGTATATATGTTTGTACATATTTGTTACTCTATTTATTTATTTATTTTACTTGTACATATCTATTCTATTTATTTTTATTTTGTTAGTATGTTTGGTTTTCTTCTCTGTCTCCCCCTTTTAGACTGTGAGCCCACTGTTGGGTAGGGACTGTCTCTATATGTTGCCAACTTGTACTTCCCAAGCGCTTAGTACAGTGCTCTGCACACAGTAAGCGCTCAATAAATACGATTGATGATGATGATGATGATGATGATCTGTAGGATGGGAATTAAGAGTTTGAGTCCCGTGCAAAACAGGGTCTGTGTCCAACCTGATTAACTTGTAGCTACCTCAGGGCTTAGTGCAATGCTTGGCACATAGGAAGCGCTTAACAAGTAACTTCTAGACTGTGAGCCCACTGTTGGGTAGGGACCGTCTCTATATGTTGCCAACTTGTACATCCCAAGCGCTTAGCACAGTGCTCTGCACACAGTAAACGCTCAATAAATACGATTGAATGAATGAATGGGCGGAGCCGGGATTTGAACCCATGACCTCTGACTCCGAGGCCCGGGCTCTTTCCACTGAGCCACGGAGCCACGCTGCTTCTCCAATACCAACTCTGTCAACCGCCTGCCGTATGACCTTGGGCAAGCCACTTCCCTTCTCTGTGCCTTGGTTTCCTCATCCATGGAATAATAATAATAATGGCATTTGTTAAGCGCTTACTATGTGCAGAGCACTGTTCTAAGCAATGGGGGTTGATACAAGGTGATCACGTTGTCCCACATGGGGCTCACAGTCTTAATCCCCATTTTACAGCCCTCTGAGGCTCAGAGAAGTTAAGTGACTTGCCCATGGTCACACAGCAGATATGTGGCGGAGCCAGGATTTGAACCCATGACCTCTGACTCCAAAGCCCGGGCTCAAAGCCACTGAGCCACGCTGCTTCATGCTGATTCAATGCCCGTTCTTCCTCCTGCTTAGGCTGTGAGCCTCTCTTGAGACGGGGACTGTGTCTGACCTGATTAACATGTATCTACCCCAGCGCTAGACACATAGTAGATGCTTAATAAATACCATAATAATAATGATGACCACTTCTAGCAAGGTATCGTGCTTACACTGCTTACCAATGGCTCATGCTAAGTTATTCCCTGTGTCCAGCAGAATCATCATCATCATCATCAATCGCATTTATTGAGCGCTTACTATGTGCAGAGCACTGTACTAAGCGCTTGGGAAGTACAAACTGGCAACATATAGAGACGGTCCCTACCCAACAGTGGGCTCACAGTCTAAAAGGGGGAGACAGAGAACAAAACCAAACATACTAACAAAATAAAATAAATAGAATAGATATGTACAAGTGAAACAAATAGAGTAATAAATATGTACAAACATATATACATATATACAGGTGCTGTGGGGAAGGGAAGGGGGTAAGATGGGGGGGATGGAGAGGGGGACGAGGGGGAGCAGAATACATTCGGAAATGGTCAGTAGAAAGAAGGTGGCATTTTGCACAGAACACAATCACTCTGAGACCTCAACAGCAATGAATCCTCACCCACTCCATACGCCATGCCCAAGTACGATGCTCAGAACGGTTCATTATAGACTGAGGGAGTTTTTTCCACATTCTAGCAAACCTATTTGATCCCTATCAATAGTATGTACTGAATACTTATCATGTGCAAAGCACTGTATAAAGATATTCAGGAGAGTATAACAGAATATGTTGACATGACCCCGTCCTCAAGGAACTTACAAACTACTGGGGAATATAGACATTAAAATAAATTGCATTATGGGCTTTTAAAAAAAAATCATGGGGCGTCATGGGAACATTGTTACAATTCAGTTCCCTAAAATGTTATTTTCTCACTCAATATATATTGAGCATTTACCATGTGCTGAGGACGGTACTACACACGTGGGAAAGTACAACTGAGTTGGTAGAAGAGCCTAGCCCACAAGGTATATGTTAAATATGTTAATATGTGCCAAGCACTACCTGGGCACTACAGAAGATACAAAATATCAAGTCAGGTACAAATATATATACATATATATACATATGTGTATATATGTATATATATATATATATATACATGTATATATATACATATATGCGTATATACATATACGCGTATATACATATATGCGTATATACATATGTACGTATATATATATACACACACACACTCACTTTGAGAGGGAACATGTCTACCAACTCTGTTATAGTGTAAACTCCCAAGTGCCTAGCACAGTAATAATAATAATAATAATAATAATGATAATAATGGTATTTAAGCACTTACTATGTGCAATGCACTGTATTAAGCGCTGGGGTGGATACAAGCAAACTGGTTAGGACAAAGTCCCTGTCCCACATGGGCTCACAGTCTCAAATCCCCATTTTACTGATGAGGGAACTGAGGCCACGAGAAGTGAGGTGACTTGCCTGAGGTCACATAGCAGGCAAGTAGCAGAGTCGGGATTAGAATCACGACCTTCTTATGAGAAGCAGCGTGGCCCAGTGGAAAGAGCCCGGGCTTTGGAGTCAGAGGTCAGGGGTTCAAATCCCGGCTTCGCCAATTGTCAGCTGTGTGACTTTGGGCAAGTCACTTAACTTCTTTGTGCCTCAGTTACCTCATCTGTAAAATGGGGATTAAGACTGTGAGCCCCACATGGGACAACCTGATCACCTTGGAACCTCCCCAGGGCTTAGAACAGGGCTTTTAGACTGTGAGCCCACTGTTGGGTAGGGACTGTCTCTATATGTTGCCAACTTGTACTTCCCAAGCGCTTAGTACAGTGCTCTGCACATAGTAAGCGCTCAATAAATACGATTGATTGATTGATTGATTGCTTTGCACATAGTAAGTGCTTTATAAATGCCATCATTATTATTTGTTTTGTTGTCTGTCTCCCCCTTCTAGGCTGTGAGCCAGTTGTTGGGTAGGGATTGTTTCTGTCTAGTTGCCAACTTGTACTTCCCAAGTGCTTAGTATAGTGCTCTGCACACAGTAAGTGCTCAATAAATATGACTGAATGAATGAATGACCTTCTGACTCCCGAGGCCATGCTCTATCCACTAAGCCATGCTGCTTCTCTGTACATTGCTTAGCACACAGTGAGCACTCAAATATGATTCATATTGAGAAGCAGCATGGCTCAAAGGAAAGAGCCCGGGCTTTGGAGTCAGAGGTCATGGGTTCAAATCCCGGCTCCGCCAATTGTCAGCTGTGTGACTTTGGGCAAGTCACTTCACTTCTCTGGGCCTCAGTTCCCTCATCTGTAAAACGGGGGCTAAGACTGTGAGCCCCACGTGGGACAACCTGATTACTTTGTAACCTCCCCAGCGCTTAGAACAGTGCTTTGCACATAGTAAGCGCTTAATAAATACCATCATTATTATTATTATATGTGTGTGTGTATAGGTGTTTGCATGCAATGTATAAACAAGAATTGGCTATACATACATATAAGACAGATCTATCTGTCTATATAGCCAATTGTAGGATTTTATACTGATCTCCATCTATATATAGACCTATATCTATATATAGCCAGTTAGTAAAATCCTTCAATTAGGTTCAGGATCAATTTGCCTTTTGTAAAACAAAACAATTACCTGATTTCTTTATGAAAAAAAAATTGCACTTCGCATCTGCTGGAATTCTTTGAAGGGGTCAACATACATGTGAATAGAGAAGAAAAATGCATCTTTCCAAAGGACTTGGTCAAGGTACCACAGAAAGGGCTTTTTAAAAAGACTGAGTAATAATTGTGGAGCCAGAGAAAATGTTCTGTTTAATGGGAAGCAAATAAGAGCCAAGAGACTGGGAATCAGGAGACACTGGCTCTGTCGCTTGCTGCGTGTGTGGCCTTGGGCGAGTTACTGAACTCCTCTGTGTTTCCATTTTCCCTCTTTAAAATGGAGCTAAAACACCCGTTCTTCCTCCCTCTCAGTCTGTGAGACCCGTGTGGCACAGGTTCTGTGTCCAATCTGATTATCTTGTATCGAGCTAAGCAGCATGGTGTAGTGGATAGAGCACGGGCCTGTGAGTTGGAAGATTGTGAGTTCCAATTCTGGTGCTGCCACTTGTCTGCTGTGTGACCTTGAGCAAGTCATTTCTCTATTACTCTATTTATTTATTTTGCTTGTACCTATCCATTCTATTTATTTTATTTTATGTTTGGTTTTGTTCTCTGTCTCCCCCTTCTAGACTGTGAGCCCACTGTTGGGTAGGGACTGTCTCTATATGTTGCCACCTTGTACTTCCCAAGCGCTTAGTACAGTGCTCTGCACACAGTAAGGGCTCAATAAATATGACTGATTGATTGATTTCATTTCTCTGTGTCTCAGTTACCTCATCTGTAAAATGGGGATTGAGACTGTGAGCCCTACGTGGAACAGGGACTGTGTCCAACCCGATTTGCTTGTATCTACCCCAGGACTTAGTACAGTGCTTAATACCATTATTATTATTATTCATTCAATCGTATTAATTGAGTGCTTACTGTGTGCAGAGCACTGTACTAAGTGCTTATTCTTATTATTTTAATACACAGCAAAAGTTTAATAAAGACCATCCAATCTTATGCAAATAGTGGAGATCACTTTGATCTGGAAGAGGGAGTGATATTCATTCAATCACATTTATTGAGCACTTACTGTGTGCAGAGCACTGTACTAAGCGCTCGGGAAGTACAATTCGGCAACAAATGGAGATAATCCCTACCCAACAATGGGCTCAGTCTAGAAGGGGGCAGACAGACAACAAAACAAAGCATGTAGACAGGAATCAACAGCATCAATATTAATAAACATTAATAATATTAATAAATATTATAATATAGTAGTTAATTAATTTATAATGTATTAACTATAATATTAATAAATATTAATAAGTCTTTTAGACTGTGAGCCCACTATTGGGTAGGGACTGTCTCTATATGTTGCCAACTTGTACTTCCCAAGCGCTTAGTACAGTGCTCTGCACACAGTAAACGCTCAATACGATTGATGATGATGATAAACAGAATACACATTATATCTCAAAGTCTGCAGAGAATAAGCTAGTCCTTTTGATGTAATGCCATGCAGATGGCGCAAACTGCAGGAAGACCTCAAGGTTGAGCAAGCAGGTCAAAGAATGGCAGCCAACCTTCCGTGTACAGTACTATTCGGCAGAAAATTCCCAATTAATGCTGTAGCGTGGTTTCTAATCTATTCATTCCGTCTCCAGCTCCTGAACCTTGACATTATCTTCGACTCATCTCATGCATTCAACCCACATATTTAATCTACCGCCACATCCTGCCAGTTCGACCTCCACATCATTAAAATCCACTCTTTCCTCTCCATGCAAACTGCTATCGTGTTAATCCGTGCATTTATACCCTCCCACCGTGATTACTGCATCAGTCTCCTTGCTGATCTTCCTGTCTCCACTCCAGTCCATACTGTCAGTCTGCTGCCTTGATCATTTTTCCACAAAAGAAGCTTAGTCCAAGTTTCCCCACTCCTCAAGAACCTCCAGTAGTTGCCCATTCACCTTGGGCAGACACTCCTTAAATTTGCTTAACTACCTCGCCTGGTCCTACATTATTACCTCCTTGATTTCCTACTACAACCCACTCACTGTCTCTTGATCTCTTTGGCCTCACAGCAGACTCTCACCCACCTCTGCCTCTGGCCGGGAACACTGTCCCCTTTCTAAATGACAGGTGATCACTCTCCCCCACTTCAAAGCACATTAAAAGCCCATCTCCTCCAAGAGGCCTCCCCCAACTAACCCCTCATTTCCTCTTCTCCCACTCCCTTCTGAATCTGGATTTTCACCCTTTTTTCCACCACCAACTCCCCCAACTAACCCCTCATTTCCTCTTCTCCCACTCCCTTCTGAATCTGGATTTGCACCCTTTTTTCACCACCAACTGCCCCAACTAACCCCTCATTTCCTCTTCTCCCACTCCCTTCTGAATCTGGATTTGCACCCTTTATTCACCACCAACCCCCCTCCCCCCAGGCCCCACAGCACTTATGTACAAATCGGTCATTTCTTTGTATTGTCTGTATCCCCCTCTAGACTGTAAACTCATTGTGGGAAGGGATCCTGTTTACCAACTCTGATATATTGAACTTTCCCCAGCTCTTAGTATAGTACTCTGCACGAATTAAGCACTCAATAAATAATAATAATAATAATGATGGCATTTATTAAGCACTTACTATGTGCATAACACTGTTCTAAGCGCTGGGGAGGTTACAAGGTGATCAGGTTGTCCCACGGGGGGCTCACAGTCTTAATCCCCATTTTACAGATGAGGTAACTGAGGCATAGAGAAGCGAAGTGACTTGCCCAAAGTCACACAGCTGACAATTGGCAGAGACGGGATTTGAACCCATGACCTCTGACTCCAAAGCCTGTGCTCTTTCCCACTGAGCCATGCTGCTTCTCTAATATGATTGATAATTTAATATCAATAAATATGATTGGACTGATTGACTGAACTCAGGAGAGAGCTTATGAGTCATTATTAACTGTTCCTCTCTGCCACAGCAGCCAAAAAGGCCCACTGAATGTTGACCAGTACCACGAACGGGTAGAAAGCAAGACAATAGCCACAATTTTGCTACTACATAAGCTTCCAGCGCACACACACTTGGAATTCTGCATTCCTGTTGCCATAGTTTAGGAAGGAAGGAAGGAAGTTGAAAGGCATAGAAAGAGGCAGAAGATGATTGGCGGGGAGAATAGGGGAAAATTTCCTCAAGAGTAGGGTCAGGGCAAACATGAAATTATTGATCACTAAAATCCATTTTCATCTTAAATTTGGGCAGAAGAGGGCTGAGGGGAAATATGATTAAAGTCTACAGAATCCTCAAGAGTATGGTCAGGGAAAACAGAAAATTGCTGGTAACTAAAAGTTACCAGCGCTTAGTACAGTGCTCTGCACATAGTAAGCGCTCAATAAATACGATTGATTGATTGATTGATTCACATCATGACCGATCCATTCCTTCCAATGTGGTGAGGCCCAAATTGGAACAAACCAAAGGAAATACTTTTTCCACTCAGTAGATGATATGTGAAATGTGTTCTTGCACTGAGTTATGATGGCAAAAAATAGGAATGGGTTCAAAAGAGTTTTAGACAAATACATGGACAGGGGATTATAATGGATTATTACAGTGAAAGTTAGGGATACTGTATGGCCCATCCAGAGCCATTAAGATAGATGTCAAAGAAAACAACCATTAATAAGGCCTTCAAAAAAAAAAAAAAAACTTTTTGAATCCGAGAATGAATAGCAAAGTATTTGGACATGTGAAAAGAGACAGACATGGGTCAGAAAATAATTTTGGTATAGTCTGTATTGGACACAGCCTTATCAGGTTCCACAGAAAAGCAGCATGGCTTAGTGGAAAGAGCACAGGCTTCGGAGTCAGAGGTCATTCATTCAATCATATTTATTGAGCGCTTACTGCGTGCAGAGCACTGTACTAAGCGCTTGGGAAGTACAAGTTGGCAATGTATAGAGACGGTCCCTACCCAACAACAGGCTCACAGTCTAGAAGGGGGAGACAAACAACAAAACAAAAGAGGTCATGGGTTCTAATCCCAGCTCAACCACGTGTCAGCTGTGTAACTTTGGTTAAGTCACTTAACTTCTCTGTGCTCAGTTACCTCGTCTGTAAAATGGGGATTAAGATTGTCAGCCCCAAGTGGGACAACCTGATTACGCTGTTATCTACCCCAGTGCTTAGAACAGTGCTTGGCACATACTAAGCGATTAACAAATACTATTAGTACTATTATTATTATTATGTGGTCGTGATACTTTAAAAGGAGTATGGAAAACTGGAGAAGGTTCAAAGAAGAATGACTAAAAACAAAGAAGGATAGAACTGCGGAGTGATAATTGGCAATAGTAATACCCTCAAAAGCTTACTATGTAATAAGCATAGTTAGCTAGTCGGACTCCATCCTACAATCCAGATTTTTACAGATGAGGAAACTGGGGCCCAGAGAGGTTAAGTGACTTGCACCAGGTCACACAGCAGTGGCTGAATTAGGACTGGAACCCAGATTGGGAGCCCCATGTTGGATAGGGACTGTGTTCGACCTGATTAACTTATACCTACCCCAGGGCTTGACACACAATAAACACTACAATAAATATTCAAACCTTTCAAACCCCTCCCATTACAGTCACTTGCAAGCCTAAAATACACCAAATACTGTTTAACTTCAGATAAACCCGGCCCTGCCGCTTGTGTGCTGCGTGACCTTGGGCAAGTCACTTCACTCCTCTGTGCCTCAGTTACCTCATCTGTAAAACGGGGTTTGAGACTGTGAGCCCCTCATGGGACAGGGACTGTGTCCAACTCGATTTGCTTGTATCTACCCCAGTGCTTAGTACAGTGCCTGGCACATACTATGCACTTAACAAGTACCAATATAATTATTATTATGCCAAAACCTAAAACTAAAAGGAAACATGAAATGGTCTCTAAGCATTCAGCTATTGAAGACTGAATGTCACAGATTTATAAAAACATCAACTTCGAGAGGCTTTCCCATCTAAGCCCTCATTTCCTCTTTTCCCACTCCCTTCTGCATTGCCCCTGCACTTCAATCTATCAGTGGTATTTATTGAGTGCTTAGTATATGTAGAGCACTATACTGAACATTTAGGAGGCTATAATACAACAGCTGGCAGACACATTCTCTGCCCACAATGAGCTTAGCGTCTAGATGGGGAGACCAACATGAATATAAATCATTTATAATATAAAACTTAAAGATACGTACATGTGCACATGGATTGGCACCCTTTATTCACCCCTCCCTCAGCTCTTATGTACGCCTGCATAATTTCAATCTTTGTTATGCTATACTCTCCCAAGGGCTTAGAACAATGCTTAGCACTCAGTGAAGAAGCACAGGCCTGGGAATCAGAAAGACCTGATACTGATACTTGTACTTCCCAAGCGCTTAGTACAGTGCTCTGCACACAGTAAGCGCTCAATAAATACGATTGATTGATTGACCTGGGTTCTAATCCCAGCTCTGCCACTAGCCTGCTGTGCGACCCTGGGCAAGTTACGTCATTCCTCTGTGCCCCAGTTGCTTCATCGGTAAAATGGGGAATGTGAGCCACACGTGGGACAGGAATTACGTCCAAACTTACACCTTCCCCAGCGCTCCGTACAGTACCTGGCGCACTGTAAGCGCTTAACAAATACCATAAAAAAATAAAAATAAATAAGATTGATCGTTGGTCCCCATCAGGACTGCAGGTTCCAGGACGAAGACGATGAGAAATTCCCAAATACCTAAGAGAAACGTGCCTGCACACAGCAGGTGCTCGATTCATCCTGACGATGAAACGGAAAATGAGGAGGTGCTGAACGAAGGAAGAAAGAGACCGATAGCTGTTTCGGATTTTACCAATAAAAAGTCTCTTCCTACCCCATTTAAGCAATTTATTAATAGATACTTACGATTTTCTCCTCTGGGGAAAGGACACCATCCACTGACACTATCTGGTACTGTTTGTGCTTTAAACTGCCCACAAATCTCCGCACCAGCTTGAGACTGTTACCGTCAACATCTTGCTTTAACTTCTGCATTTCTTGGGCAGAGCAGCCTGGATCAAACACGAGCAAGCACAGGGTTCTGTTCTTCCCCTCTTCAATTCCGACAATAGTGCGGCTATGACCTGACAAAGGTAAAATGGCAGTAAATGTTACGTGATTAATAGACCTTCTCTGCAGAAGAACAGAACAATGCCAATTCTGGATCACCCTCTCTGTTCACTCATTCATTCAATCAATCAATCGTATTTACTGAGTGCTTACTGTGTGCAAAGCACTTTACTAAGCGCTTGGGAGAGTACAATAATAACAACAGACACATACCTGCCCACAACGAGTTCACAATCTAGAGGGGGAGACAGACATTAATATAAATAAATTCAATACAGATATGTTCTGTTCATCTAGCCCAAGATTAGGTCCCTGAAAGAGGTTCAGGGTGCTTGGAGGAATCGGGCAGAAGATAAAAGCGCTTGGTCCCTTCCATTCCCACCAAATAGGAGAACCCAGAAGCCACTGGTTCTAATCCCAGCTCTGCCACTTGTCTGTTGTGTGACCTTGGGCAAGCCACTTAACTTTTCTGGGCCTCAGTTACCTCACTTGTAAAATGGGGATTAAGACCGTGAGCCCCACTTGGGACAACCTTATTAGATACAAGAACAGTGCTTGGCACAAAGTAAGCGTTTAACAAATACCATTATTATTATCATTATTATTGTTGTTGCTGTTGTTATTATTAGCAGAGACGGGGCCAAGGGAGGGAACTGATTTGCTTGCAGTGATTGAGCATAATGTCGGGCAAGGCTTATGATTCCAGACTGTGTCAACACTTATTGCAAGACATGTGGCCAGATTTTACATACTGAGACTATCCATGAGTATCTTTATATGGAAACTGTCATATGGCCTAAGTACTTGTAACTAAGCAGGGTAAGTGTGGGGGCACAACAGAAATACTGCATTTACTGCCAAGATTTAGTCATAATTCTAATCATTTACTGCGGCCAAGTGGAAAGACCACGGACCTGTGAATCAGAGGACATGGGTTCTAATCCCAACTCTGCCACTTGACTGTTGTGTGACCTTGAGCAAGTCACTTTGCTTCTCTGTGCCTCATTTACCTCATCTGCAAAATGGGGATGAAGACTGTCAGCCCCATGTGAGAAAGGGACTATGTCCGACCTAATTATCTTGTATCTACTCCAGCACTTAGTATAGCACCTGGAACATAGGAAACGCTTAAATACCAATCAGTCAACCAAAATGAAGACTGCTAATACTATGTACAAATGAAAATAACCTCTCCTAATAAAGGGCCAAAGTTCACTGCCCATGGAGCCTTGGCTTTCCAGGGTATGTCACCTTTGGCTCAATTGTTCAATTGTATTTACTGAGTGCTTAATGTATGCAGAGCAGAGCACTGTTTTAAGCACTTGAGAGAGTACAATGTAACAATAAACAGATACATTCCCTGCCCACAACAAGCTTATGGGAATGGGGAATTAGGTCTACGCAGAGGAGACTAGAGAACTTCATAAGCCTTCCCACCCATTCCTAGGATTCTGACCTGTCACACACAAAAAAAAAACCAACAACAACAACAAAAAACCCTTTAAAGGTCTTTTGTATAAGTGTGAGAAAACCAGG
This sequence comes from Tachyglossus aculeatus, assembly GCF_015852505.1. Classification (NCBI taxonomy): domain Eukaryota; kingdom Metazoa; phylum Chordata; class Mammalia; order Monotremata; family Tachyglossidae; genus Tachyglossus; species Tachyglossus aculeatus. The sequence goes on along the minus strand of NC_052067.1, from coordinate 99,471,370 downwards.
AAGACCGATGGAGTTCACACTGACCTTGATGTTGAAGGTAGATGGGAGGTTTGGAAGAGCATACTACCTTGGGCCCTCCTTCTCTGCCTGCAGAGTAGTAGTCCAAAACCCATTCAAATAAGCGAGGGTGTGTGCCCAAAAGGCCGGTGGATTTGTGAAAGTCAATAATTCTACACCTAGAAGTCAATCCGTGAAAAAATATTGCTGAAAGCACAATTTTAATGTTAAACTACCTCTAAATCACCCTTGATAGTGAGTACCAAGAACCATATGCCCTTCTCTTCATGAGGCATCCAGGGATCAAAATAACTTCAGCCACTATTCTTTTATAACTTCTGCTACCAGCAGCCAACCCACCAAATAAGTAGTCCTGCTTCACAGTAGAGCAGAGATTTTAACATTGAAATTACACCTGGATACCTAGTTGTAATAAACATTCGGAATGGAATATAAGCACAAACACATTCCAATCAGGTCCATATATGGCCTCAGAGACTTCTGGCTTTCCCTTTCCCTATAGTAATAATAATGATGATGGCATTTGTAAAGTGCCTACTATGTGTCAAGCACTGTTCTAAGTGCTGGGGTAGAGACAGGATAATCAGGGTGGATAGAGGCCCTGCCCCATATGGGGCTCACAGTCTTCATCCCCATTTTACAGATGAGGCAAATGAAGCACAGAGAAGTGAAATGACTTGCCTACAGTCACACAGTAGACAAGTGGCAGAGCCGGGATTAAAACCCAGGTCCTAGAATCCGTGTCCTTCTGACTCCCAGCCCATGCTCTATTTACTAGACCATGCTGCTTCTCAAAAGCTCCTCTAAACTGGAGGATTTTTTTTTTAATAAAAGCATCAGTAAGAATACTGTGCTTTTTTCTAATTTTAAGAAAAAAAAATTCCTAAGAACATAATTCTTTCATTCTTACCACCTCAATTACAGTAATATCTTGCTGTAAGCAAAACTGTGATCACCTAGAGTGGTTACCAAATGTAGTTTTCACGTTACCCCGTAGGCAAAATGGCATCTGAATGAATAATGTTGATGCCTACCCTGCCGGGGGCTGAATGCCTAAAATTTATGGGACGGAGAAGACAGGAGCTCTTTTCCTTGGCAGGGGCCTACAGATACTCCCTCCTCCCCACACTCAATTAATTCAGAGTGAACAGTGCATTAGCAAATGATAAGGAAATGAAAATGTTCGCCTTTTCAGCATTTTTCGGCCACATGAAATACCCAAACAAATCATCAGCTCCCACATCTAGCAAGAGAATTGGAAAGCAGCATGCACCACATAAACTGCATTTGGATTTTCTCCCTTTATTCGCTCCACCCTCAGCCAAGGCATTTACATACATACACATAATTCATTTATATTGTCTGTCTGCCCCTCCAAACTGTAAGCTCCTTATGGGCAAGGAACATGTCCACCCACTCCGTTATACTGTACTCTCTCAAGTGCTTAGTACTGGGTACTCCACACATAGTAAGTGCTCAATAAATACAACTGATTGATAAATGTTTCATGTCTGAAAATGAAAGGTCTCTTTTCAAATGGTCCCTGGGAGAAGTGTGGAAAAACCATTCTGAACATGAGACAAAACAGTCCCAGTTTCTAAAGAGCCAGTCACAGTCAGTTTCCCACAAGGATTTCACGTTTCGAATATGACATTTGGTTAAAAATTTTTTTTTAAATCCATGAGGCTTTACTTTGATTCGGAACTGGCATCTTGTGGGTTGATTAGGTAAAACCCAGGCCAGAATAACAAATGCGGATATAGGACTGGAAGAAAATTCAGTCAACATGTCGTTATTGTCAGTAGAGGAGGTTTTCAAGGCTGGACTAATGACGCTAAGAAGCGGTACAAAATACCCAGTTCATAAAGAGCTGGTCACTAAGTAAATGCTTGATTGATCTGCTGGAGTTTCAATAGGGGAAAATTGAAACACACATGTATTCAGTGGAAAGTTTTAGAAGTTAAAATAGGGAGGTCACATTAAAAATGGGTGACCACAAAGTGCTTGAGGCATGCGAAGACAGACAAGCCAAAGTTAGCTCAACTCAGACCCTGGACTCTGAATTTCTCACTCAAAGCCGTGTTACAGAAGTTCACCATGGCAATTTAAAATAGAATATTTACCTTCTGGGTTCAGTTAAGGATTGGAAATTCAAAGGTAAACCTAAAGATTGGCAAAGCTGTAAAAGAGATATGGAAAATAATCTTTAGATACATACTTGAGCCTGAGCGAGGTAAGCAATGAATATATTTCACAGGCTCCGATCCAAGCTTTGGTCCCCTGTAACCTGTTATTGAGTTGAGAGGCTCCCTGAGGATCAAAACCTTCCTCCCATGCATCTTCAATCATAGACTGAAGCTTTGGAATGCAAGGAACTGACATATCTGAAATTATACAGAAAGTGTACACCTTTTACAGTCACCACATAACATTTTCAGGGCAGACAAGAAGCATTCTCTTTGTAACTGGGGGCACAGCTGCATTTGAAATTCACAAGCCCTAGTTTTACTACAGCCAAGGGGAATGCTTTTATTTAATTCACACGTGAAAAGATCTAGCACCTGTTCATCCCCAATCTGGTCACTTTCCTTAACCATTTCTCCATAGTCCTGGGTCATTCATTCAATCGTATTTATTAAGAGCTTACTGTTTGTAGAGCACTGTACTGAGTGCTTGGGAAGTACAAATCAGCAACACACAGAGACGGACCCTACCCAATAACGAACGGGCTCACAGTCTAGAACAACATAATCTTGCTTCAGATGAAACAGAAACTGTAATAAACTATCAGTGATGAATGCTGTGAAGTGACTTGCCCTATAGACCAAGTTACCTGACCATCATCATCATCAATGGCATTTACTGAGCGCTTACTGTGTGCGGAGCACAGATACTAACTTGAGGAAGATTAAGGTGGCATGGTCTCAGAATTCCAGAACATTTCAACGAGCCATTTGTCCTATCTGCTTCACTCCTTCCTGCAGCCTGAGCTCTTACTTTTCTATAAAGAGGCTTATAATAATAATATAATTATAATAATATTATAATAATAGGTTAATAATAATAATTCTGATATTTGTTAAGCACTTACTATGTCCCAGGTACCGTACTAAGCGCTGGGGTGGATACCAGGAAATCGGGTTGAGTACAGTCCCTGTCCCACGTGGGGTTCACAGTCTCAACCCCCATTTTACAGATGAGGTAACTGAGGCCCAGAGAAGTGAAGTGGCTTGCCCAAGGTCACCCAGCAGACGAGTGGCAGAGCCGGGATTAGAACCCATGACCTTCTGACTCCCAGGTTTGTGCTCTACCCACTATGCCAGAAAGAATGTTTTTTCAAAGAAGGTCTTGGGCTTGAGCGGCTAAAGTTTAAATTTATAAAGGGCCACCCCGAGCCTCTAAATTCAGCGAATGAGGTGGAGGAATACAGTAACAGCTGATGTGGAATCACAAAGCAGGGGGAGGTCCGTGCACAAAACGTACGCATGCACACACAAAGTCTTGCTTTCGTAAAAGCGTGTATTTTCCGTGATGCACGGGCCTATGTAGGTAGGCCTGGGCCTCTATTACTCAAAACTAGAAGGGTCTACATCCAAATTTTCCTGATCTCTGAACTCTACATGTAACTCCATTTGTCGTACCTTTCAGACAGTCTTTATAGGCATCATTTCGTAATAGGGACGAAAGGAGCATTTGGAAATTTCTGTAGCCACAACCCCAACCTTTGTCTCCTAAAGACGAATGGAAGTGATCCACTTCCATGGAAAGCCAGACACGACGAACGTCTCGGAGATCGTTCTGATAGCACCTATGTAAGGCCTCGATAATCCCTGAAGGAAAGAAAATATAGAAAGCGCAGAGTGAGTTCCTTGCTAAAGACTAGGCAGGGAACTCATATACACAGATGGTAAGAGAAATCTCACAAAGACTACTAAAAGTGGAGCCACCGAAAAGGCTGGCTACTTTGTTTCTGCCTTTGTGGCTGATCCAACGAGAACCTGTGGTTACTGAAATGCTACAGACAAAAATTCATTAGTGACCAGGGTACAAGGGCCCAGGTTCAAGTGTATAACATTACAAAGAGAAATGTTTTCAGTCCTAACATAAAAATGATTTCAAATAGGGGAGCAATTTTATGATTTTCCCTGGCTGAATTTCCAATGGTGACCTGGAAATCCAAGGTCACCACACGTGTGTGCCCTTGAACGGGGCACGAAGGACTCACCCGATGTTCTTGTTTTTCCATCGTCAACGCCAAAAGCTAATGACTCCATCATCTCGGCTTTCCGCTTGTGAAATTCTGAAGGCTGCATCCTGCCCCTGCCCACTTCTAGTTCCATGTTTCGCAGCTGCTGCTGCTTGTATCCTCCAGAGCTGTCCAGGCCATACTGCCTCTAATAGAAAGAAACACGAATAACTCGCTACATCGGGGGCTGGTGCTGCCATTTCACGCAGCGCTTCCCACGACGCTGAGACAACACAAGACGGATGAGCAGCAGAAAGGCTCCTGGGCACTTTAGGTGAGCTGGGGTTGCAGATATAGGTCTTTCACTCAACTGGGCCATTTATTCATTCATTCAATTGTATTTATTGAGCTCTGAGAGCACTGTCCTAAGCACTTGGGAGAGTACAACAGTACAACACATTCCCTTCCCACAACGAGTTTACTGCTGACAGGCCAGTCAAGAGACTAGCTAACTTACATCCTTGGCTTCTGGATACTGGCAGTGTTGCTCTCAGAAAACACGGGCAAGTCACTTAACTTCTCTGTGCCTCAGTTCCCTCAACTACCAAATGAGTATTCAATACCTGTTCTCCCTCCTACTTAGACGGTGAAGACCCATATTGGACCTGATTATCTTTTATCTACCCCAGTGCTTGACACATAATAATAATAATAATGGCATTTATTAACCGCTTACTATGTGGGAAACACTGTTCTAAGCACTGGTGAGGTTACAAGGTGATCAGGTTGTCCCTCGGGGGGCTCACAGTCTTCATCCCCATTTTACAGGTGAGGCCCAGAGAAGTGAAGTGACTCGCCCAAAGTCACACAGCTGACAAGTGGCGGAGCCGGGATTTGAACCCATGACCACTGACTCCAAAGCCCGGGCTCTTTCCACTGAGCCACGCTGCTTCTCTTAAATAGTAAGCGCTCACCAAATACCACAATTGTTATTATTATTACTACAAAACAAATGGGTACTTTTATCCAAAATTCTCCCATGGCTGAGCTAGTTTGAACATGGAATAAACATTCTGGGTATCAACTATTGAATGCACAATTACCAATGTGCTCATTACCAATGTAGTAACATGCTGCTAGAAAGCACATCACCTGAGAACAAAACGTGGTCATTTTGGCTGGACGACCCTCCTGGCGGGACCTGCCTTTTCTAGAAGACTTAAGTCTAAAAGGTCTAGATGGTTTGCAGGTTGTCATTGCTGTACATATGGAAGTTGAAGCTGTGGGAGCGAATGAGCTCCCCAAGGGAGTGGGTGTAGATTGAGAATTGACGGGGTCACAGAACTGAGCCTTGAGGCATCCCACAGTTAGAGGGTGGGAAGCAGAGGAGCAAGAGAAAAATTGAGAAGGAATGGTCACAGACATAGGAGGAGAACCAGGAAAGGAGAGTGTTGGTGAAGCAAAAACCCCACACTGAACAGGAAAAATACCACTTGGAAAAAAGTATGCCTTAAAGCTCACACTGCTTTGCTTCTAATTAATTGAAATGCATATACTAGAGTACTGTTGGCTGTATAACATGCTCAAATACTGCAGCACCTGTGGAAGCAAAGTATTCCAAACTTTTAAAGATCTTGTTTTTGTCCCATCCCTGGGACCTTATCTCCATTTCATGGGAGAAGAAATTAAGCAGCAGGTCAGGGACCAGTGACCTTTTTTCTGGGTTTTACCAGGAATTCTGCCAAACCTAAGATTTCAAAACCCCTACACTTTACTCTCCAATTCACGAGTCTCTCTAGCGTGTCCTTCCAAATCATTCCTGAACCTGCCAACTGGCGGGCATTACTGGAGTGGAGGCTAGCTGATCTTGGCTTATGCGTGGGTTTCCGCAAGAATTCCCAGGATGTAACTGCATTCCAAGCTGAATTGACAGGCTTGGAAATCGCCTATCGGAAGTTTGTAACTTCAGGTGAGAGCCTGATGTTATTTTTCCCATTATAAGCCTGGCAGCCCCCGGCAGCCATCAGTGCCTTCCCACTTCAGGCAAGCTCTCCCCAGCCACAACCTGGGGCTAGGACCTGCTTGGAATCCACCAAGCCAGTCCCTCCCCGAGACGACACAGTTGAGTTCCCCCCGCTGCCGTGGGCACAGGACTAGGGGATGGCTTGATGTCAATGTCGATCTGACATCATCCGAAATTTGGACCAGGAATCACCACGATCCAGGATCTTTTTCCTAACTCTATGGCAAGAAGTCAGGGTTCTAGCACTGTCTTTCCTCACTGGAAAACCAGAAAGAACCCGACTTCTATCCCCCGCCTGAAAGCTGGACGATGCATCAACCACAAGGAGTTCCTTACAGACTGGAACTCCATAAATCAATCAACCGTATTTATTGAGCGCTTACTGTGTGCAGATTGCTGTACTAAGCGCTTGGGAAGTACAAGTTGGCAACATATAGAGACAGTCCCTACCCAACGGTGGGCTCACAGTCTAAAAAGTGGGCTCACAGTCTAAAAACACAAACACAGTCCCCCTTCTCAGGAGTTGTTTTCTCAGAAAAGGTAGGACAAAGAAAATCCAGTTCACCTTAGCAAAAACGGAAGATTGGATTACTATCCTATGGTGTTGGCCAGGACCGGAGGGAGAGGAGCATTGAAGAAAGAGACAGCAGGAAAATAATGTCACTGATCACAACAAAATGGGGGGAAATTCCAGCATAAGTGCATAAGTTAACAAGTGAATGCACCTAGAAACTGTCTGTACCAGAAAGTCCTAGAGAAATCAGCGAGGGGGTAGGTAGAGTAAGAAAAGGAAAACAGGGGAAAGAGGGTAAACATCAAATAAGGGAGAAATTACAGAAATAAAACTGCCTTCTTTACATCAGTAATACAAATGAATGTGAGAGGTAGAACCAGGCCTGCTGAAATCCAAGATTTGGTCTAGACTGTAAGCTCGTTGTGAGCGGGTAAAGGGGCTACTCTGTTATATAGTATTCTCTAAAGCACTTAGTACAGGGCTCTGCACAAAGTAAGCACTCAACAGATATCAATCGGCTGACATATTCGTGATTGCCCACGCACTGCAAACTTTTGGCACAAAAACAGAAGACGGAACACGTGTACTGGCTAGATCACAAAGTACAGCTACTTTGTGTTATTCAAATATTTGTAGTTTATAACGACATTACAAAATTCCATCACTACAGAGAAGCAGCGTGGCTCAGTGGAAAAGAGCACGGGCTCTGGAGTCAAAGGTCATGGGCTCAAATCCCAGCTCCACCAATTGTCAGCTGTATGACTTTGGGCAAGTCACTTAACTTCTCTGTGCCTCAGTGACCTCATCTGTAAAATGGGGATTAAGACTGTGAGCCCCCCATGGGACACCCTGATCACCTTGTAACCTCCCCAGTGCTTAGAACAGTGCTTTGCAGGTAGTAAGCGCTTAATAAATGCCATCATTATTACTATTATTACATCAGGGAACAACAAGACCTAAGAGAAATAGGCCTAGGCCGCAAGTAGGAGGCCTACTGCTGTGAGCCCCATGTGAGACCTGATTTTTATCTGACCTCATTATCTTACATTTACCCCAGTGCTTAGTACGATTCTTGGCCCACATTAAGCACTTCAATAGCGCAATTACTATTATTGGGTTGCAAAAATTATGTGGAGAAATTGGGGTAGTTAGAATAACCACAGTAGTTTTCAGGCTCCTCTAGCCAGGACTGCCCTGGGTCCAATCTGCTATAAAGAACCCAACATTTTAGATGTCGTCTAGATTGCTCTCTTTTTCCCACTTGCTGGTAGATGCAGTGAAGGAGAGAGCAAGATGGTAATAATAATAATAATAATAATGGCATTTATTAAGTGCTTACTATGTGGAAAGCACTGTTCTAAGCGCCGGGGAGGTTACAAAGTGATCAGGTTGTCCCACGGGGGGCTCACAGTCTTAATCTCCATTTTACAGATGAAGTAACTGAGGCCCAGAGAAGTTAAGTGACTTGCCCAAAGTCACACAGCTGACAATTGGCAGAGCTGGGATTCGAACCCATGATCTCTGACTCCAAAGCCCGGGCTCTTTCCACTGAGCCACGCTGCTTCTCTGTCAGTACCCCTGACTCCTTGCTCATACCCTTTTTGTGTTTGTGGCATTTCTTAAGCGCTTACTCTGGGCCAGACTCTGTACTAAGTGCTGGAGTAGATATGAGGTAATCCAGTTGGTCATGGTTCCTGTCTCACATGGGGCTCACAGTCTTAATCCCCATTTTACAGATAAAGTAATACGCACGGAGAAGTGAAGTGACTGGCCCAAAGTCACACAATGGACAAGTGGCAGAGCCTGGATTAGAAACCAAGTCCTTGTGACACTCCATCTACTAGGCCTTGCTGCTTCCCTATTTTCTATGAAGAATGGCTAAATTTTCCGTTTTTGAACCTGTAGTTTCTGGAACTCTTCCATCTCCTGTCTTGATTCTTCATACTTTCTTTGCCTGTCTTCTTCCTCCTGGAGTTGTTGAGCCAATTTCAGATCACTTGAGCATCCATCTCTGTCCCCACCTGGCAATGATGTTTAAGATACAGGGTAAAGAAAAATAGAAAAAAAAAAGTCACAGTAAAATAAAGTACCAGAAGTCACAAAGCTTCATTTTAAAAATACCTCCAGTTGATAAAGTTTGTCTCTGTAATATTAAACTAGTCACTAAAGAGAGCCAGATACCTCAACAGAGCACTATAATACATGACAACAGGAAGCCTGGGAGCTCTGAAATTGAATAAATGGACTTCTGAAGTCACACATTGAATTTCACTGTTATAATAAGATGTGGCAATAAATGGTCATCTGAAATTACATTAAAATTCTGTCAGACATGGAAGCACAAGGTGCAAACTTCTTTTGAAAAGCAATCAATTTAGAAATGTACATAGAAGAAGAAGAAGAAGAAGAAAAAGAAGGAAGAAGGAAGGAGAAGAAGGAAGGAGAAGAAGGAAGGAGAAGAAGGAAGGAGAAGGAAGGAGAAGAAGGAAGAGGAAGAAGGAAGAGGAAGAAGGAAGAAGAAGGAAGAGGAAGAAGGAAGAGGAAGAAGGAGGAAGAAGAAGAAGAAGAAGAAGGAGGAGGAGGAGGAGGAGGAGGAGGAGAAGGAGAAGAGGAGAAGAAGAAGAGGAAGAAGAAAAGAAGAAGAAGAAAGAAGAAGAAGAAAGAAGAAAAAGAAGAAAGAAGAAAGAAGAAGAAAGAAGAAAGAAGAAGAAAGAAGAAAGAAGAAGAAAGAAGAAAGAAGAAGAAAGAAGAAGAAGAAAGAAGAAAAAGAAAGAAGAAAGAAGAAGAAGAAAGAAGAAGAAGAAAGAAGAAGAAGAAAGAAGGAGAAGAAAGAAGAAGAAAGAAGGAAGAAGGAGGAAGGAGGAAGGAGGAAGAAGGAAGAAGGAAGAAGAAAGAAGAAGAGAAGCAGCGTGGCTCAATGGAAAGAGCCCGGGCTTTGGAGTCAGAGGTCATGGGTTCAAATCCTGGCTCCGCCAATTGTCAGCTGTGCGACTTTGGGCAAGTCACTTCACGTCTCTGTGCCTCCGTTCCCTCATCTGTAAAATGAGGATTAAGACTGTGAGCCCCCTGTGGGACAATCTGATCACCTTGTAACCTCCCCAGCGCTTAGAACAGTGCTTTGCACATAGTAAGTGCTTAATAAATGCCATCATTATTATTATTACAAGAATGAAAATAAAGAGAGGCATTAAAGCAGGAGAACCCATAATTTAAGAAGTGGAGTTGCTTGGGAGTTTAGATGCAGCCCTGTATAATAATAATAATAATAATAATAATAATAATAATAATAATAATAATGTTGATATTTGTTTAGGTGCTATGTGCCAAGCACTGTTCTAAGCACTGGGGTAGATACAAGGTAATCAGGTTGTCCCATGTAGGGCTCACAGTCTTCATCCCCATTTTACAGATGAGGGAACTGAGGCACAGAGAAGTGACTGGCCCAGCATCACACGGCTGACAAGTGGCGAAGGCGGGATTAGAACCCACGACCTCTGACTCCCAAGCCACACCTCTTTCCATTAAGCCACGCTTCTTCCTATATCAGGAAGGAGGATGCAGCCTAGTGGAAAGAACATGGGCCTGGGAATCAGAGGGCCTGGATTCTAATTCCGGCTCTGTCGGTTGCTTGCTGTCTGACCCAAAGGTGTGTCTCATACAGTGCTTTGCACACAGTAAGCACTCAATAAATACGATTGATTGATTGATCGATTAAATAGTTACTCTTCCTCCTTTTTAGATTGTGAGCCCCATGTGGGACAGGATTTACGCTCAACCTGATTAATTTGTATCTACCTCGGCACTTAGAACAGTGCTCGACACCCAGTAAGTGTTTCAATAGCAATAATAATGATTATCATTATTATTATTATTATTATTGTTGTTGTGGTTAACCTTCCAAAATCCCATCAGGTTTTCAGATTATAAATGCAGGTAACGAAGCTGCATGGTCTAGTGGAAAGAGCTTAGGCCCAGGAGGCAGAGGACCTTACTCCGGCTCCGCCACTTATCTGATGTGTGACCTTGAGCAAGTCACATCACTTTTCTGCGCCTCAGTTATCTCATCTGCAGAATAGGCATTAAGACCCTGAGCCCTGTGGGAGGCAAGGAACGTGTCCAACCTGATTATCGGGTGTTTACCCCAGCACTTAGGACGGTGCCTGGCATGCAAGGCTTAAATACTATAAAAATCAGGTATCAACAATGTTAGATCTTCTTTCACACGAGAGAAGCTGAATGCCAGTGACATGCACATAGGTGTCCCCGCCACCCCCAGAAACACTCCCAAATCACCTACCAAGCAGTTACCTTAGCGATCCTCCCTGGGCCTGGTAAGCCACTAAGGGCAGCTCTACGGATAATAATAATAATAATAATAATAATAATAATAATAATAATAATAATAATAATGATGGCATTTGTTAAGCGCTATGTGAAGAGCACTGTTCTAAGCGCGGGGGGGATACAGGGTGATCAGGTTGTCCCACGTGGGGCTCACAGTCTTAACCCCCGTTTTGCGGATGAGGGAACTGAGGCTCAGAGAAGTTAAGTGACTTGCCCAAGGTCACACAGCAGACATGTGGCGGAGCCGGGATTCGAACCCATGACCTCTGACTCCAAAGCCCGGGCTCTTTCCACTGAGCCACGCTGCTTCTCCGGATCACCTTTTCCCACCTGAAAACAATCCAGTTTCTGCAAAGCTGGACTGAAGAGACGTGAAGTAACTCGCCCAAGGTGTCACACAGCCGACACGGGGCAGAGCCGGAATTAGAACCCAGGTCCTTCAGACTCACAGGCCTGTGCTCTATCCACTAGGCCCACACTGCTCCTTGGCTCTCGAATGTGAAGGACCGATATTTAAAATGATAATCCAGGATTTGTGGTTCAAGCCAGAAATTGCTTTTTTTCCCCCCTCATGTTTTAAGAGCCCGGTGGTAAGGTGCTAAAAGTTCTTAGCGATATTAAAGTTTTCATTGTTCATCTTACCTTCTGCAAAGCTGCTTTCTTCGATATGCAAGTCCACATGTTCCCGGAGAATCTGGTAATTTGTGCAAACCAGTCTACACATTGGACATTCATAGTGATGTTGACCACTGCCTGCATTTGAGACAGAGTTCTTATCAGTTTGGCTTAATCAGTTTCACCACTGTTGATTATCTTAAATCCTTAATCAAAACTGTTTAAATTTCTTTCTAAAGTAGAGGTTTGCCCTCCACTTACACAATCGCCGCCCTTTCCAGTCCGTCCTTCTCCCTATCTCTCCAGAGGAGACACAATCAGCTTTCAACTGTTTGAATTCATGAGACACAAATGTTTCAGAGAAGTAAAGAAAAATGGGTTTGGCTCCCTCAATAGGAACAAGCCTAATTGTGTTGCCATATCTCCAAATAAATATCTTCTTGCGATTATCCAAACTAAAGATAACCCAAGTAACAGTTTTCCATTACATATACACCTGTGTGCATGCCTGCCCTTCGTATTAGATGACATCACAGAGGTGAAATATTACCCATGCCTACGAACGTGCCTGAAAAGTTCAGTATGGGATTTAAACACATGTTCTTGCGTTGTTTTTAAGTAAAGATAGATCCTTTTTGTGCTAGTACAGGGACTGGCAACCTTTCCGTGTAAAAGGGCCAAATTAAAATGAACCCCTTGACCGACAGGTGTTCAAAGAACAATTATATGATTCATGTGACATCAATACATCACTCTGCATACAGCACACTATAATGACATCACCATGCCATGTGGTGCTTTTTTTTTATTTTTGTGGTATTTGTTAAGCACTTACTATATGTCAGGCATTGTAATAAGCGCTAATTATATGATGCATGCCCCCCCCCATAATGTGACATCAATGCATCACTCTGCACTCTGCATACAGCACAATATAATGACATCACTGTGCCATGTGGTGCTTTTATTAATTTTTGCGGTATTTGTTAAGCACTTACGATGTGTCAGGCATTGTAATAAGCGCTGGGTAGATACATCATCATCATCATCATCATCATCAATCGTATTTATTGAGCGCTTACTGTGTGCAGAGCACTGTACTAAGCGCTTGGGAAGTACAAATTGGCAACATATAGAGACAGTCCCTACCCACCAGTGGGCTCACAGTCTAAAAGGGGGAGACAAAGAACAAAACCAAACATACTAACAAATTAAAATAAATAGAATAGATATGTACAAGTAAAATAGAGTAATAAATATGTACACACTAATCAGGTTGGACACAGTCCACGTCCCACATGGGGCTCACGGTCTTAATCCCCATTTCACAGATGAGGTAACTGAGGCACAGAGAAGTGAAGCGACTTGCCCATGGTCACCCGTCAGACGACCGGCAGAGCCGGGATTAGAACCCAGGTCCTTCTGACTTTCCAGGCCCCTGTTTCTATCCGCGAGAGCACACTGCTTCTCCTCACCCGCTGCTTCGTAGCAACAGTTGTCGCTGCTTCCCGGGAAGAGAGAAGGGCTGACTCTGGCCGGGGTCAGTCTGATCCCCTTCCCCAGGAGCGTGGGAGGGCAGAGCCCGCTGAGCCGGGCATGGGCAGGCAGGGCAAAGATCTCCGTCGGGGCTCATGACAGGCGACGGAGCTCATCGGCTGCTTCTGACAGAAGGCTCCATCATCACCTGAGCAATACGGTGGGAGAAAGTCTCACCCAACAAACCAAAGACGGAATTCCCGCTCCTGATGAGCTTACCCTGTATCGGTGCGTCTAGTAGATCGGCATGCTCTATTTTTATGTGCACTTCCACATCTTCACCATATCTCTCTCTCTTCCCACAGAATGGGCATTCCGGCATATCAGACGGTGTACCGTTCAATGATGTACTACTCATTCCAGGGGCGTCGGGTGGCTTCGGTTCCCTTTCCGAAAATTCAGCCACATTTTCTGAATTAAATGTTTTACTGCTTAAAGTGGCATTAGTGTGGCTGAAACTTGCATGTTTCAACTCTTCAGCTGTACCAGGAATGCTTAAATCTGTTTGGACTCCAGTTTTAGCCTCTTTCTTGGCTTGCCTATAAGAAGTTCTACCCTGTACTGTGTTGATCCTCTCAATACCTCCTTCGGATTCATTCCCCTCCGGATGGGCTGCTTCAATATGGAAATTCATTTCATCATAATTTACACCAGTCAACTCGCAGAATGGGCAGATGACTTCACTTTCCAGATGATCTCTAACGAGGTGGGTCTTCATTTCTGATTTAGAGCTTACCACTGCTCCGCAAATGTCGCAGGTGAACATGGTCCCCGAAGAACCTGGAAAAAAGGCCAGTCATTAGGTTACACTAGAGAACATAACTTTCAGGGAGGAAAAAAAAGAAAAGATAGAATTGATAAATCGACTTGAACCCAACTGCTAGGTGATAGTAGCAAATGACTAGAGTCGGGTGTTAATATGAGGTTCCCATGCACCAAACTAACTGCAAAAGCAGCACAGGGCAGAAAAGCAAGTCTTCCACTTAGTTCTTATCCTAGAACTGCCCTATTACTTTCCTGCAGTCAGTTAGTCAGTCAATTGTATTTATTGGGAGCTTATTGTGTTCAAAGCACCACACTAAACACTTGGGACAGGACATATACAACAAACTTTACATTTTATATAATAAAATAACATACATTCCCTGCCCACAGGCTCACAGTCTAGAGACGGCACCTTCCGCTTGCCGGCTTTAGGCCCCCAGGAAGGACATGACTCATTCACTCATTCAATTGTATTTATTGAGCGCTTACTGTGTGCAGAGCACTGTACTAAGTGCTTGGAAAGTACAATTCAGCAACAGAGAGAGACAATCCTTGCCTACAATGGGCTTACAGTCTAGAAGTGGGGGGGAGACGGACATCAAAACAAGTAAACAGGCATCAACAGCATCAATCTAAATAAACAGAGTTATAGATACACACACATCAAAACAAGTAAACAGGCATTAATATAAATAGAATTATAGATATGTACACATATACACCTGTATATATGTTTGTACTGATTTATTACCCTATTTATTTTACTTGTACATATTTACTATTCTACTTATTTTATTCTGTTAATATGTTTCGTTCTGTTGTCTGTCTCCCCCGTCCAGACTGTGAGCCCGCTGTTGGGTGGGGACCGTCTCTACCTGTTGCCAACTTGTACTTCCCAAGCGCTTAGTCCAGTGTTCTGCACACAGTAAGTGCTCAATAAATACGGTTGAATGAATGAATGAATGAATACGCAAGTGCTGCGGCGGTGGGGGTGGTTAGAGCAAAGGGAGAGAGTCCAGGCGATCATCATCAATCGTATTTATTGAGCGCTTATTATGTGCAGAGCACTGTACTAAGCGCTTGGGAAGTACAAATTGGCAACATAGAGAGACGGTCCCTACCCAACAGCAGGCTCACGGAGGCGAGGGGGAGCTGAGGAAAAAGGGGGCTTAGTCCGGGATCACCAATAACATTCCCTCTCACTTAACTTCTCCGGGCCTCAGTTCCCTCATCTGTAAAACGGGGATGAAGACTGTGAGCCCCACATGGGACAACCCGATTACCTTGTATCTACCCCAGCGCTTAGAACAGTGCTTTGCACATAGTAAGCGCTTAACAAATACCAACATTATTATTCCTATCCCCTCTCAAGATACCCTGGGCAAGCTCTCACTTTCCACCGTCTCTTTTTCCATCTAACCTTGCCCGACAGAGGAGTCCTGTGATGGCTGCCCCCTTTTACTCTCCCTGCTAAGCTCCCCACGAGTTATCTATCCTCCAGCCCCCTGGCATTAGAAAGCTTGCGCTAATGCTTCTCTATACGAGGAACTGTGCCTCATCTCCATTATTATTTATTTATTTTACTTGTACATATCTATCCTATTTATTTTATTCTGTTAGTATGTTTGGTTTTGTTCTCTGTCTTCCCCCTTTTAGACTGTGAGCCCACTGCTGGGTAGGGACTGTCTCTATATGTTGCCAATTTGTACTTCCCAAGCGCTTAGTACAGTGCTCTGCACATAGTAAGCGCTCAATAAATACGATTGATGATGATGATCTCCCCGTGGGCCAGACCCGGGTTCGAAAGACCGTCCCAGACAGGGTACGGTTACTTCGGCAGGCCCAAATGGATACTCGTGCTCTTCTCAATCACAGCGTGTTCTCATGCTCTATTCATCCCTCAATCCCACACCTGTTCCTTCAGATTTTCAGCATTTTCATGGAACTCTCTGGAAGATATTTACCTTCCATCAGCCCCGCTCCACAAACTCCTTTTTGATAAACAAGTACCTCCCCTTGCCCCCACAACCTCCACAACTGATTGGGAAAACTCCTGTAAGACTGAACCACCAGAGAAGTAGCGTGGCCTAGTGGAAAGAGCACAGGCCAGGGAGTTAGAAGGACCTGGGTTCTAATTCTGGCTCCGCCACTTGTCTGCTGTGTGATCTATTTTGTTAGTATGTTTGGTTTTGTTCCCTGTCTCCCCCTTTTAGACTGTGAGCCCACTGTTGGGTAGGGACTGTCTCTCTATGTTGCCACCTTGTACTTCCCAAGCGCTGAGTACAGTGCTCGGCACAGAGTAAGTGCTCAATAAATACGATTGATTGATTGATCTTGGGCAAGTCACTTAATTTCTCTGTGCCTCAGTTCCCTCATCTGCAAAATGGGGATTCAATACCTGTTCTCCCTCCTACGTAGACTGTGGTGCTCCATGTGGGACCTGATTATCGTGTATCTACCCCCAGCACTTAGCACATAGTAAGCACTTAAATACTATTAATACACCTCCTTGTCACTTGAAGGAGCACCTGACCAGATAGATGCCTCCCTCATATAATAGTAATGATGGCATTTGTTGAGCGCTTACTATGTGCCAAGCACTGTTCTAAGCACTGGGGTAGATATAAGGTAATCAGGTTGCCCCACGTGGGGCTCACAGTCTTAATCCCCATTTTCCAGATGAGGTAACGGAGGCACAGATAAGTTAAGTGACTTGCCCAAAGTCACACAGCTGACAAGTGGTGGAGCCGGGATTAGAACCCATGACCTCTGATTCCCAAGTCCGGGCTCTTTCCACTGAGCCACGCTGCTTCCTCTGAAACACATGGCAGGAGGTCTTTCCTCATGACTCACACGTCATAGAAATAATAATAATAATAATACTGATGGCATTTATTAAGCGCTTACTATATGCAAAGCACTGTTCTAAGCGCTGGGGAGGTTACAAAGTGATCAGGTTGTCCCACGGGGGGCTCACAGTCTTAATCCCCATTTTACAGATGAGGTAACTGAGGCCCAGAGAAGCGACTTGCCCAAAATCACACAGCTGACAATTAGGGGAGCCAGGATTTGAATCCATGACCTCTGACTCCAAAGCCCGTGCTCTTTCCACTGAGCCATGCTGCTTCTCTACAACAAATTAGAAGGAATGTTCTCAGTGACACTTGCTTCCTTTATTCATGGATTTGTATAGTATATGTAGTTTCAACATGCACGAGGTC
The DNA here is from genome assembly GCF_015852505.1 of Tachyglossus aculeatus. Lineage (NCBI taxonomy): Eukaryota > Metazoa > Chordata > Mammalia > Monotremata > Tachyglossidae > Tachyglossus > Tachyglossus aculeatus. The sequence continues at coordinate 99,454,148 of NC_052067.1, read as the reverse complement.
ATTCCTTGAAAATGTTATTTTTGGATTGCAAATCACATTGAAGACCTCAAATAGAAACATGACTTACCAAGCATGGATTCTTTCATTTTTCTTGCGCTATATTGTGGGATTTGAGGTCATACTTGGTCCTTAAAGTTCCCAAATGGGCACCCGACAGGAAACATGTCAAGCATGACCCCTTTGAGAATCTATCTCAGGTGTGCTTGTCTGAGCCTTTATTATGTAAGGCAAGGATTTGTACGCTGTTAAATGATTAATTTAGTTGGGCTTTCAGCTTTACTGCAACCATCACCCAAACCTAGTTAGCTGAACAGACTTCAATTTAGGCAATCACTTCTTCCAAAACACACTCAATTCTGCCATAACACGTGTTCTCGAGGTGCATTTTCGATCAAACGCGTGAAACATTCTCCTGTTTGGGTGTGACGTGCCGCAGCCCTGGAAAGGTGAGCCCTACAATGCATGAGGCTTCAGAGAATGCAACCCCCATGTTATAGAACTAAAAGTGCAGAAGTCTTTTTAGCTAAAAACATGTACCTTTGAAAAAAAATTCAAACTTTGTTATACAATAATGTTGCACTGAAATAGAAATTTTCAAACACACTTCACTCAGACAGTGATCAAGTAATGGAACTAATGACCAGTAGAAGTCCAGCAGGCCAAAAATCTGAGGAGGCTCATGAGGGGTTTGGATAAATTCGCGGATGAGAAATCCACAGTAATAATAATAATAATGATAGCATTTATTAAGCGCTTCCTATGTGCAAAGCACGGTTCTAAGCGCTGGGGAGGTTACAAGGCAATCAGGTTGTCCCACAGGCGGCTCACAGTCTTAAATCCTATTTTACAGATGAGGGAACTGAGGCACAGAGAAGTTAAGTGACTTGCCCAAAGTCACATAGCTGACAAGTGATAAAAGATAAAAAAAAAAAAGTCAGGGATGGAGAGGTAAAATGGGAGGAAGTCCTAACCCTTAAGGGGGCTGCTCAAGATGACAATCCCCAGACAGTCCTCTAACCACTGTTGCCAATTTGTAGGCTTAACCTTGACTAAAGAAAGGTACCGATCAAGGTCTTATTTGATTTAATCATATTTACTGAGCATTTACCACGGGCAGAGCACTGTACTAAATAATAATAATAACAATAAGCAGACAGATTCCCTGCTCACAACGAGCTTAAAGTCTAGAAGGAGACAGACCTTAATCTAAATAAATAAATTACAAATATGTGTGTGAGATGGGAGCGGGCAAGGTGACTGAGTGCCTTAAAGCCAACGGTGAGGAGTTTTTGTTTGATGCAGAGGTGGCTGGGCAACCACTGGAGTTTCTTAAGGAGTGGGGAAAACACGTCCTGAACGTTTTTCGTAGAAAAATCGATCTGGGCAGCAGAGTGAAGTATGGACTGGAGTGGGGAAGAGAAAGGCGGCTGGGAGGTCAGCAAGGAGGCTGAAACAGTGATGGAGGCGGGAGAGGATATGTGATTGCATTAAGGTAGTCTTCTCAATGCAGTAAAACCTCACTATTTGCAAGGCAAAATGCAAATGGGAGGAAATAAACAAATGGGAAAAATACGGTTTCATTCCCTTACCCACAACATCAACAGCCCACCTACTGCAGCCCATACACAGTTTACCTTGGCTCAAGCCTCGCTCCCCTCTCACGTGCTGTCTCCTGAATTTGGCATTAGATTAATGATCAATCTTTAGGATCTTAATACGGAGAGCTTTTGCTGAGTACGATGTGAACCATAAGGCTGAAGGGTAAATGTTTACCAGTGTACTCAGGAACAACCATTCAAAATATTTTACATTTGGTACCTTGTCCTTCAGTTCAAAGATCACACTGCTGATAGAGATATTGAATGTTACACATCTCTTTAGAGTCTTTTTAGACTGTGAGCCCACTGTTGGGTAGGGACTGTCTCTATATGTTGCCAAATTGTACTTCCCAAGCGCTTAGTACAGTGCTCTGCACACAGTAAGCGCTCAATAAATACGATTGATGATGATGATCTCTTCCGCGCTGTGTCCCTGAAAATACAGGAGGGTACTTTTTCTAGCCCCCTGGGGTAAGTACTGCTCGGGCACTAATGGTTAAGAGGAGAAAAGTGTGTTCAACAGCAGCAGTGTGGCCCGCTGGAAAAAGCGTGTGCCTGGGAATCACAGGACTTGGATTCTACTACCAACTGCCTGCTGGATAACCTTGGATAAGTCATTCCCCTTCTCTGTGCCTCAGTTTCCTCATCTGTAATATGAGGAGTCCATGCTTGTTCTCCCTCCTACCTAGACTGTGAGCCCCATCTGAGTGGGGACTGTGTCGACCTGATTAACTTGTATCTACCCCGGTGCTTGACACACATTTAATGCTTAATAAATACCATAATAACAATGATGATAACTTCCAGCGTGGTATCATGCTGGAAGCAGGGGCTTGACCAAAGCTACTCCCTACGTCCAGCAAAGAAGGTTGCATTGTGCACAGAACAGAATCACTCTGTGACCACAATTGCAATAATAATAATAATAATATTGGTATTTGTTAAGTGCTTACTAGGTGCAAAAGCACTGTTCTAAGCGCTGGGGAGGATACAGTGTGATCAGGTTGTCCCATGTGGGGCTCACAGTCTTAATCCCCATTTTACAGATGAGGTAACTGAGGCACAGAGAAGTTAAGTGACTTGCCCAAAGTCACACTGGCCCACTCCAGAAGCCATGCCCAAGTACGATGCTCAGAGTGGTTCGTTATGGGCTAAGGGATTCTTTTCCACATTCTTGCAGAAAGGTACCTAGTGACATAATATGATCGTATAACCATCAACAGCATGTGCTGAATACCCGTGTGCAGGAGAGTACAACAGAATAAGCTGATGTGATTCTGTCCTCAAGGAGCTTACAACCTAACAGGGAAGATAGACACCAAAATAAATTGCAGGTCGGGGTGCTACATTATGGGCCTTAAAAAAAAAGTATTTTGGGTCATGGAAATGTTGTTCCATTTCATTTTTCTAAAACGTTACCTTCCCACTCAATCAATGGTATTTATTGAGCACTTACTGTGTGCAGAGCACTGTAGTAGCATCTTTTTTAACGGCATTTATTGAGTGTTTACTACGTGCTGGGGAGCTTACAAAGTGATCAGGTTGTCCCACAGGGGGCTCACAGTCTTCATCCCCATTTTCCAGATGAGGTAACTGAGGCCCAGAGAAGTGAAGTGGCTTGCCCAAAGTCACACAGCTGACAGGTGGGGAGCCGGGACTTGAACGCACGACCTCTGACTCCAAAGCCCGGGCTCTTTCCACTGAGCCCCGCTGCTTGAGAAAGTATAACTGAGTAGACAAGCAAGGTATAGGTTAAATCCTTACTATGTGCCAAGTACAATTCTGAGCACAACAGGAGACACAGAGTATCAATCGTACTTATTGAGCGCTTACTGAGCCCAGAGTGCTTGGGAGTGTACACTATATCTAACAGACATATTCCCTGCCCCCAGTGAACTTACAGTCTAGAGGGTTGGACACAGTCCCTGTGCCACATGGGGTTCATTATCTACAAATAGGCACTGAACCCCCATTTTATTGCCGGGACAACTGAGGGGCCAAGAAGTTAAATGACTTGCTCAAGATCACACAACCAGCAAGTGGCAATACTGGGATTGGAACCCAGGTTCTCTAAACTCGCAAGCCCGAGCTCTTTCCACTAATCCGCGTTCTTCTCTAATTGTACTGTTCTCTCTCATGTGCTTAAGAACAGCGCTCTGTATTCGGCAAGTACTATTCATTCATTCAATAGTATTTATTGAGCGCTTACTGTGTGCAGAGCACTGTACTAGGCACTTGGGAAGTACAAGTCGGCAACATATAGAGACGGTCCCTACCCAACAGTGGGCTCACAGGCAACAAAACAAAATACGTAGACAGGTGTCAAAATCGTCCAAACAAATAAAATTAAGTGTTTTGGGTTGACTATGGAGAAGTGTACTTCATTCATCGCTCCTCTCCTTAATTCTATGAAAGTAACATTAAGGCTAATTTGGGACTGCCTGAAAATGGCGGGTTTTGTTGCTAAGTACCAGGCCACTATTTCATGTTTTTCTGTGCTTGAACCTCCACGGTTTTTCTAATTTTTTTTTTTAATCACAAGACTATATCAATAAGTACGATTGAATGAATGAATGGATGAATGAGTTTAGTACCTAAAGGGGAAACAGGCCATACAGGAGTTCGATAAATACCAGTGATTGACTGACAACACTAGTTCTGATTTTCTCTTCCACCGTTTTATAGTAAAATAATGAACTGTTAATTCAGTAATGCCACGTGGCCAAGCACCGCCGGGACTCTGGCGCCCCCTTTTGGTTAAAGATTGAACTTTCACTCATTCAATCGTATTTATTGAGCGCTTACTGCGTGCACAGCACTGTACTAAACGCTTGGGAGAGTACACTATAGCAATAAACAGACATATTCCCTGCCCACAGCTAGCTCCTAGTCTAGAGGAGGAGGCAGGCATTATATTATTCATCCATTCATCCAATCGCATTTACAGAGCAGCAGCGTTGCTCAGTGGAAAGAGCGTGGGCTTGGGAGCCAGGGGTCATGGGTTCGAATCCCGGCTCGGCCACTTGTCGGCTGTGTGACCTTGGGCAAGTCACTTCACTTCTCTGTGCCTCAGTTACCTCTTCTGTAAAATGGGGATGAAGACTGTGAGCCCCATGTGGGACAACCTGATCACCTTCTATATATGTATATACACCTGCACATATGTATATATGTTTGTATATATGTATTACTCTATTTATTTATTTATTTTACTTGTACATATCTATTCTATTTATTTTATTTTGTTAGTATGTTTGGTTTTGTTCTCTGTCTCCCCCTTTTAGACTGTGAGCCCACTGTTGGGTAGGGACTGTCTCTTATATGTTGCCAACTTGGACTTCCCAAGCGCTTAGTACAGTACTCTGCACACAGTAAGCGCTCAATAAATACAATTGATTGATTGATTGATTGTATCCCCCCCAGCACTTAGAACAGTGCTTCGCACATAGTAAGTGGTTAACAAATACCACCATCACCATTATTATTATTGAGTGCTTACTGTGTGCAGAGCACTGTACTAAACGCTTGGGAGAGTACAATATAGCAATCAACAGACATATTCCCTGCCCACAACTAGCTCTCAGTCTAGAGGAGGAGACAGACATTATAGTATTCATTCATTCATTCAATCAATCGCATTTATCTTTTAGACTGTGAGCCCACTGTTGGGTAGGGACTGTCTCTATATGTTGCCAACTTGTACTTCCCAAGCGCTTAGTACAGTGCTCTGCACACAGTAAGCGCTCAATAAATAACGATTGATGATGATGATGATTTATTGAGCACTTACTGTGTGCAGAGCACTGTACTAAGCGCTTGGGAAGTAATGAGAAGCATCATGGTGTAAGGGATAGAGCACAGGCCTTGGAGTCGGAAGGTCGTGGGTTCTAATCCCAGCTCCTCCACTTGCCTGCTGTGTGACCTCAGGCAAGTCACTTCTCTTTTCTGTGCCTCTGGTCCCTCATCTGTAAAATGGGGATGAAGACTGTGACCCTATTTGTGACAGGGACTGAGTCCAACTTTGTAACTACCCCAGCGCTTAGAACAGTGCCTGGCACATAGTAAGCGCCTAACAAATACCATGATTGTGAGCTCGTTGTAGGCAGGGAGTGTGTGTTTAATGTTACATTGTAATAATAATAATGACGGCATTTGTTAAGCGCTTACTATGTACCAAGCACTGTTCTAGGCACTGAGGTAGAGACAAGGTAATCGGGTTGTCCCGCATGGGGCTCACAGTCTTCATCCCCATTTTACAGATGAGGTAACTGAGGCACAGAGAATCAATCAATTGTATTTATTGAGCGCTTACTGTGTGCAGAGCACTGTACTTAGCGCTTGGGAAGTACAAGTTGGCAACATATAGAGACGGTCCCAACCCAACAGTGGGCTCACCGTCTAGAAGGGGGAGACGGAGAACAAAACCAAACATATTAACAAAATAAAATAAATAGAATAGATATGCACAAGTAAAATAGAGTAATAAATCTGTACAAACATGTATACAGGTGACCTGGAATGACCTGGTTACCCAATGAGCAGCTTGGAAAGGAATAATTATTATTATTATTATTATTATTATAAGAAGGGAAGTGACTTGCCCAAAATCACCCAGCTGACAAATGGTGGGGCTGGGATTAGAACCCACGTCCTCTGACTCTTTCCACTACGCCACGCTGCTGTACTCTCCCAAGTACTTAGTACAGTGCTTTGCACACAGTAAGTACTCAATAAATACGATGAATAATAATAATAATTATTATTATTATCATTATTATTATCAAGTGTCGTCGGTGGATGTGTTTTTTTCCAGAACATCCCGTGTCTTCTCCCATGAAGCAAATAAATTACAGATAAATGAAGGCCGGTCCCCTGAGACTTCGCCGTCTCCCGATGGCAGGGTGACCACAGTACAGTGCTCTGCACACAGTAAGCGCTCAATAAATACGATTGATTGATGATTGATTGATTCCTCAGGCCCCCCGCCATCCCTTCCTGCCCCGACGGGGAGCGTGACCGCGGGGGAGACGCCCCCCGAAGCGGCCCTGAGACATCATCATCGTCATCAATCGTATTTATTGAGCGCTTACTACGTGCAGAGCACTGTACTAAGCGCTTGGGAAGTACAAATTGGCAACATACAGAGACAGTCCCTACCCAACAGTGGGCTCACGGTCTAAAAGGGGGAGACAGAGAACAAAACCAAACATACCAACAAAATAAAATAAATAGAATAGATATGGACAAGTAAAATAAATAAAGAAATAAATAGAGTGATATCTAACATCGTGACAGTGACAAGAGCCCGGGCTTGGGAGTCAGAGGCCGTGGGTTCTAATCCTGCTCCACCACTTGTCTGCTGTGTGACCTTGGACAAGCCACTTAACTTCTCTGGGCCTCAGTTACCGCAGCTGTAAAATGAGGATTGAGACTGGGAGCCCTCTATAATAGTGATAGCATTTATTAAGCGCTTACTATGTGCAAAGCACTGTTCTAAGCGCTGGAGGGACAACCTGGTTACTTTTTATTCATTCATTCAGTCGATCGTATTTAATGAGCGCTTACTGTGTGCAAAGCACTGTACTAAACGCTTAGGAAGTAGAATTCAGCCACAGAGACAATCCCCACCCACAACGGGCTCACAGTCTAAAATGGGGGAAGACGGACATCAAAACAAGTAAACACGCATCAGCATCATTATAAATAAAAAGGATTATAGATACATACACATCATTAATAAAAATAAACAGAATTATAATAATAAATATGTACTTATATACACAAGTGCTGTGAGGGAGGAGGGGGGTACAGCAGGGGGAGTTGGGGCCATGGGGGGGGGGGGGACACGAGAGGAAAAGGGGGGCTTATTCATTCATTCAATCGTATTTATTGTGTGTTTATTATGTGCAAAGCACTGTGCTTAGCGCTTGGAAAGACAAGCAGTGTAATGAGAAGCAGCGTGGCTCAGTGGAAAGAGCACGGGCTTTGGAGTCAGAGGTCACGGGTTCAAATCCCAGCTCCGCTACTTGTCAGCTGTGTAACTTTGGGCAAGTCACTTAAGAAGAATAATAATAATGATGGCATTTATTAAGCACTTACTGTGTGCAAAGCACTGTTCTAAGCGCTGAGGGGATACAAGGTGATGAGGTTGTCCCACGTGGGGCTCACGGTCTTCACCCTCATTTTACAGATGAGGTAACTGAGGCCCAGAGAAGTTAAGTGACTTGCCCAAAGTCACACAGCTGACAAGTGGTGGAGTCGGGATTCAAACCCATGACCTCTGACTCCAAAGCCCGGACTCTTCCCATTGAGCCACTTAACTTCTCTGTGCCTCAGTTACCTCATCTGTAAAATGGGGATTAAGACTGTGAACCTCCATGGGACAACCTGAGCACCTTGGCACCTCCCCAGCATTTAGAACAGTGCTTTGCACATAGTAAGCACTTAATAAATGCCATTATTATTATATTAAAGTACAATTCTGCAACATTTATGAGAAGCAGTGTGGCTCAGTGGAAAAAGCACAGGCTTTGGAGTCAGAGGTCATGGGTTCAAATCCCAGCTCTGCCAACTGTCAGCTGTGTGACTTTGGGCAAGTCACATCACTTCTCTGGGCCCCAGCTACCTCATCTGTAAAATGGGGATTAAGACTGTGAGCCCCCCATGGGACCACCTGATCACCTTGGAACCTCCCCAGCGCTTAGAACAGTGCTTTGCACACAGTAAGCGCTTAATAAATGCCATTATTATTATTAAAGTACAATTCGGCAACATTTCTGAGAAGCAGCGTGGCTCAGTGGAAAAAGCACAGGCTTTGGAGTCAGAGATCACGGGTACAAATCCCGGCCCTGCCAACTGTCAGCTGTGTGACTTTGGACAACTCACTTCACTTCTCTGGGCCCCAGCTCCCTCATCTGTAAAATGGGGATTAAGACTGTGAGGCCCCCCGTGAGACCACCTGATCACCTTGGAACCTCCCCAATCAATCAATCGTATTTATTGAGCGCTTACTGTGTGCAGAGCACTGTACTAAGCGCTTGGGAAGGACAAGTCGGCAACATATGGAGACGGTCCCTACCCAACAGTGGGCTCACAGTCTAAAAGGGGGTGACAGAGAACAGAACCAAACGTACTAACAAAATAAAATAAATAGAATAGATATGTACAAGTAAAATAAATGGAGTAATAAATATGTACAAACATATATACATCTATACAGGTGCTGTGGGGAAGGGAAGGAGGTAAGATGGGGGGGATGGAGAGGGGGACGAGGGGGAGAGGAAGGAAGGGGCTCAGTCTGGGAAGGCCTCCTGGAGGAGGTGAGCTCTCAGTAGGGCCTTGAATCAATCAATCGTATTTATTGAGCGCTTACTGTGTGCACAGCACTGTACTAAGCGCTTTGGGAAGTACAAGTTGGCAACATATAGAGACAGTCCCTACCCAACAGTGGGCTCACAGTCTAAAAGACTTGAAGTCTGGAATGGGGGAAGACGGACATCAAAACAAATAACACAGCGCTTAGAACAGTGCTTTGCACATAGTAAGCGCTTAATAAACGCCACCATTATGATTATTACCAGAGACCATCACTGCCCAACAACGGGCTGATAGTCTAGTACAGAGAAGCAGCGTGACTCAGTGGAAAGAGCCCGGGCTTTGGAGTCACAGGTCATGGGTTCAAATCCCGGCTCCTCCAATTGTCAGCTGTGTGACTTTGGTCAAGTCACTTCATTTCTCTGGGCCTCAGTTACCCCATCTGCAAAATGGGGATGAAGACTGTGAGCCCCCCGTGGGACAGCCTGATCACCTTGTAACCTCCCCAGTGTTTAGAACAGTGCTTTGCACATAGTAAGCGCTTAACAAGTACCATTATTATCATTATTATGTACCATTATTAGGATTATTATTGTAAAAAAAGCCGTTGAGGCCCGTGAGGCCAATGGCCGCCACTTCCGGCCGCCATGGTCCGTTCTCCTCACACACACCCCCAACCGTGTGTCGTGTGCACAACCGACGGCGCATGCGCGCCCGGGCGGATGCGCGCGCACCCCTCCGGCCGCCGGCCCCGCTGTTCCGCACTACGATCCAGGGGAAGAGCGCCGTGAGGGACACCGGATCTCGTTACCTTGGCGCCCACACAACACGGGGGCTTCGGGAGGGGGACGAAGCCGCCGGAGAAAGACGCTGCCCACTTGGAGACCCGGAGCCTTCTGGGAGCCGGAGCCCGGGCAGCGCCCCCCCCCCTCCGCAGTGCATGCTGGGATGTGTAGGCGTACGCAGATGCCCGTCCTCTTGGCAGTGCATGCTGGGATGTGTAGGCGTACCCAGCTGCCTGCCCTCTTCGCAGTGCATGCTGGGATGTGTAGGCGTACCCAGATGCCCTTCCTCTTGGCAGTGCATGCTGGGATGTGTAGGCGTCCTCGCATATACGTTGCCCTTTCCGTCCTCTTCGCAGCGCATGCTGGGATATGTAGGCGGCTCCAAACGCGCCGCCCTGCCAGCCCTCTTCGCATTGCATGCTGGGATGTGTAGGCGGCTCCAAACGCGCCTCCTGTTGGCCCTCTTCGCATTGCATGCTGGGATATGTAGGCGGCTCCAAACGCGCCGCCATGACGGCCCTCTTCGCATTGCATGCTGGGATCTGTAGGCGGCTCCAAACGCGCCGCCATGCCGTCCCTCTTCGCATTGCATGCTGGGGTCTGTAGGCGGCTCCAAACGCGCCGCCATGCCGGCCCTCTTCGCATTGCATGCTGGAATCTGTAGGCGGCTCCAAACGCGCCGCCATGCCGGCCCTCTTCGCATTGCATGCTGGGAAGTGTAGGCGGCCCCAAATGCGACGTCCAGTCACGCCCACTTCGCATTGCCTGCTGGGATAATAATAATAACGGTGGTGTTTCATTCATTCCATCGTATTTATTGAGCGCTTACTGTGTGCAGAGCACTGTGCTAAGCGCTTGGGAAGTACAAGTTGGCAACATACAGAGACGGTCCCTACCCAGCAGCGGGCTCACAGTCTAGAAGGGGGAGACAGAGAAAAAAAACAACATATTAACAAAATAAAATAGACTAAATATGTACAAGTAAAATAGAGTCATTCATTCATTCCGTCGTATTTATTGAGCAATTACTGTGTGCAGAGGACTGTGCTAAGCGCTTGGGAAGTACAAGTTGGCAACATACAGAGACGGTCCCTACCCAGCAGCGGGCTCACAGTCTAGAAGGGGGAGACAGACGACAAAACAAAACATATAAAATAGACTAAATATGTACAAGTAAAATAGAGTAATTCATTCATTCATTCATTCAAGCGTATTTCTTGAGCGCTTACTGTGTGCAGAGTACCGTGCTAAGCGCTTGGGAAGTCCAAGTTGGCAACATATAGAGACGGTCCCTACCCAGCAGCGGGTTCACGGTCTAGAAGGGGGAGACAGACGACAAAACATATTAACCAAATAAAATAAATAGACTAAATATGTACAAGTAAAATAGAGTAATTCATTCATTCGTTAGGCGCTCACTATGTGCCAAGCAGCGGGGAGGATAGAAGGTAGTCAGCTTGTCCCACGTGGGGCTCACGGTCTGAGGTCATGGGTTCAAATCCCGACTGCGCCACTTGTCAGCCGTGTGACTTTGGGCAAGTCACTTCACTTCTCTGGGCCTCAGTTACCTCATCCGGAAAATGGGGAGTAAGACTGTGAGCCCCCCCGTGGGGCAACCTGATCACCTTGTATCTCCCCCAGCACTTAGAACAGGGCTTTGCACATAGTAAGCGCTTAATAAATGCCATCAATCAATCAATCGTATTTATTGAGCGCTTACTGTGTGCAGAGCACTATACTAAGCGCTTGGGAAGTACAAGTTGGCAACATATCATCATCATCATCATCAATCGTATTTATTGAGGCTTACTATGTGCAGAGCACTGTACTAAGCGCTTGGGAAGTACAAACTGGCAACATATAGAGAAAGTCCCTACCCAACAGTGGGCTCACAGTCTAAAAGGGGGAGACAGAGACCAAACATACTAACAAAATAAAATAAATAAATAGAATAGATATGTACAAATAAATTAAATAAATAAATAAATAAATAGAGTAAAAAATATGTACAAACATATATACATATATACAGGTGCTGTGGGGAAGGGAGGGAGGTAAGATGGGGGGATGGAGAGGGGGACGAGGGGGAGAGGAAGGAAGGGGCTCAGTCTGGGAAGGCCTCCTGTAGGAGGTGAGCTCTCAGCAGGGCCTTGAAGGGAGGAAGAGAGCTAGCTTGGCGGAGGGGCAGAGGGAGGGCATTCCAGGCCCGGGGGATGACGTGGGCCGGGGGTCGATGGCGGGACAGGCGAGAGCGAGGTACGGTGAGGAGATCAGCGGTGGAGGAGTGGAGGGTGCGGGCTGGGCTGTAGAAGGAGAGAAGGGAGGTGAGGTAGGAGGGGGCGAGGTAATGGACAGCCTTGAAGCCCAGGGTGAGGAGTTTCTGCCTGATGCGCAGATTGATTGGTAGCCACTGGAGATTTTTGAGGAGGGGAGTGATATGCCCAGAGCATTTCTGGACAAAGATAATCCGGGCAGCGGCATGAAGTATGGACTGAAGTGGGGAGAAACACGAGGATGGGAGATCAGAGGGAAGGCTAATGCAGTAGTCCAGACGGGATAGGATGAGAGCTTGAATGAGCAGGGTAGCAGTTGGGATGGAGAGGAAAGGGCGGATCTTGGCAATGTTGCGGAGCTGAGACCGGCAGGTTTTGGTGACGGCTTGGATGTGAGGGGTGAATGAGAGAGCGGAGTCGAGGATGACACCAAGGTTGCGGGCTTGTGAGACGGGAAGGATGGTAGTGCCGCCAACAGAGATGGGAAAGTCAGGGAGAGGGCAAGGTTTGGGAGGGAAGACAAGGAGTTCAGTCTTCGACATGTTGAGCTTTAGGTGGCGGGCAAACATCCAGATGGAGATGTCCTGAAGGCAGGAGGAGATGCGAGCCTGGAGAGAGGGGGAGAGAGCAGGGGCAGAGATGTAGATCTGGGTGTCATCAGCATAGAGATGATAGTTGAAGCCGTGGGAGCGAATGAGGTCACCAAGGGAGTGCGTGTAGATCGAGAACAGAAGGGGACCAAGCACTGAACCTTGGGGAACCCCCACAGTAAGAGGATGGGAGGGGGAGGAGGAGCCTGCAAAAGAGACTGAGAAAGAACGACTGGAGAGATAAGAGGAGAACCAGGAGAGGACGGAGTCTGTGAAGCCAAGATCAGATAGCGTGTTGAGAAGAAGGGGGTGGTCCACAGTGTCAAAGGCAGCTGAGAGGTCGAGGAGGATTAGGACAGAGTAGGAGCCGTTGGATTTGGCAAGCAGGAGGTCATTGGTGACCTGTGAGAAGGCAGTTTCCTTGGAATGTAGGGGACGGAAGCCAGACTGGAGGGGGTCGAGGAGACAGTTGTTATTGAGGAATTCTAGGCAGCGAGTGTAGACAACTCGTTCAAGGAGTTTGGAAAGGAATGGTAGGAGGGAGATGGGACGATAACTAGAAGGCGAGGTGGGGTCAAGAGAGGGTTTTTTTAGGATGGGAGAGACATGGGCATGTTTGAAGGCAGAGGGAAAGGAACCAGTGGAGAGTGAGCAGTTGAAGATGGAAGTTAAGGAGGGGAGAAGGGATGGAGCGAGAGATTTCATGAGATGAGAGGGAATGGGGTCAGAAGCATGGGTGGCCGGAGTAGCACTTGAGAGGAGGGAGGAGAGCTCTTCTGAGGACACTGCTGGGAAGGATGGGAGAGTAGCAGAGAGAGACAGTCCCTACCCAACAGTGGGCTCACAGTCTAGAAGGGGGAGACAGAGAACAAAACCAAACATATTAACAAAATAAAATAAATAGTATAGATATGTACAAGTAAAATAAATAGAGTAATAAATATGTACAAACATATATACATATATACAAGTGCTGTGGGGAAGGGAAGGAGGTAAGACGGGGAGGATGGAGAGGGGATGAGGGGGAGAGGAAGGAGGGGGTTCAGTCTGGGAAGGCCTCCTGGAGGAGGTGAGCTCTCAGTAGTGCTTTGCACATAGTAAGCGCTTAATAAATGATATTATTATTAGCATTAGTTTTCATCCCCATTTTATGTTGCCAACTTGTACTTCCCAAGCGCTCAGTACAGTGCTCGGCACACAGTTAAGCGCTCAATAAATACGAATGAATGAATGAAAGATGAGGTAACTGAGGCACAGAGAAGTTAATCAATCAATCAATCAATCAATCAATCGTATTTATTGAGCGCTTACTATGTGCAGAGCACTGTACTAAGCGCTTGGGAAGTACAAATTGGCATCACATAGAGACAGTCCCTACCCAACAGTGGGCTCACAGTCTAAAAGGGTGAGACAGAGAACAGAACCAAACATACCAACAAAATAAAATAAGTAGGATAGAAATGTACAAGTAAAATAAATAAATAAATAAATAAATAAATAAATAGAGTAATAAATATGTACAACCATATATACATATATACAGGTGCTGTGGGGAAGGGAAGGAGGTAAGACGGGGGGATGGAGAGGGGGACGTTAAGTGAAGTTAAGTGACTTGCCCAAGGTCACACAGTAGACAAGTGGCAGAGCTGGGATTAGAACCCATGACCTCTGACTCCCAAGCCCGTGCTCTTTCCACTAAGCCACTGTGCTTCCCTGTGTAGGCGTGTAGGGATGTGTAGGCGTCCTCAGATAATAATAATAATAATGACATTTATTAAGCACTTACTATGTGCAAAGCACTGTGCTAAGCGCTGGGGAGGTTACAGGGAGATCAAGTTGTCCCATGGGGGGCTCACAGTCTTAATCCCCGTTTTACACATGAGGTAACTGAGGCCCAGAGAAGTGAAGTGACTTGCCCAAAGTCACACAGCTGACAAGTGGCAGAGCCGGGATTTGAACCCATGACCTGTGACTCCAAAGCCCGTGCTCTTTCCACTGGGCCACGCTGCTCAGATGCGTTGCAGGCTGTAGTTCCTTTACTTCACAGACAATTATTCATTCACTCAGTTGTATTTATTGAGCGCTTACTGTGTACACACAGTAAGCGCTCAATAAATACGATTGATTGATTGCAGAGCACTGTATCAAGCGCTTGGAAAGTACAATGCAATAATTGAGAGAGACGGTGGGTTTACAGTCTGGGTGTGGGGGTGGGGGGCATGGAACAACCTGATTACCCTGTAACTATCCCAGTGCTTACAACAGTGCCTGGCACATAATAAGCGCTTTACAAATACCATAAGTATCATATCAAAATAAGTACACGGGTTCTAGCTCATCGCCTTGTTTCCATATGGATTCTTCCCTTTCGCCATCATCAGAATTTCACAACTTACAAGAAACCTTTAAGTGAGCACTCACTTCCAGCAGGATGCTACTTTTTTCCTTCACAAGGAAAGGAAACTGAAGAAGTTAATTAAGGAAAGTCCATCAATTGTATTTACTGAGCACTTACCGAGTGCAGAGCATTGTACTAAGTGCTTGGCTCCACACTGAACTAATCAATAAATTGTAAATATTGAGTGTTTCCTGGGTGCTGAAAGTTGTCAACATTTAGGGGAGAATAACTGAGGCCCGTGGCATTTGTCTTTGAAAAGTTTGCAGTCTACAGGATAGCCCAATAGCCACAAGTCAATATGACAAAACACTACATTCAAGATAGCAGAAGTCTGGAAGGAGATAGGGATAAGCAAAAAAGTATAAATTATTATCAAGACTATGCATAAATACTAAGGTGTATAAACCTAAGTGCTAACCGGGCCCCCGTCAGACATTTGAAACTCTGAATGCACCCAGCCTCTCTCTGCCCATGTCAGAAGAAATCTATTTATTTTATTTTGTTAGTATGTTTGGTTTTGTTGTCTGTCTCCCCGTTTTAGACTGTGAGCCCACTGTTGGGTAGGGACTGTCTCTGTATGTTGCCAACTTGGACTTCCCAAGCGCTTAGTCCAGTGCTCTGCACACAGTAAGCGCTCAATAAATACGACTGACTGATTGACTGATTGATTGACAACCTCTATCTCCCCCTTCTAGACTGTGAGGCCGTTGTTGGGTAGGGACGCCGTCTATAGTCGTTCATTCAATCGTATCCCATCATTATCAGCGCTTAGAACAGTGCTCTGCGCATAGTAAGCGCTTAACAAATACCACCATTATTATTTATCTTGCCCAAGGCTTAGGGAAGAGGGTTAATAATAATAATGATGGCATTTATTAAGCGCTTACTATGTGCAGAGCACTGTTCTAAGCGCTGGGGAGGTTACAAGGCTTCCCTAAGCTTTATATGTCTGTTTGTACGTATTTATTACTCTATCTTACTTGTACATATCTATTCTATTTATTTTATTTTGTTAGCATGTTTGGTTTTGTTGTCTGTCTTCCCCTTCTAGACTGTGAGCCCACTGTTGGGTAGGGACTGTCTCTGTACGTTGCCACCTTGTACTTCCCAAGCGCTTAGTACAGTGCTCTGCACACAGTAAGCGCTCAATAAATACGATTGATTGATTGACTGATTGACAACCTCTGTTTCCCCCTTCTAGACTGTGAGGCCGTTGTTGGGTAGGGACCCCGTCTATAGTCGTTCATTCAATCGTATCCCATCATTATCAGCGCTTAGAACAGTGCTCTGCGCATAGTAAGCGCTTAACAAATACCACCGTTATTATTTATCTTGCCCAAAGCTTAGGGAAGAGGCTTAATAATAATAATGATGGCATTTATTAAGCCCTTACTATGTGCAGAGCACTGTTCTAAGCACTGGGGAGGTTACAAGGCTTCCCTAAGCTTTATATGTATATATGTTTGTACATATTTGTTACTCTATTTATTTATTTTACTTGTACATATCTATTCTATTTATTTTATTTTGTTAGTATGTTTGGTTTTGTTCTCTGTCTCCCCCTTCTAGACTGTGAGCCCACTGTTGGGTAGGGACTGTCTCTATATGTTGCCAACTTGGACTTCCCAAATGCTTAGTACAGTGCTCTGCACACAGTAAGCGCTCAATAAATACGATTGATTGATTAACAAATACCATCATTATTATTTATCTCACCCAAAGCCTAGGGAAGAGGCTTCCCTAAGCTTTATATGTATATATATTTGTACATATTTATTACTCTATTTATTTATCTTACTTGTACATATCTATTCTATTTTATTTTGTTAATATGTTTGGTTTTGTTCTCTGTCTCCCCCTTCTAGACTGTGAGCCCACTGTTGGGTGGGGACTGTCTCTAGATGTTGCCGACTTGGACTTCCCAAGCGCTTAGTACAGTGCTCTGCACACAGTAAGTGCTTAATAAATACGATTGATTGATTGATTGATTAACAGATACCATCATTATTATTTATCTTGCCCAAAGCTTAGGGAAGGGGCTTCCCTAAGCTTTATATGTGTATATGTTTGTACATATTTATTACTCTATTTATCTTGTACATATCTATTCTATTTATTTTATTTTGTTAATATGTTTGGTTTTGTTCTCTGTCTCCCCCTTCTAGACTGTGAGCCCACTGTTGGGTGGGGACTGTCTCTAGATGTTGCCGACTTGGACTTCCCAAGCGCTTAGTACAGTGCTCTGCACACAGTAAGTGCTCAATAAATACGATTGATTGATTGATTGATTAACAGATACCATCATTATTATTTATCTCGCCCAAAGCCTAGGGAAGAGGCTTCCCTAAGCTTTATATGTATATATGTTTGTACGTATTTATTACTCTATTTATTTATCTTACTTGTACATATCTATTCTATTTATTTTATTTTGTTAATATGTTTGGTTTTTGTTCTCTGTCTCCCCCTTCTAGACTGTGAGCCCACTGTTGGGTAGGGACTGTCTCTATATGTTGCCAACTTGTACTTCCCAAGCGCTTAGTACAGTGCTCTGCACACAGTAAGCGCTCAATAAATACGATTGATTGATTAACAAATACCATCATTATTATTTACCTCGCCCAAAGCCTAGGGAAGAGGCTTCCCTAAGCTTTATATGTATATATGTTTGTACAATTTATTACTCTATTCATTTATCTTACTTGTACATATCTATTCTATTTATTTTATTTTGTTAGTATGATTGGTTTTGTTCCCTGTCTCCCCCTTCTAGACTGTGAGCCCACTGTTGGGTGGGGACTATCTCTATGTGTTGCCGACTTGGACTTCCCAAGCGCTTAGTACAGTGCTCTGCACACAGTAAGCGCTCAATAAATACGATTGATTGATTGATTGATTAACAGATACCATCATTGTTATTTATCTTGCCCAAAGCTTAGGGAAGAGGCTTCCTTAAGCTTTATATGTATATATGCTTGTACATATTTATTACTCTGTTTATTTATCTTACTTGTACCTATCTATTCTATTTATTTTATTTTGTTAGTATGATTGGTTTTGTTCTCTGTCTCCCCCTCCTAGACTGTGAGCCCACTGTTGGGTAGGGACCGTCTCTGTATGTTGCCAACTGGGGCTTTCCAAGCGCTTGGTACGGTGCTGTGCACACAGTAAGCGCTCAATAAATACGATTGATGATTGATTGATTGAAATACGATTGATTGATTGATTGATTCCCGGGAATGAAAGGGGAAGGGAGACGGAAGGGGGGATGGAGGGCGGCCTGAGGAGAAGAGGGGCGGGGCTGGGTAATGGCGGCCGGGAGGCCTCACGCCTCCTCCGCGCGCAAGGGCTTCTGGGAGCGGAGCCGCCTGAGGCCGGGAAAGTGGGGCCGACGAGGAGGGGGGGGCCTTTGCCGCCATTTTGAAGTGCGAACCAGTCCTGGGCTTCCCCACCCTGGGGGCGGCGGTGGCGAGGACGACGACGACGCCAGCGGAGGCCCGGCGCCGATGGGTGAGGGGAGGCCGGCCTGCGCGCTCGTCGGGGGCCTTGGCTAGCTCTCTTCCCCCCCTTCAAGGCCCTACTGAGAGCTCACCTCCTCCAGGAGGCCTTCCCACACTAAGCCCCTTCCTTCCTCTCCCCCTCGCCCCCCTCTCCATCCCCCCTTCTTACCTCCTTCCCTTCCCCACAGCACCTGTATAGATGTATATATGTTTGTACATATTTATTTATTTTACTTGTACATATCTATCCTATTTATTTTATTTTGTTAGTATGTTTGGTTTTGTTGTCTGTCTCCCCCTTCTAGACTGCGAGCCCACTGTTGGGTAGGGACCGTCTCTCTAGGTTGCCAACTTGTACTTCCCAAGCGCTTAGTCCAGTGCTCTGCACACAGTAAGCGCTCAATAAATACGATTGATTGATTTTGTTAGTACGTTTGGTTTTGTTCTCTGTCTCCCCCTTTTAGACTGCGAGCCCACTGTTGGGTAGGGACCGTCTCTATATGTTGCCAACTTGTACTTCCCGAGCGCTTAGTACAGTGCCCTGCACACAGTAAGCGCTTAATACGACTGATTGATTTCGTTAGTACGTTTGGTTTTGTTGTCTGTCTCCCCCTTTTAGACTGTGAGCCCCCTGTTCGGTAGGGACCGTCTCTATATGTTGCCAACTTGTACTTCCCGAGCGCTTAGTACAGTGCTCTGCACACAGTAAGCGCTCAATAAATACGATTGATTGATGGATTAAGAAATACCATCGTTATTATTTATCTTGCCCAAAGCTTAGGGAAGAGGCTTCCCTAAGTTTTGTATGTGTACATGTTTGTACATATTTTTTACTCTATTTATCTTGTACATATCTATTCTGTTTATTTTATTTTGTTAGTATGTTTGGTTTTGTTCTCTGTCTCCCCCTTTTAGACTGCGAGCCCACTGTTGGGTAGGGACCGTCTCTATATGTTGCCAACTTGGACTTCCCAAGCGCTTAGTCCAGTGCTCTGCACACAGTAAGCGCTCAAAAAATACGATTGATTGATTTTGTTAGTACGTTTGGTTCTGTTCTCTGTCTCCCCCTTTTAGACTGTGAGCCCGCTGTTGGGTAGGGACCGTCTCTCTATGTTGCCAACTTGTACTTCCCAAGCGCTTAGTATAGTGCTCTGCACACAGTAAGCGCTCAGTAAATACGATTGATTGATTGATTAAGAAATACCATCGTTATTATTTACCTTGCCCAAAGCTTAGGGAAGAGGCTTCCCTAAGTTTTATATGTATATATGTGTGTACATATTTATTACTCTGTTTATCTTGTACATATCTATTCTGTTTGTTTTATTTTGTTAGTACGTTTGGTTTTGTTGTCTGTCTCCCCCTTTTAGACTGCGAGCCCCCTGTTGGGTAGGGACCGTCTCTATATGTTCCCAACTTGTACTTCCCAAGCTCTTAGTACAGTGCTCTGCACACAGTAAGCGCTCAATAAATGCGATTGATTGATTAACAAATACCATCATTATTATTTATCTTGCCCAAAGCTTAAGGAAGAGGCTTCCCTAAGCTTTATATGTATATATGTTTGTACATATTTATTACTCTATTTATCTTGTACGTATCTATTCTATTTATTTTATTTTGTTAGTATGTTTGGTTTTGTTCTCTGTCTCCCCCTTCTAGACTTCAGTGAACCTGCTGTTGGGTAGGGACTGTCTCTATGTGTTGCCAACTTGTACTTCCCAAGCGCTTAGTACAGTGCTCTGCACACAGTAAGCGCTCAGTAAATACGATTGATTGATTTTGGTAGTACGTTTGGTTTTGTTCTCTGTCTCCCTCTTTTAGACTGTGAGCCCACTGTTGGGTAGGGACCGTCTCTATATGTTTCCAACTTGTACTTCCCAAGCGCTTAGTACAGTGCTCTGCACACAGTAAGGGCTCAATAAATACGAATGGTGGATTGATTGATTAACAAATACCATCGTTATTATTTATCTTGCCCAAAGCTTAGGGAAGAGGCTTCCCTAAGGTTTATATGTATATACGTTTGTACATATTTATTACTCTATTTATCTTGTACATATCTATTCTATTTATTTTATTTTGTTAGTATGTTTGGTTTTGTTCTCTGTCTCCCCCTTTTAGACTGTGAGCCCACTGTTGGGTAGGGACCGTCTCTGTATGTTGCCAACTTGTACTTCCCAAGCGCTTAGTACAGTGCTCTGCACACAGTAAGCGCTCAATAAATATGATTGATTGATTGATTGATTGGCCCCAGGCCTGACGGAGGGAGGGGGCCCCGGATGGCGGGACCCGGCTCTCCCTCGGGGGACCAGCCGCTCCTGCGTTCGTTCATTCATTTAATCCTATTTATTGAGTGCTTACTGTGTGCAGAGCACTGTACTAAGCGCTTGGGAGAGGACAATATAACAGCAGACACATTCCTGCCCACAGCCCGCTTTTGGGTAGGGACCATCTCTATATGTTGCTAACTTGTACTTCCCAAGCGCTTAGTACAGTGCTCTGCACACAGTAAGCGCTCAATAAATATGAGTGAATGAATGAATGAACTAGATCACGTTTTCCCTTCTCTCCCTTCCCTTGCCTTCTCTTCTCCCCTCTTTTTGCCCCTTTCTCCTCGCCCCCTCTTTCCCTTTCTCTTACTGTGTGCGGAGCACTGTACTAAGCGCTTGGGAAGTACAAGTTGGCAACCTATAGAGACGGTCCCTACCCGACAGCGGGCTCACATCCCGCCCGCCCTCCCTGGACTCTTTCCTCCCTACTCTTTGCCTTCTTTCTAGACTGAGCCCACTGTTGGGTAGGGACTCTCTCTATATGTTGCCAACTTGTACTTCCCAAGCGCTTAGTACAGTGCTCTGCACACAGTAAGCGCTCAATAAATACGATTGATTCTCTCCCTTTGCCGTCCTCCCTCCCTTCCTTTTCCCCCTTCCCCCTTTTTCTCCTTCCTCTTTCCCTTCCTTTGCCCTTTTCCTCTCCTTCCCCCTCTTTGCCGTCCTCTCTCCCTTCCTTTGCCCGTTTCCTCCTTCCTCTCTCCCTTCCTTTGCCCTTTTTCCCTCTTTCATTCATTCAGTCGTATTTAATGAGCGCTTACTGTGTGCAGAGCACCGTACTAAGCGCTTGGGAAGTACAAGTTGGCAACATATAGAGACGGTCCCTACCCAACAGCGGGCTCACAGGCCTTCCCTCTTTACCGACCTCCCCCTTCCTTTGCCCGTTTCCTCTCTTTTCCTTCCTCTCTTCCTTCCTTTCCCCTCCTTCCCTCGCCTTGCCCTACTCTCTCTCCTTTTTTGCCCTTTTCCCCTCTTTGCCTTCCTCTGTCCTTTCCTTTGCCCTTCCTCTCCCTCCTTGGCCTTTTGCTCTCCCGTTCCCCTCTCCTTGCCCTCTTCCCCTCTTTTTGCCCTTTTCCCCTCCTTCCCCCTCTGTACCTTTCTCTCTCCATTCAATCGTATTTATTGATTGATTACTGTGTGCAAATCACTATACTAAGCGCTTGGGAGAGGACAGTATAACAACAGACACATTCCTGCCCACAACGGAGATCGTTTTCCCTTCTCTCCCTTCCCTTGCCCTTTTCCTCCCCTCTTTGCCTTCCTCTCTCCCCTCTTTTTGCCCCTTTCTCCTCACCCCCCTTTTCCTTTCTCCTCCCCTCCTTTTCCCCTTCCCCTCCTTACCTCTCTTTTCCTTCCTGTCACTCTTTTATCTTCTTCCCTCCTTCCCTTCTCTTTCCTCTCTCCCCTCCTTTGCCCCTTTCCCCTCTCCCCTCCTCTTCTCTCTTTTCCCTCCTCTCAGAAGTCATGGGTTCTAATTCTGGCTCTGCTACTTGTCTGCTGCGTGGCCTTGGGCAAGTCACTTAACTTCTCTATGCCTCAGTTACCTCATCTATAAAATGGGGATTGAGACTGTGAGCTCCATGTGAGCCCCAAGTGGGACAGCCTTATTACCTTATCAGCGCTTAATAGTGCTTTGCTCATAGTAAGCGCTTAATAAATGCCATCATTATTATTATTACACCAGTGCTTAGAACAGTGCTCGGCACATAGTAAGTGCTTAACAAATACCATCATGATGATGACAGGAACTGTGTCATTTGCTTGTATCCACCCCAGCGCTTAGTACAGTGCCTGGCACATAGTAAGTGCTTAAGAAATACCATTATTATTGTTATTATTATTATATCCCTTTCCCCTTTCCCATTCACCCCCTACTTTTCCCCAAATTGCCCTTCCCTCCTAGTCTCTCCATTCCCCCTCATCCTCCGTTTCAGGGCAGAAGGCTGAGTGTGGGACTTTGGGGTGTCTGGTTCAGTGGGCAATACAATGAGTTCGGATGGGTACCTCGTGGCTGACCCCCGGGAGAGCCGCCACAGCGTGTATTGCAGCACAACATGTTGAGCTGCTCTTAAATTAAGTTGAGCTTCCATAGCTCTCGTGGAAGGATGACTGATTACGGAGGTTTTAAAGATCTATTGGTGCAATTACTACCTTGTGCTGAACCCCTCCCTAAAATAATAATTACAATTTTATACATAGGATAAAAATACATATCTTAGTTATTTTTCTAAGGAAAGACTGGGCAGTCATCAATCTGGCACAGTGTAATCATTCACCTGACAAAAGGGAGATGTTCCCTCAAGGTCTCTTCCAGCCATTTCTAATGAACATTTCTGGCCTTCAGCATTATTAAAATAATGCTTGGTTTGTTGTAGGCTCTCCTTCAGGGCAGGTACAAGCCGTTTTTTTCCCCCTCAGGCAGTTTGTGACTTTTTGACTATCCATTTTCCTGATGAGGTCCTTGAGCGGAAACCAGTGATTTTATTAAATAGCTCAGAATACTAGTTGCAAAGCTGGGAATGAAAAAACAATCCCAAATCCTAGGGCCTTGCCTTATCCACTACTCAATGTTCTGGTAATGGAAAGCAACAGTCAGAAAATAAATTCGTGGGAAGAAGCAACCTCCTGCGTTTATAACTTTCTGAGTCATCACTTTCTGATATTCTTCTCCTAATGTCCCTCAGAAGGAAAATGTCCTACTTGTGAGTCACTTGCAGAGATTGTACCGCTTTAAAGATTCTGGAGTAAGGATGTAGCTGTTTAAATATAGCAGTAATCATGAGTAAATGACATAGAAGGAAAATGAACATAGTGTTTATGGAATTTCAAGCTAAGCTATATTGGGTGGACACATTGCTTAGAAAGACGTTAATGTGCCTAGAAAATGTCTTTTAATTTCCGGATTGGTTAGCACCATATTTTGAAAGAGGCTTATTTGTGTGATAGCAACTCTTAAAAATTTTGTTAGCTTTAATTTAAGCTCTCCCAAAGAGTTACAGTTGGTAAGCACTGCCCATACTTACTGAAAACAAATGGGAATTGTTTAAGTGTAAAATAGTGGAAGCTATTCAAAGTAAATCGCTATTAATCAGAAGCATAAGATAAATGTTTTTCATCTAAGACTTTTGTCTAACTTTTTTAATGGACAAAATTGTATTTTAATAATAATAATGGCATTTATTAAGTGCTTACTATGTGCAAAGCACTGTTCTAAGCACTGGGGAGGTTACAAGGTGATCAGGTTGTCCAATGGAGGGCTCACAGTCTTAATCCCCATTTTACAGATGAGGTAACTGGGGCCTAGAGAAGTTGCGACTTGCCCAAAGTCACACAGCTGACAATTGGCAGACCCGGGATTTGAACCCATGACCTCTGACTCCAAAGCCCGGACTCCTTCCATTGAGTCGCGCTGCTTCTCATATTTTCATATTTCATACTCGCATATTTTCATATTTATACCTGCCGTCCTGCAGAAAGCCTGGCCATTGATTTGTTGTTTTGGGCTGCTTTGTGAGGAATGGAAAGGGGAAAAGGTGTGTGCTGGTGTCCCATAAAACTTTTTTCTAAAATGCAGACTAGGCTTTCAAGTCCTGTGTGACACTTTCCGACACCTAGAGGGAAGGCTAAGAAGGGAGACCAAGGCTTGTTGTTGTTTATGGCATTTGTTAAATGCTTACTATGTGCCAGACACTACTAGGCACTGGGATAGATACACGCTAATCAAGTTGGACACAGTGCCTGTCCCACATGGGGCTCGCAGCGTTAATCCCCATTTTATGGATGAGATAACTGAGGCACAGAGATGGGAAGTGTCTTGCCTTGTATTTATTACTCTATTTTACTTGTACATATCTATTCTATTTAATTTTGTTCGTATGTTTTGTTTTGTTGTCTGTCTCCCCCTTCTAGACTGTGAGCCCACTGTTGGGTAGGGACCGTCTCTATATGTTGCCAACTTGTACTTCCCAAGCGCTTAGTACAGTGCTCTGCACACAGTAAGTGCTCAATAAATACGATTGATTGATTGATTGATTGCCCAAGGTCATACAGCAGACTACTGGCAGACCTGGGATTAGAACCCAGGTCCCGTGATTCTCGGCTCCATGCTTTTTTCACTAGGCCACGCTGCAAAGGCCTGGAACAGTTGGGTGGGATTTGGGAACATTACCCTGGCAGTGGCAAAACATGAAGGGCCTGATCATCACTGCCGAAACAGCAGGAGAGTCAGCCAGGATCAATCAATCAATCAATCAATCGTATTTATTGAGCGCTTACTGTGTGCAGAGCACTGTGCTAAGCACTTGGGAAGTACAAGTTGGCAACATATAGAGACAATCCCTACCCAACAGCGGGCTCACAGTCTAAAAGGGGAAGACAGAGAACAAAACCAAACGTACTAACAAAATAAAATAAATAGAATAGATATGTACAAGATAGAGTAATAAATATGTACAAACATATATACATATAAAGCTTAGGGAAGCCTCTTCCCTAAGCTTTGGGCGAGATAAATAATAATGATGGTATTTGTTAATCAATCAATCGTATTTATTGAGCGCTTACTGTGTGCAGAGCAGGATAACTCGATTTGCCATCGTCTGGCATAAGAGCTGGTTTTTGCCTGCCTCTGTTTCGTTAGGGAGAGTTGGATTGAAAGTATCTATACAGATACTTTCTTATTGTGGTCTGTATTTGACTGGAAAGCAGTGTTTCTGAGTTTGAGTATGCCAAATCTATCTCAGGTCTACCAAAATATAGGTGATTTGTTGTTGTTACTGTAAGATTATTTGTGTAAGCTTTTACATAAATACACAGTGGCAATTGGAATAATTCATAATAGGTGTTCTATGAAATTTGTTAGGATTCTATTTTTAGCATTTCTCTTCAAAAGAGCAAGTTGTTTATCTGGAATAGTTGAAACTCTAGGTTTGTTTTGAAGGAGACCAACAGTCAGTGTATTGTGACTTCATGTCTAAGGCACTTTTATGCATCCTAGGGAAGTTCAGAAATGACTTGATCATTGCCAACTTACACAAATTTTGGTTTGCACTGAGAATTCATTCTTCAAACACACTTAAATCAAGTTTAGTTTTACTAAAAAGAGGAGGAAATATGAAACAGAGCCTCTTAGAAATAGGGATACATTAAATGGCAAATATGAAGTCATTTTTTTCATTGATCCCATTAACTCCCAATTGTCTTTGCTCCTGCTGATCCAACATCATAACTAAACATGAGTTGTCTTCGTCATGATGTTGGCTTCCTCACTCTGTTACCCAAGAAGTCCATCCTGTAGCAAAGGGATGGCAGTTTGAGTGTGTGAGATATAGGTGGTAAGCAAGCTGGAGTAGGATGGGGCATTTCAAAGTGGCGATCGCCTCCCATTTCCTTAGGCTAGTCTGATGCAGGCAAGGGAAAGCACCTTGTTCGGGCTTCAGTTCATTTGAGTAGCATTTTAGCTCTCTTAAATGTTTCCATGTTGCACGCCCAAATTAGTCATGACTCTCTTTGGTAGAAAGCCTACATGTATAACCGTATACTGCCTTGACTTTATCATTAGAGTCCTATGTTCTTATTTCTCTATGTTCCTATGTTCTCAGTGCTTAGAACAGTGTTTGGCACACAGTAAGAGCTTAACAAATGTCATTTTTATTATTATTATTACTATTATTATTTGCTAGTAATGTGTGATTATGCCCTTTCTGGGGCTGATAATTTTGGGGTCATAATGCTGCCCTTATGTCTTACTGCATGCGGTAATTGTGTGAAGCCTTCAACTTCATAGCATTCAAAGAGCTCTAAGACAGGACTGCTGATATTCATTAGCTCATCCATCATTAGAGAAGCAGCATGACCCAGTGGATAGAGCGTGGGCTGCAGAGTCAGAAGGACCTGGGTTCCAATCCTGACTCCACCACTTGTCTGCTGTATGACCTTGGGCAAGTCACGTCACTTTTCTGTGCCTCAGTTCCCTCATCTGTCAAATGGGGATTAAGATTGTGAGCCCTATGTGGGACAGGGACTGTGTCCAACCCGATTTGCTTGTATCGATCCCAGCGCTTAGTAAAGTGCTTAACAGATACCACTATTATTATTACTATTATTATCATTTTTGGGACCCCCAGCACATACACACTGAAGTATCGCTTCCTGAATAATGGTTTTTAGCACTGCTTTTCCCCATCTTACACAATTCATGAATAGGGACCCAGTGCATCCATCTGGCTGTTTGTTTTAGAGGGTCACTACTGTTGCCGGTTAATCATTTACAGGTGTGGTAGTTTTGGATTCCCTGCTTTTTTGAAATAGGCAGTGTTGCCTAATGAAAAGAGCATGAGACTTGGAGTCCAAGACCTGGGTTCTTCTCCAGCCTTGTTACTTGACTGTTGTGTGACCTTGGACAAATCACTGCCCTCTCTGTGCCTGTTTTCTCATTTCTAAAATGGAGAAGAAATACTTGCTCTCCCTTTCCTTTAGACTGTGATCCTCACATGGGACAGACACAATCCAATCTGATTACCTGGTTTCCACCCCAGCCCTTAGCACAGTTAGTATAAGAGCTTATTCAGTACCATAATTATTTACCCTATAGCTTATGTTACCCACACCCATGGAATAGTGTCTCTGAATGTGCCTATCTGCTTTGTTTCGTTTTGTTGTCTGCCTTCTGTTTTCCCCCTTCTAGACCGTGAGCCCATTGTTGGGTAGGGATTGTTTCTATTTGTTGCCATATTGTACTTTCCAAGTGCTTAGTACAGTGCTCTGCACACAGCAAGTGCTCAATAAACACAATTGAGTGAATGAATTTTAGCACCTATGACTATCCATTGAAGGCACATCCCCTCCAATAAGCCTTCCCTGACTAAGTCCTCCTCTCCTCACACTCATTTCTGCACCACTCTTACTTGCTCCTTCATTCATCCTCCCTCCCATCCGCACAGCACATATGTATATATCTGTAATTTAATTAATTGATCAGTTAATTTATTTATATTAATGTCTGTCTCCCCCCTAGACTGTGAGCTTGTTGTGGGCAGGAATGTGTCTGTTCTTGTACTCTCCCAAGCGTTTAGTACAGTGCTTTGCCCACTAAGCGCTCAATAAATGCGATTGAATGAATGATTCCATTAGAAAACAATCTTCCACCAAAAGAGTTTCAATCACTGTTCTCTGCTCTCTTGCACATCTAGTGAAGTTGTCATTTTGAGCGTGTCCTAATGTCAGCCCTTGACCACTCACAATGACTTGTCCAAGGTAACTGGCAGTGCTTGTCAATTTAAAATGAGTGGGAGATGCATGTCTTACATGCATCTTAGAGAAGCAGCTTAGCTCAGTGGAATGAGCACGGGCTGTAGAGTCAGAGGTCATGGGTTCATATCCCAGCTCCACCACTTGTCAGCTGTGTGACTTTGGGTAAGTCACTTAACTTCTCTGGGCCTCAGTGACTTAATCTGTAAAATGGGGATGAAGACTGAGTCCCCCAGGGGACAACCTGATCACTTTGTAACCTCCCCAGCGCTTAGAACAGTGCTTTGCACATAGTAAGTGCCTAATAAATGACATTATTATTATTATTATTATCATGATCCTGCATAGCTCCCTTACAGTATTTTATCATGGTAAAAAAAATGAGAGGAATTACTTCTGAATTAACTTCCATAGCCAACAGAGCACACAAACTATTGATATTTGTCCTGGCTTCTCACAAACTGTTTGGATGACCCATTTGTGTTGTGTTTTTCCTGCTAGATGCTATGGCAAGCCCAGGGAAAGATAACTATAGAATGAAAAGTTATAAGAACAAAGCCCTCAATCCCCAAGAAATGCGGAGGAGAAGAGAAGAGGAAGGAATACAGCTTCGAAAACAAAAAAGGGAAGAACAAGTAAGTTATTCATTCACTACTTGTAAGTGACCTGTCACCTATACTCTGCAGTTAGGCATTCAGTAAATGCTTAGTTGGATAATGTAAATGTTTTGGGGATTTACTAATGTATATTCACCCTTAGATGTTTCTTTAGAGGGTATTTATTCTCTAGGGACTAAGCTCATAAAGTACGTATTCCTAACAGTAGAATATAGTCACATAGTGGCAACTTCCACATGTGCAGGGACTTGGGTGACCATTTGACTCATTAAAGGGATCACCCCTTTAAAAGAATGGAGTTGAGGAATAGATCTCTACCGCATAAGTCCTGTGTTCTGGATTATAAACTCTTATGGCCCAGGAATGTGTTTTTCTTCTGTCGTACTTTCCCAGATGATTAGTACCGTGTTCTGCCCAGGAGGCATCAAATACCATTTCTGCTAATTTCAGTCCATCCAAAATGTGATCCTAGATTTGCCTTTGTTACCACAATGACCTCGGCTCTCCTTGAAAACCTTCATGGATTTCCACAGCAGTCGCAGATTCTTGTTTCCAGTTCAGAACCTTCTTATTCCTGTAGCTCCTCAGATTAGATCTCTGCCCATCCTGACCTGCCTGCAAATTTCTTGAGACTCGAGTTTATGGAGCTAGGTCATTCATCCAGAGCTTGGAACAGCCCGAGTTACCCTCTCCTCCAACTGCCAATGAATTAGATGGGGAAAAGGAGAAGGCATATAAAGGTTGTCATAAATCCCTTCAAAAGACAACATGTCAGTGTTTACCCTTGTGAGATCTGCTTCTTTCTACTCTTGGGACTTGCAACCAGAAACTCAGGGCGCATGGACAACCAGAACCCTTTTATGGGCCCATTTCAAGACGCTGCTTCCCTGACATCCTTGCTGCAATAAGTTTTGAGCTTTGGTCAAAATTCAAGCCTTTCAAAGCTTGACCCAAATTCAAGAAGGTGGAACCGCCACCATGTAGCAGGCCTGTGGCTCTCCCTCTCCCTCCACTGTCAGTGACTGAACTGTTATCCATGTCTTTTCCCCCAGGACTCAGTGCGATGCATCAATAAATGAAATCAGAATAGTCCCTCTGCTGCTTTTAGGGGGAAAGTTGAAGATAGTATCGCTTGTAAAAGTAATTGGTGAATTGGTAGATAAGCATGAATTCCCAAAGTGGTAACTTGATGTATGAAATTATTTCTATTTTAGTTATTCAAACGCAGGAATGTCTGCCTTCCGGGAAATGATGAGTCCATGTTAGAAAGCCCAATCCAGGATCCTGACATCAGCTCTACTGTGCCTATCCCAGAGGTATTATTTCAGAAATGCATTTTACATTTGATTTCTAAAAATGTACTTTTGTAGTACAGAAATTAAATCCAGAATTGAGAAAAGAATAAATGAAATAAATAGCTGAAGTGTCATTTTCATGATAAATAATGCCGCTCTGTTTGATTTTTTTAGGAAGAAGTTATTACAGCAGATATGGTGCAGATGATTTTCTCAGATGATCCCGATCAACAACTTACCGCAACACAGAAGTTTAGAAAACTACTTTCTAAAGGCAAGAAGTTCCTCTCAGTAGTACCCTGAGTTATTATAAATTTTATGAATTTCATTGAATTTAGGAGTCTGTATTTTAAATTCTGAATTTAAAATGAGGCTCCTTTCATTGCCAGAGAGTTCAGTTCTGTAAACGATTTGAATTGTTTCGTTTCAGCAATTTTACAAGGTAACCCAACCTCTTCTGAGTAATATGTAATGGTAGTGTTTTACTAGAATGATCCTGGTGAAAGAATTTGTAGCTATCGTCTCAGTGAGGTGACAACTCAACCAGATGCTCAGGTGGCCACTGGTCAGTGGAAATCAATCAATGGTATTTACTGAGTGCCCAGCACTGTACTAAGTGTTAGGAGAATACAGTATACCAGAGTTAAACCCATTCTGGTAATGGGTTTAGACACAGAAATGGTCATAAAGGTTCAAACAAGGGTTATTGACCATTGGTGGTAGATGAACAAGAGGGAAAGCAAGTTACAATGGTGTGTGACCACCTTAAACTGGTGTCCTGCTCCAAAAAATTCTTCTTTCAGCAGAATTTTGATGAGATACTGGATCGCCTCCACTTGCCCCCACTCCTGTAGCTGGCGATGCCTTTCTTACCTTTCTTTGGCCCTGGAAATTGGGAAAGGAAGCCTTAGAAAAATCTATTTCCCCTTCCTTTAGGGCTTAGAGAGCAGTCGAAGACACAATCATTCAAATAACAGTAAACCGAATAATGTAAAAACATTTCTAAAAATTTCAGAACCTAACCCACCAATAGATGAAGTTATACAGAAACCAGGAGTTGTTCAAAGGTTCGTGAAGTTTCTTGAAAGAAATGAGAATTGTACTCTTCAGGTGAGTTGCTTTAAGATTGGTATTTATTCATGCGTATTTTTCCTCATTAATACTAAATGTAAGCATAGCTAACATGAAACACCAACTCTTTTCACTAAACCCTGCAATCTGGAGTTAGTCTCTTTCACTCTACTGAACCTGAACTCCAAAGGCCTTTTGACCAAGTCTGATGCTTTCTGTACTCTGTCTTAATCTTCTGTGACCGCTATACTGATTGGTGTTAACCATTTCCTCCTCAAAATGCTCTCTGGCACTGATTTTAACGGATGCAGTACTCTCTCTGCTGGTTCTCTTCCTCCTTCTCTGACCACTCCCTAATGTTTATTCTTCCTTTTCCCTTTAACCCCAGATGTTTTTTACAAGAATTTTTCTGGGCTCCTACTCTTCTCTCTCTGTCTTTCTCTCAAGGTCTCACCCATTTTGAGGTACCACCTCTATATGGACATCCACCTCACCAGTCCTGAGAGTACCTGACAATTAAGTGTCTCCCTCTGGAAGACCCGCCAGTACTTTAAACTCATTATGGCTGTGATTCACCAGTGACCCGAGTTTCTAAATCCTGGCCAAAGTGGTCCCTGGAGAGCCTGGCCCTGATAATATCCATGACATCTTAAAGCCTCCGGGCTCATTGCTTCCAGAGATGGACAGGTTTGAGGCTTCTTACCTAAGTGGACCCTACTGTATCCCTTTGGCTACTATTACCACCACCACCCCTTGTCTTTCAAAGTAACGCTGCTCAGACAAGCAAGGAGTCTAGCCAACTGCCCTCCCTCCAGAAGTTGGCTGCAGGGAGCTCACAGGGGAAGGAACTCCCTCCTGCCACTCAGCTTCCCAAACACATTTTCCTGGCTCCCTGAAACTACCTGAACCTGTGCAACAAGTAGGCATGGAGGGTAGACCTTGAATGGGCTTTTAATTTTTAACAAGATAATGAAGCAGAGCATAATTCTGATCCAAAACGTCTTTCTCTTTTTCTCTAATACCTTTCCCCAGGACCCTTTCTACTTCCCTGTAACTCCCCCTTCTATACTACGAGCCATTGTTGGGTAGGGACCGTCTCTATATGTTGCTGACTTGTACTTCCCAAGCGCTTAGTACAGTGCTGTGCACACAGTAAGCACTCAATAAATACAATTGAATGAATGAATGCCCTTATGCATATGGTTTTGAGGTCCTTTCCCCTCTTCTCTTGGGGCGGCCAATTCGACCCCATCTGAAACCTTTCATAAGGCTGCCAGCATAAACGACCTTTCAGTCTACACAGTCATTTTCCCTGTCCCCAAGGATAGGAGCCTAGCTCTTCTGGGATTCTTCTTTCAGAGTCCCAACATGGATAACCTTTCTCCTGTGTTCTGATCCTTTAGGATCACATCTCAGATCTTTTAATGACTTCTTCCCCAACTAATTAGCCCCTCTTCTCCTTTCCAAATCCTCCCCCATGAGTGGCTGTGTTCCTGGTAGAAGTACCTGATAAATCCTTGGCCCCAGGGAGTGTGGGGTAAGCTTGCGTCAATCAGTCAGTCGTATTTATTGAGCGCTTGGTACAGACATGTTCACTTCCCATAGAGAGCTCACATGACCACCATATTATCACTGTGGCAAGCTCATCACTCCTAAGCCTTTTAACTCTCCCATCACTGTTGACAGCACCACCATTCCAAGGTAGAGTTTCCAAATGTAGTTATGATAGTTAATAATTATGGCATTTGTTAAGCACTTACTATGTGCCAAGCACTGTGTTAAGCACTGAGCGCTTAATAAATACCATCATTATTATTATTATTATCTTGACTTGAGAAGCAGCGTGGCTCGGTGGAAAGAGCCCGGGCGTGGGAGTCAGAGGTCGTGGGTTCTAATCCCAGTTCTGACACTTGTCAGCTGTGTGACTTTGGGCAAGTCACTTCACTTCTCTGTGCCTCAGTTACCTCATCTGTAAAATGGGGATTAAGACAGCCCCACGTGGGACAACCTGATCACATTTGTATCCCCCCAGCACTTAGAGTAGTGCATTGCACATAGTAAGCGCTTAACAAATACCATCATTATTATTATTATTATCTTGACACTTTCCTGTTATTTATCTGCCATATTCAGTCAGTTTCTAAACCGCTGATTTTTTTTCTTCTGCAATATTTTCTGGATTCACCCCTTCTTCTCCACCCTTATGGCCACCACCTTGGTACAAATCCTTGTCACCTCCCAGTTAGATTAGGGTAACAGCCTCCTTACCATTCTCCATGCCACCTCTCTTCAGTGTAGTCTGTGTTTTCCTACTTGGATCTCCTTAAAATGCCATTCAGAATGCATTGTTGTATCAAAATCCTTCAGTGGCTATCCATTTCTCTCTGCATTTAAGACAGAAATTTTCAGTATGTGCTTAGTTGTAACCACCGTCTCTTTTCCACCTGATTCCGGCTTACACTCTTCAGTCCTTCTGAATTGTACCTTGCTTGTGTCCAAGACACATTCCTTGGGCTTTTCCCCCTCGCCACATTCAAAGCCATTCTAAAAAGCCAGTCCTTCTAGAGATAGTCCCCAATTAATCTTGGCCTTTCTGGTCCTATCATCATCATCATCAATCGTATTTATTGAGCGCTTACTATGTGCAGAGCACTGTACTAAGCACTTGGGAAGTACAAATTGGCAACATACAGAGACAGTCCCTACCCAACATTGGGCTCACAGTCTAAAAGGGCTCACAGTCTATAAGGCTCACAGTCTGTCATCCCATCAGCTACCTTACCACCTCCTTATTTATATTTCTTTCTCTGTTTATGTACCTGCAAACGTTTATATGATTGTTTTTGTTTTTATCATTTGTAGCCATGCTTTTACTCCTTCTCTTGAATGTTTGTAATTTATGTCTGCTTGTTTTCCCCCATTAAATTGAAAGCTCCTTGAGGACAGAGTGGAGAGGTAGGTTCCCAAGCACCTAATACAGTGGTCTACACACCGTAGGCCCTCAGTAAATGTTGCTGCTGGTAAGCAGCAAGCAGTGAGAAGCAGCATGGCTTAGTGGAAAGAGCCCAGGCTTGGGAGTCAGAAGTCGTGGGTTCTAATCCCGGCTCCGCCACTTGTCAGCTGCGTGACCTTGGGCAAGTCACTTAACTTCTCTGGCCCTCAGTTCCCTCATCTGTCAAATGGGGATGAAGACCGTGAGCCCCACGTGGGTCAACCTGATTACCTTGCATCTACCCCAGCACTTAGCACAGTGCTTGGCACATAGTAAGCGCTTAACAAATACCAACATTATTATTATAAGCACCTTTTTTGTGCTTGCAATAATTGGCTGAGGTCATGGTGGTATAGGTTCCAGCCATTTATTACTGAGGAAAAGTGTCTAAAGTATTTAGTTTTGAGGCACAAGTGAAAATTAATATTTCGAGTCCTGTTTGGCGCCATGTAGTTGAGACACTTGGGTTTCTTACTCTAAGGTCTCAGCAGTGGCGTTTCAGATATGAGAATTGCTGATCATCTTGAACAGTATTTAACGGCCTAAGGTCTGCAGCAGCCTGTACTGGGAACTTGGGAGACAGTCAGTCAGTGGGAGAATACATTTCCCGTCCACAAGGAGCTTACTTCTAGAGGAGGAGACAAATCAATATAAATAAATATGGCTGTGTACATATGTACTTAAGAGGCATTGTGCCCTAGTGAATAGAGCATGGGCCTGGAAGTGAGAAGGACCTGCGTCCTAATCCCTCCTCTCCCACTTGCCTGCTGCGTGACTTTGGGCAAGTCATTTAACTTCTCTGGGCCTCAGTTACCTCATCTGTAAAGTGGGAATTAAGACTGTGAGCCACTTGAGGGACATGGACTGTGTTCAACCTGGTTAGCATGTTTCTAAATTCAGTGCCTGGCACAAAGTAAGCACTTAACAAATACCATGGGAAAAAAAGTGCTTTGGGGTGAATAAAGAGTGCAAGGGCAACACAGAAGGGGGAGAGGCAGTAAAGGAAATGAGGGTTTAGTCGGGGGGGGGAAGGCCTCTTGGCGATGTGCTTTTAATAAGGCTTCAAAGGTGTGGAGTGTGATGGTAAATCAGAAGCAACAAGTATGATCCCTGCTTATCATCAAAGAGCATAAAATTTGAATTGGGGAATCAGCCATAAAAAGCACAGGTTTTTCCTGTAATGAAGGAGTTCCGTTCTTGTAAGAACCTCGTACAAGAGTCATACACTTGCATGAAATAGTTTCTTTTAATGCCATTTTGCTATGTATCAGACAGACTTGTGTTGGTGGAAGAGTAGTCCCTATTTCCGCCATTGGGTGTTATCCAAGACCAGAAATGAAAGCAAGTGTACCGGCAAAACTGTAAATGTCTTACAGATTGGCAATTTAGACAGTATTGTACTAGGCAGAGCCTAGATAGTACTATTTGACTTTAATGCCATTTAATTTTAAGAAAAACACTGGGTCCAAATAATATCCAGTTTTCAGGTTAACACTTCTGAAAATCCAGAACTGAAGCCCGTATTTTGCAGATTTTAAAAGCAAAACAATTTCAAACTACAATGTCAGTATAACGGAATAATATATTTATTGCTAAAATGGATCTGAGAACCCTGCCTTGATTCATCATTCCCGAAAATAGTAACACCTTCGTCCAATGACTTTTTTAGTTTAAAAGACTATTCTAGTAACCTAGAAGTGTGACTGTCTGATATATCTAAATCAAGTTTTATGAGGAGAAAAATGGTCTAATATGTGTTTATTAAATAGCACTTTCTGCTAAACACTGGGGTAGGTACAGTGTAATCGGATCTCTAGACATTAAGCTCCTTGGGGGCAGGGAATGTGTGTACCATATTCTGTTGTAGTCAATCAGTGGTATTGAGGGCTTACTGTGCAGAACACCTTACTAAGCGCTTGGGAGAGTACAATAAAACGGAGTTGGTAAACATGTTGTCGACATGAGCTTCCAATCTAAAGGGGGGGACGGGCATTAATGTAAATACATAATTTATAGTATGTAATTTATGGATATGTACATAATATAGTGTACTCTCCCAGGTTCTAAGCAAGGTGCTCTGAACACAAGCTCAATAACCGATTAATGTCGCTTCTGTCTGGTTTGGGACTCACAGACTGAGGCAGGAGTCTTATTTCCATTTTACAGAGGAGACTGAGGCACAGAGAGGTTATGTGGCTTGCCCAAGGTTACATAACCCAGAGCTTGCTCTAGAGCCCTGGCTGTCTTCTCCCATCCTCTTTCTACTAGCTCACTCTGCCTTCCTCAATTTAAATCCGTACCTTTGGGATCGGTTTTCTTCATTTAGGCACACAGCTCCTGTAAGAATTGTGCCAAGATTCAATCTTACTGGTAGTGTGACGAATGTTCACAAGGAAGTAGTGATTGGAAAGTAAAGCAAATGTTTAGACTATAACTTAGCCTTAAATTTATGTTCATTTAAAATGTCTGATAAATACAAATATATACTAGATTACATTTCTTAATTTTCTGTTTTTCTTTCCTCAGTTTGAAGCTGCATGGGCTTTAACAAACATAGCTTCTGGAACCTTTCTTCACACCAAGGTTGTTATTGAAACGGGAGCTGTTCCAATTTTTATTAAACTGCTTAATTCTGAGCATGAAGATGTACAGGAACAGGTAATTATTACTGTATGTTTTTGCTTAAATTGTGTAGTCTTTTTCTGATAAACAATATTACTATATTAAAACTAGTTTCTATATTGACTGTTCAGTGTGTGCAAAGCACTGTTGTAAGTGCTAGGGTAAATGCCAGCTGTATATAATACACGGTCCCTGTCCCCCAGGGGACACACAAACTAGAGATTATGTATTTCAGTAGAAATGAGATTATAATTCGGATTGATTCCCTCTTTTTTAAATTATAGCCAAGAGGGAAGATGATTTCCTTGCAAGTTTCTTGAAAATTGATTATTTAGAATATTAATTAGCTTGGCTACCTCCACATGTATGAGAGGTGTTCACTGCCTAGATTATTCATACACTGGTAACAAATAAGTAACGTGGATGAAAGAATGGTTTCTGACCCTCCTAGATTCTAGAGCATTAAGTATGTTTAGTTCTGTACCCTAATTTATACATCTTTTAAATGTAGCAGCTTTCCATTTTTAGGAGTTTAAGAATCAGGTGCATACCGTATGTCTGCTGCTGCCAGATAGGTCCCACTGTTCTTCAGCTCCACTTACTGCTTACCACTCTGACTTCAAGGCTTCTAGCTTCCCATTTGTATCATCTGGTGGAAATCATCAGCTTTTTGCAAATTTGCCAGAAAAACAACTCTGCCCTTTGTGTGCTTCCCCCTACTTCACTGTTTCCCCTCGCCATACCCCAAACTCAGACTTTTCTCTCCCCATTTCACCCCACACCAACCCCCTCTATTCTATTTCTTTTTCCTAACCGCTGCTAACACCGCTAGGTTCCTTGTGGTTCCTGCCTTCCAGGGCTGCAAAGCTAGAGGGATGTGGAGATCAGTGAGATACTGATTAAGTAGCAGTAATAGTAGTAAGCACTTTGGGCAAAGGACTACCGAGTGCTGGGAAAAAATATATATAGGCAGGAATTAACCGTGATCCCTATCCCTCAGGGAACGCAAAATCTAAGAACTCAAGTGAGGAGAAGGGATTGGAGACAGACACATCGGAAGTGCTGAAAACATTAGAAAACAACACAAAGACAGAAAACAGGCACAAAGTCTCAGCAGGGGTAGAGGAGGTCTAGTGTATTTGGGCAGGTTTTATTCCCGGCCCAGGGTTGCTACAGCATGCTGGGGGCAGGGGCCCTCGGTGGCAGGAGGGAAGGCGACAGTTACGGTGCTTTTCTCAGTGATGGTGGAAGGGTCCAAGAGCTTTTATCACTAGCCCAGTGCATCTTGACAGTACCGAAAGTGGGGAGTCGTGGCGGCGGGAGAGAGGGTTGTAGTTTCTGGAAAGGGAAAGAATGGCCATTTTTGCCATCCTGTTATGTTGTTTTCTCCCGTGCGCTTAGTACAGTGGTGTTCACACAATAGGCGAGTAATAAATATCATTGATTCCTCAGTCTCTATTCCTCTGAATAGGTAACCCAGAGAACAGATGTAAACCCACCTTTAAGCCATATCAATTTGTGGTGTTTGATGCAATGTAAGGATGTTTAGCAAGTCGGGAGGCGACTCCGTTGCCGTAAAGTGCTAATGATTTGAAGCTGGATCTGCTGGCCCAATGGAGTGGCCGAGAGCAGAGCATCACTGAAGCTTGGTGTCCAAAGCAGGGATCCTCAACTTTTCCTTTTTAAAAAAATATGGTATTTGTGAAGTACTTGTCTGTCAGTCACTTATTCTGTGTCAAGCACTGTTCTGAGTTGCAGGGTAAGTTAATTAGTTGGAATACAGTCCCCATCCCACATGGGGCTCGCAGTCTACTGAATCCCCATGTTACTGTTGAGGAAACTGAGGCACAGAGAAGTGACTTGCCTATGGTCATACAGCAAGCAAGCGGCAGACCTGGGATTAGAATCGAGGTCCTCTGACTCCTGGGCGCATGTTCTTTCCATTTTGACCCACTCCTTCCCACACTACTTGATCTTTCCTAGTTCTTTGTCTTTCCTCAATTCTTTGCTTGCACCTATTTTCATTCTTGCCTTCTTTCACCTCATTAGCTCATTCTTCTTCAGGATCTTGTGAGGTCTCACACCCTCCCTTTCTCTTCAAATGTATCTCTTCTTCACCTTATTCACCTTCAGTGTCTTGCCTATTTTTCCTTTCTTCCCCATTTCTTCCGCTTTCCTTCACCTCCAGCCTTTCCTGTGCTTTCCCTTCCTGACCTCCAGCCTCTCCCTTCATCTCCAGTGTCTTCCCCTTTCTTCCCCAATCCCTCCTCTCTCAGCATTTACTCCCCAGTATTACTCTGCTTCTCCTTTGTCTCTAATACCTCTGTCCGCATTGTGTTATTTCTTCATGCTCCTGGCCTCTCTTTGATTATCTCTTCTTTCACCTCCCATCAAGCCACTTCACTTCTCTGCGCCTCAGCTCCCTCATCTGTAAAATGGGGATTCAGATTGTGAGCCCCACATGGGACAACCTGGTCACCTGTATTCTCCCCAGCACTTAGAACAGTGCTTTGCACATAGTAAGCACTTAACAAATACCAAAATTATTATTATTATTATTTCTCTCTCTCTTATCACCCTTACTGTATCGTCCAGTTCCTCATACTCCCCATTCAACTCTCTCCCTCGCCCTCATTCTTTCCCCTTTCATGTCCAATCTCTTACACTCCCTGTCCCTTCCTCATCCTCTCCTCCGTCACTCTGATTCAGTCATTCATTCAGTCATATTTATTGAACGCTTACTGTGTGCACAGCACTGTATTAAGTGTTTGGGAAAGTACAATACAATAATAAGCAGACACATTACCTTGATCTTATCCAATTCCTGCCCGATCCCTCGCCCTTCACCTCCAGCATTTCCTTTCACATCCCTGATTTCTCTCCCGTCCTTTTTTCCCTCATCCCTAACTTTTCCCCTGTTGCCTCCAATCCCTTCCCTATCCCTTGGTCTTCTCCCTCATATTTACGTTCTTGGCCTTTATCTCCATTTTCACCCCTGTCACTTCCAGTCCCTCTCATTTCCCCAGCCTTTCCACCAACTTTCTCCAACCTTTACACTAGTAACCCTTTTTGGTTGCCCTGTAAAGCCCTCCATCTCAGCTCCAGCCTGTGCCCCCTCTCTTCACGTAGCTCCCTTCATCCTGAACTTCCCCTCCTCCATATCACTTCTTTGGCTTTTGAGGGTTTCCTCTTCAGCCCCTTTCTCTCCCCTTTTACCTCCAAACTCTCTCCCTCCTTCCCCAGACCCATTCCCTTCACCAATATTCCTCCCTCCGCCCCATCTCCTACTTGACATCCCTCTTCTGCTCCCATCCCCTTCCTTGTTGTCACACTCCTCTCCCACCCGGCCTAGTGTCTTACAAGTTTGTAAGGAGTTTGTGTTTGATGCAGAGGAGTGGGGTTTGGACTGAATGGTTTTTCAGAAAAGTGATACAGGCAGCAGAGTGAAGTGTGGACTGAAGAGAGGAGAGACGGGAGGCAGACAGGTCAGTGAGGAAGCTGATAAAGTAGTCAAGGTGAGAAATGAGTGCCTGGAAACACTTGCTAGCAGTTTGGATGGAGAGGAGTGGTCCGATTTTAGAGATGTTGTGAAGATAGAACTGACAGGATTTTGTGACAGATGAGACAAGAAGTAGAATAAGGGTTGACTACAGTGGCAGAGTTTGTGTGAGACAGGGTTTGTGTGGGAAATTTAGGAGTTCTGTTTAGGACATGTTTAGTTTGAGGTGTTGCCAGAACATCCAAGTAGAGATGTCCTGAAGGCAGGAGGAAATGAGGGACTGTAGAGAAGGAGAAAGGTCAGAACTGGAGATACAGATTTGGGAATCGTCCATAAAGAAATAGTACACGAGGCTGTGGGAGAAAAGGGATGAAGATGCAGGGATTGTAAATTTATAAACAATGCTATTTATGCCATCATTAGACCAGTGGTCCATCTAAGACTAGCATTCTGGTCTTAACAGAAGCACTAATGGATGCTTGGAGGATTGCCCCCCTTATAGCCATCTTTGAAGTTAGAAATATATCTTTTAATACTCATTAACCCACTGTGAACCCACTGTCTATCTAAAAGGGAGGAATGGAGAGGTTTGATCGGAGGAGACTGAGCAGTGGAAGTCTTGCAGGACTTAAAATTTGAAGATTATTTTGGAATGGGTATTAAAAGGCACCTACTGTAATATATTTGGAGCTAAAAAAATCACTGATTACTTTTTCCAGATGTTTCTATGTTTTTTCCTCCTGATCCCCGCTCTTTTTCTTATTTGTGTCTGCCTGTCTCCCCTATTAGATTGTAAACTCCTTGAAGGCAGTGACCCATGTCTTTCACTTCTTTTAAATTTTCTTAAGGGCCTGCAAGCTCTACACTTTAGTGGCACTCTCTAAAGTGTCAGTTGATTGATCTTGTGAAAGCACATCCCATATTTTAGAAATATACAGTGCAAATCCAAAGTAATCTCTTCATACTCTGCAAAAAAAAAATTCCAACTATGAAAACTACTTTCTAGGTAAAATAGAAAAGCCCCGTTAGTTTAGAAGGAAATAAAGATGTGCGTTTGTATGTGTGTTTGTATGTGTGTAACCAAGCAACTTCTCTACATAGAAAGGTATGTAAATGAGCTTTGAAAATATTTCGTTTTTGTTACATTAAAACACCATCCTCACTAAGTTTGGGCTTAAACAGGGAAAAATATTAATGTGCATTTACTGGGCCTTAAAATATCCTGTTGAAAATATCAACTGTTTCAAAAGTAACATGGGGAAGAGTCATGCCCTGAAATATAAAATGAAAACGTATCAGCTTAATAAGTTTTAAGTAACGAGTGCATTTTCACTTAAATGAATATTTTGTGCTTGCTTCTCAAGGCAGTGTGGGCTCTTGGTAATATTGCTGGAGACAATGCAGAATGCAGAGATTTTGTTTTGAACTGTGGAATACTTCCACCTCTGTTAGAGTAAGTATTTTGAATTTTTATTACAGCGAATATATTACATAGCCATTATATGTGTTATATTATTACAATATTATTTAATATAATGTACCCAATATTTTATGGATAACAAGGCAGAAACACTCTTGCTTCGTATACTCTATAGAATTTAGGCGTTTTGGTCTCCTACCTGCTTCGTGAATCTACCACCTCTACCTGTGCCTCTGACGAGATCTAGTGGGTAGAACCCAGGACTGGGAGTCAGGGGGGCTGGGTTCTAATTCTGGCTTTGCCACCTGTCTACTGTGTGAGTTGGGCAAGTCAGTTAACTTCTTTGGGCCTTAGTTTCGTCATCTGAACAGTAGGGATTAAATACCTGTTCTCCCTCCGCGTTAGCCCATGAGCTCCATTCGGGACAGAAACTGTGTACGGTCGGTATATCCTGCATCTACCCCAGTGCTTGGCATAAGGAAGCACTTCACAAATGTCACAGTCATGATTTATGCCAAAGTGCTATTGGGCAGATGTGAGTGCCCGGGTGTTAAGGTGGGACAGTCGCGCTGCAATGGTAGTAGGCGGACATAAAGTGGGCGATTGGAAATTTAGGGAAGTCCTAGAGACGGTGTGACATAGGAAAGATTTGAAGATGAGGAGAGCCCCAGTCTATTGAATATGAACTGGGAGGGAATTCCACCTGGAGGGCAGTGTGTGAGAAGGCTAGGGATGAAAGCTGGCTGCAACGTGAAGGATCGCTTGAGAGGAATGAAGTGTGCAAGCTGCTGTGTATTGGGCAAAGTAAAGGTAAGTAGGAGAGAGAGCTGGTAGAGTGCCATAAAGCTAGTAGGTATTTCTGCTTGATGCAGAGAGAAATGGAGAGCCATTGGAGACTTTTGAGAAGTGGGGAGATGGGAGCAGAACAGTGTTTTAGAAAAATGACGTGGGCAGCAGTCTCGCATTTTCTCCTGCTTGGATATCCTGCCGACACCTCAAACTTAAAATGTCCAAAACAGAAGTCCTCATCTTCCCACCCAAATCCTGTCTTCCCCCTGACTTTCCCATTACGTAGACAGCACCACCGAGCTCCTTGCCTCACATGCTTGTAACCTTGGTGTTACCCTCGACTCATAATAATAATAATAATAATAATAATAATAATAATAATGACATTTAAGTGCTTACTTTGTGCCAGGCACTCTAGTAAGCACTGAGATGGATACCAGTCATTCAGGTTGAACACAGTCCCTGTCCCATGTGGGGCTCACAGTCTCAATTCCCTTTTTACAGATGAGGTAACTGCGACAGAGAAGTGAAGTGACTTGCCCAAGTTCAACAGACAAGTGGCAGAGCCAGGATTAGAACCCATGACCCTCTGACTCCTTTGCTCTGTCCAATATGCCGTGACTTATCTCTCTCATTTCAACCCACATATTCAGTCTATCACCAAATCCTGTCAGTTCAACCTTCACAGCATCGCCAGAATCCACCCTCTCCTCTCCATTCAAACTGCTGCTACGTTAATCCCAGCGCTTAACGTAGCTCACCGCGATTACGGCATCAGCCTGCTTGCTGACCTCCCTGCCTCCTGTCTCTTCCCACTCCAGCCCATACTCCACTCTGCTGCCGGGATCATTTTTGTATGAAACGGCTCAGTCCGTGTTTTCCCGCTCCTCAAGAACCTCCAGTGACTGCCCATCCACCTCTGCGTCAAACAGAAATTTCTTACCGTAGACTTAAAAGCACTCAATCACCTTGCCCCCTCCTACCTTACCTCCCTAACTTCCTTCTAGGACCCAGCCCTCACACTTCAACCTTCAACCTAATGCCAACCTTCTCACTGTACCTCGATCTCGTGTATCTTGCCACTGACCCTTTGACCATACCCTGCCTCTGACCTAGAGTACCCTCCTTCACATATGACAATCGCTTTCCCCGCCTTCAAAGCTTTATTAAAAGCACACGTCTTCCTAGAGTCCTTCCTTGACGATGCTCTCATTTCCTCCTCT
This sequence comes from Tachyglossus aculeatus, assembly GCF_015852505.1. Lineage (NCBI taxonomy): Eukaryota > Metazoa > Chordata > Mammalia > Monotremata > Tachyglossidae > Tachyglossus > Tachyglossus aculeatus. The sequence goes on along the minus strand of NC_052067.1, from coordinate 99,410,581 downwards.
CTCATTCCCTTCCGCGTTGCCCTTGCACTTGGATTTGCACCCTTTATTCACCTTCTCTCAGCCCCAGAGCCCTCTCATACGTATCTGTAATTTATTTATTTATGTATTTATAAATTAGCTATAATTTACTTATAAATTATACATTTATTTATTAATGTCTGTCTCCCGATCTAGACTGTAAGCTCCCTGAGGGTAGGGAATGTATCTCTCTATTATATTGTACCTTCCCAAGCATTTAATACAGTGCTCTGCACACAGTAAATGCTCAATAAATACATTTGATTGATCAATTGATTGTTTGGGCGAGACTAGAGGCAGGGAGGTCAGTGAGCGAAAGGTCAGTGGTGGGAGAGTCGAGGATGAGGTACAGTGAGTGGCTTAGACTGTGAGCCCACTGTTGGGTAGGGACTGTCTCTATATGTTGCCAACTTTTACTTCCCAAGCTCTTAGTACAGTGCTCTGCACACAGTAAGCGCTCAATAAATACGATTGATTGATTGAATGATTGATTGAGCACCCCAGGCACACCACACAAACTCTTTGGGTCAGCTGAAGGGCACATCCACTGCTTGTCCCTGTTTTTTCCCCTCCTCTATCTCTCTCCCTCCCCTTCCCAGCCCCAGTTAAAGCCAGGAATGGACTGAGTGCTCAGTACGTTCACAGTCTTACAGGAAATGCTCCATATCACGGGAAGGCTTTAGTCCCAAGGTGGAAACTTCTGCTCCATAGGGGAATGTTGCTTTTGGTGATCTGGGATGACCTCATGGTCCATCGCTGCCCCATTTTACTACTCTCTGTGTTCTGTTGATGTTCTCCCCCTGTATCCCCAGCCTCATTCACGTACCCATCCAGTCCCATCAGCACAGGCAGCAGGATGGGCCGAACACCGAATCGCTTCAGAAACACCCAGGGCTTCAGCCAGGGGTCACAGGGGGGGGCTCCCAATTTTACCCAAAAGCTTTCTGGAGGGATGAGAGATGACATCTGGGGCTAACCACATCCCGGAGCCCAGCAGGCTACTAGACATCCTTTGAGAAGCAGCATGGCCTAGTGGCTAGAACACAGATCCTTTTGGGAGTCAAAAGGTCATGGATTCTAATGTCGGCTCTGCCCCTTGTCTGCTCGGTGACCTTGGGCAAGTCAGTTCACTTCTCTGGGCCTCAGTTTCCTCATCTGTAAAATGGGCATTGAGACTGTGAGTCCCATGTGGGGCATGGACTGTATCCAACCTGATTTGCTTGTCTCCACCCCAGTGCTTAGTACAGTGCCTGGGACACAGTAAGGGCTTAACAAATGCAATCATTATTAGCCTAATATCTGGACCAATGCTGGCTGCAAATTAATAGGATTTCACCCAGAAATAGCCCTCGGTTAGATGGGGGTGGAGGGAGGGAAGAAGGGGAGTGTGGGGGTGGGGGCGAAGGGAGGCGTTTGGTGAAACTGCTTTAAGATTGCATGCATGAAGAGCTCTTTGAACAGTGACAAGGGGATTTAAGGTGACAGCTTTATTTTTCTTCACAGATTGCTAACCAACTCGAACAGGCTCACAACCACCCGAAATGCTGTCTGGGCACTTTCAAATTTATGTAGAGGCAAGAACCCACCGCCAGACTTCAGTAAGGTATGAGAGCAGTACAAAAATGAAAATCAGTCTTAGGGATGATCTTGCCAAGTATGTCCAAAGTGGGAAGTCACCAGAGAGCAACTTTTTTGATCACATACTCTCCCAAGCACTTAGTACAGTGCTTAGAACAATGTTCTGCATGCAGTAAATATTATTATGATTGATCAATAAATATGATTGAGCACTCAATAAGTATGATTGAGGAGAAACAATGTGGCCTAGTGGATAGAGCAGAGCCTGGGAGTCAGCAGGACCTGGATTCTAATCCCTCTCCACCACGTGTTTGCTCTGAGACCTTGGGTAAGTCCCTTAACCTCTCTGTGCCTCGGTTACCTCCTCTGTAAAAAGGGGATTAAGACCGAGAGCCCCATGAAGGATACAGACTGTGTCCGATCTGATTATGTTGTATCTTTTCCCAGCGCCGAGGACAGTGCCAAACAACAGTCAGTGCTTAAGAAATACCATTTTAAAAAATGTAATGTCACAATTTTAAGATTAGAAAGAGAAGCAAGCTTGACCCTTCTCTCTTCACTAGCTTGTACAGGAAACAGCAGTGAAGTAAAGGGAGCTGCAAAGCTCCCTCAGCACTAACAAGGGGGCAAAATTAGAGTCCTCCCTTTCTTCCCCCCAGAATCTCCCTGTCTCAAATTACATACATGAAGTAAAGTAATAGTAAAAGAAGGACCCATATTGCATTGTTAGATTCTGCTTTTTTTCAGTAACACTTCGAGGTTGATGTCAAGACTGTTTTAAACTAGATTGATCAGCAAGATAGAACTTTATGTAAAATATGAAGTCTTAAAATACTTCTCTCAGACATTTCCAGTGAGTCTGACCTAAAAAATAAACACCCACCCAATATTTCAGTGAAGCAATTTATTTTAGGATACTTTTATCTAATGGGTGGTTTTTTTTAAATGATATTAAGTGCTTACTATGTGTTAGGCACTATATTAAGCGCTGGGGTAGATACAAGCTAATCAGGTTGGACACAGTCCATTTCCCACATGGGACTCACGGTCTTAATCCCCATTTTACAGATGAGGTAACTGAGGCATAGAGAAGTTAAGCGACTTGCCCAAAGTCATCCAGTTGGAAATTCTTTATTTTATGTTGTAGCTGCAATGTGTGATTGCCAGATATTGTCAGTCACCTCCATTCCCCTCTGGTCCATCCTCATCCCTCTTTGCAAGGCTGCACTTCTTTATTTTGATATTTGTATTATTTTATGCAAAATCTGTAGATTTTAGGTTTTAGTTGCTAAAAACTATGAAATGGAGTTGGGACTTATAGATGATTAAATAAATGCAGATGGCCTTGGACAGTGAATTTAGTATTGACCATAATTATGTGTATTTTTTAGGTAACATTGCAATGTTACATTTCAGAGGATGCTATTAATATATATTTTTGAAATTCAACATGCCCCATGGTTTAAATTGAATTAAACCACATAGTTATGAAAAGTGATTTGTTCCCATAAGTGCTTTCCACCCCGAACACTAAGCTTTCTAAAAGAAACCTTGGACAGATGTGTAAAGTGTAACTTAAGACCACATTTCTACAACCAAAAAACTATTTGTTTTCATTACGTAGTTAAATCCAAGTGAAGTGGAACACAAGTTCTCTGAACATCAGCTGTCTAACTGAAAAGCTTTCACCCCTTTTTAGAAACTATTCTGTTGTGGTGTCCTGGTTTCAGTTGAAATATGTCAAACCTGCTTTTCTTGTTTCTACCCCAGCTCTTAGTACAGCGCTTGGCACGTAATAAGCGCTTAAGAAATGCCACCGTTATTATTACTGTTAAGTGCCCACATCATCTGGGTTCAGACCCTCTACTCCACAAAGGCACATCCTCACTCCCCTCTCTCTAATCCTTTCCCTCTCCTCTCCTTTCTCACTTTTTTCCCCTCTTCCCCTACATTTGCAAAGGAATACTTGCTAAAGGAGGAATGTAGCTCAGAGGGAACTAGAGTTTTAGAGAAGAAAATGCGGTCCTGTTGCTACTGCCAACCTTCACTTGCTCTTGTTCCTCTGGGCTACTGCTGTTCCTCCTGCTCAGCTTCCTTCTGAGCTCCTGGAGAGGTCTCACCTGGTCAGAGAGTCCAGCAAAATGAAACTCACTACTTCATGATACGATAAGCTCAGTATGGGCAGGGAACGTATCCGCCGTTGTCGTCTCTCAAGCGCGCAGGACAGTGCTCTGCACATAGTAAGCACTCAATAAATACCACTGATTGATTCCTTGAAGTACAACCAGGGAAACTGGCATCTTATTGGAAACCTCAGAGCTAGCTCTTTGCTAACCAACCTAAGGCTGGGTGGCTAATCCAAAACAAAAAAAAAAGTTTGACTTTGAACAAAATTGGAAGCAATTCTATCAAGAAAGTGGCCAAAGACCTGCATGCTGGCGGTGCAGTTTTGTTTATTTCCAAACTTGGGGCCCTCTGAACTAGCTTCAGTCCCAGCTGTATTTTCATTATCACCACCTCTTGCCATTCATATGTCGTCTTCATTCCCTTTTTGGGTCTCGTCTTCCTTTCAAGTGCATAGTACAGTGCTCTGCACACAGTAAGCACTCAATAAAGACGATTGAATGAATTAACTATGTATATGTCGTTTTCCTCTCACACCCCTGTACTTGGAACATAGTAAATGCTTAACAATTATCATAATAATCATCATCATCATCATCAATCGTATTTATTGAGCGCTTACTATGTGCAGAGCACTGTACTAAGCGCTTGGGAAGTACAAATTGGCAACATATAGAGATAGAGACAGTCCCTACCCAACAGTGGGCTCACAGTCTAAAAGGGGGAGACAGAGAACAAAACCAAACATGCTAACAAAATAAAATAAATAGAATAGATATGTACAAATAAAATAAATAAATAAATAGAGTAATAATTGAACCTCAAGCTTCTTAGCATAGCTCAGTAATAAATACTTTGTTTTTCACTAAGCATTCATTTTTACGTAATGAATACCAGCCCAACAATTTTCCGAGCTAGTTTTGTGTGATTACAGTCCATCATGATTAAACTTTTAGAAAGTGGTTTAAAACACAGCTTGTGTTTTTATTCATCTGGACATTTTATTGTGGACATAAAATTTTACGTCATCACTTCTTTGGAAGTAACAAATTACTGGAAGATGTGTTTGGAAACTAGGAAAACTCAAGTCTTCTCTATCTCTCAGGTGTCACCTTGTTTAAGTGTCTTATCAAGACTGTTATTTAGCAGCGATCCAGATGTATTAGCCGATGCCTGTTGGGCCCTGTCTTATCTTTCGGATGGACCTAATGATAAGATCCAGTCAGTTATTGATTCTGGAGTCTGTCGAAGATTGGTAGAACTTTTGATGTAAGTATGCGGTATGTAAATGAATGACTGTGTATCAAACTAACAGGTATTCACTTAAAAGCCACCTCCTGCAGTAAACATAGCTCATCAGTGTTTTGTGAGTGCCTTCTCTGTACAGAGCAGTAATTAGCTGCTGAGGCTGTAGGCTTGTTGTGGACAGGTAATGTGTCGGTTTATTGTTCTCTTCCACTCTTCCGAGCACTTAGTACAGTGCTTTGCACACAGTAAGCACTCAATAAATATGATTGAATGAATGAATGCAGTCCCCAGCCTTTGAAGAGTTGACTGTTTAATGAGGAAAACAGGCAGATACAAATAATGAAGGTACGGTGGGGAAAACAGGAAGCAACAAAAGAGAAGAATAAAATAATCTGATATGCATATGAGTGCCAAGGGGGCAAGTAGGCTTGGCGCGACCATGGAGGTGGGAACACAATGGAAAGTATAAATGTAATTGGAAGCAGCAAAATCAATCAATCACTGGTACTTATTGAGTGCTTACTGGGTGCAGAGCATTGAGTGCCTGGGAGAGTATAGTACAACAGAGTCGGTAGACACATTCTCTGCCCGCAAAACAATCCAAAAATGAATAAGTGGAGCACATAAACCACTATTTGCCTAAGCGCAAAGTTTGGCTGATGGGATGATCACAGCTGGGAGGTGGAGATTAGTCAGAGAATACCTCGGGAGAAAGTGTGTTTTCAGGAGGTTTTGGAAGTGGGGAGGAAAAAATGTCTGGTGGATTGGATGGGGGATGGCATTTTGAAAGGGGTGAAGGGAGTGTGCTATAGGTTGGAGGCAGGATTGTTGAAAGCAAAGTACAGTTAGGCAGTTAGGAAGTTAGCTAGGGAGATGTGAAAAGTGGAAGAAGAGAAAGGAGAAGAAATGTGGCGAACCCTGAGGCCAATGAATAGGATTTTTTTTTTTTTGATGCAGAAAGAAGCAAGTGACTGTTAAAAGATTTTGAGGAGGGGAATAGTGTGTTTCGAATAGTGTTTTTGGAAGATGATCAATCAGTGAACCAGTAGCATTTATTGAGTGCCGTTGGTATTCACAGCACTGTATGAAGTGTTTGGGAGAGTAGAATTGGTAGACACGATCCCTGCTTTGGAAGAGCCTCTAGGAAGCAAAATGTAGGAAAGCTAAATAGTGGAGAAACTGGAAGCAGAAGATCAGTAAGGGTGGGAAAGATGTGAGCCTTCTAAACCAAATTGCTTCATAAGCAGTCTATTTTAAGAGTGAAATACATAAATGTTGAAAACAGTATATTTCTTTTATCCTTAGGCACAATGACTATAAGGTGGTTTCCCCTGCATTAAGAGCTGTTGGTAATATCGTGACTGGTGATGACATTCAAACACAGGTGAGTTCAGGCTTCTCCTCAAACAAAATTAAAAAAAAGGTACATCTTCTGCAGTGTTTTATGGACTGAATCTTTCATTTTATCTGCCATAAAAATTGTTTATGGTCCATCAAGCTCCAGCTTTGATCCATGGCCTGTGTTCCAAGATATATTCCTGTGCGATCAGGCTAGATGCTCTTCCGCCTGAAATCGCTTCAGTGAAGTCCTGCCTTGAGGGTTGTAGATGAACTACACAGGTGCCTCAGATTGCAGCCATTGTGTATTCAGTCCGATTTATTGATCCCTTTCTCTGCGTAGAGCACTGTACTGCGTGCTCGGGAGAGTGCAGTATAACAGATTTGGTAGATGCAGTCCCTGCCCACAAAGAGCTTACAGTCTAAAGGGGAAGACAGACATTAATATAAATAAATTTCTGATATGTACATAAGTGCTGTGGTGGAGTGAATAAAGGATGCAAATCCAAGTGCAAGGACAAAGTAGAAAATATACATATCCTGGGAACTCAGCCATAGATGTTTGACTCAGTACAGTGCATCATTGTAAAATGCCAAAATATGAAAAGATTGGTAGATTCTTTCCACTACAGGTAAGATTTGGGGGTGAAGTCATCTTGCAACAGTTTTAAAGAAAAATTGATGAATCTATATGAATGATTAAAGATGGAGAGAAAAATTTAAAGTTGTGAAGAGGTGTTGTTAAGGAGTTGGCGCACTGTAGGATATGATTTGAGGTCAAAAAGGAGGCAGCTGTACAATTTTACGACGGACAGATTGTTCACTAATCATATAATTGTGGTATTTGTTAAACTCTTATTATGTGCCAAGCATTGCATTAAGTGCTGGGGTAGACACAAGGTAATCAGGTCCCACATTCTACGTAGGATGGAGAACAGGTACTGAGTCCCCATTTTGCAGGTGACAAACCACTACTGCAATCATTCATTCATTCAATCGTATTTATTGAGCGCCTACTGTGTGCAGAGCACTGTACTAAGCACTTGGGAAGTACAGATTGGCAACATATAGAAACGGTCCCTACCCAACAACGGGCTCACAGTCTAGAAGGCTGATGGCAAAGATTCATAATCATGCTATGACTAATAATACGTGTGGTATTTGTTAAGCGCTTATGAGAAGCAGCTTGGCCTAGATGAAAGAACACAGGACTGGGAGTGAGGAGGCTTAAATTCTAATGCCAGCTCCGCCACTTGCCAGCTGGGTAACCTTGGGTAAGCCACATAATTTCTGTGCCTCAGTTTCCTCATCTGAAAAATGGAGATTACCTGTCCTTCCTCCTTCTTAGAATGTGAGCCCCAAGTGGAACAGGACTGGGTCTGATCTGGATGTATTTTATCTACCCCAGTGCTTTGACACATAGTAAGCACTCAACAGATTATTACTATGTGCCAAGTCTGGGCTAGATGCAAGGTAATCATCATCATCATCAATCAAAGCAGACAGTCCTTGTCCCTCATGGGTGGAAAATCAATCAGTGATATTTACCAATTGCTTACTATGTGCAGAGCACTTAGTGCTTGGGAGAGTACAGTACAACAGAATTAGCAGACACATGCCCTTGCCCATGAGGAGCGTACAGTCTAGAAGGGGAATCGAATCGAAGCAGATGGAAGAACATGTGTTTTATCCCCATTTGTCATATGGGGAAACTGAGGCCCAGAGAAGTTAAGTAATTTGTCTCAGGACACATACCAGGCAAGTGATAAATCCAGGACCAGAGCCTGGTCTTCTGCATCCCAGCCCCACATTCATTCCACCAGCCTAATCAACTCACTTGGTTTACATTGTGATGTTTTGCGATTGTAACAAATGCTAGATAACAGTGTATAGCGTAAAAAAAAATTCATATTATTTTTTCAGGAGTTTTTGAACAAATCCCTATTTATAACATGTAAGTCTTTGGGAAATGTATACCACAGTACAGCCATTCACGAAATGTCCACCTTTTTTAAGGAACACAGTATAGCTGCTTGATTTCTCAAAGCTGTCTTGGCCTAGCAGTATTTAATTCTTTAATTCTGACCAATCATCTTAATTAGAAAATTTCTCCATTCCAATCAGCAGATCATGATTTATTTCTGTGTTAATCCTTGTCAGCCCTTCTCTGGTAAATTTCCCTTACGTCAAGAAGCAGCGTAGCCTGGGGGAAAGAGCTTGGGGCTGGGAGTCAGAGTACCTGGGTTCTAATCCTGGCTTGGCCATTTTCTGGGTGTGTAACCTTAGGCTACTTTACTTCTGTGCCCCTCTGTTTTCTATAAAATGAGATTCAATTCCTGTCTGCTCATCTCCTTAGACTGACCCCCACTTGGGACAGGAACTGCACCCCTCCTGATTATCTTCTATTTAGCCCAGTGCTTGGTGCAGTGCTTGGCACATACCACCTGAATGCCTGCTGGTTTCAGTATACTGTCCTCTACTAAATGCTTGCTCTCGGAGCGGATGATTTTATGGCTTTTGCCTTGTTGTTCTGAGCGCTGAGTCGGGGGGCACTTGGTCACCGAGTTCCCAAATCTGGGTCCTTATGTGCCCTTATAACAATTGGGTGTCTCCGTGCTTCACTGAACTGGCGTATTGTGTCAGGAGAGGGTAGATGTTTCAACCAGAAAACGTTGTTATTGCCCCTCATAGTCCCATTCTACTAATCAGTCGATGGCATATGCTGAACACTTACTGTCTGCAGAGCATTCATTCATTCATTCAATCGTATTTATTGAGCGCTTACTGTGTGCAGAGCACTGTACTAAACGCTTGGGAAGTACAATTCGGCAACATATAGAGACGGTCGGTACCCAACAACGGGCTCACAGTCTAGAAAAGGGAGACAGACAACAAAACATGTAGACAGGTGTCAGAATCATCAGAACAAATAGAATTATAGCTATATGCACACCATTAACAAAATAAATGGAATAGTAAATATGTACAAGTAAAATAGGGTAATAAATCTGTACAAATACATACAAGTGCTGTGGGGAGGGGAAGGAGGTAGGGCAGAAGGGGGAGATGGGGAGGAGGAGAGAAAAAAGGGGGCTCAGTCTGGGAAGGCCTCTTGGAGGAGGTGAGCTCTCAGTAGGGCTTTGAAGGGAGGAAGAGAGCTAGCTTGACGGATGTGCGGAGGGAGAGCATTCCAGGCCAGGGGAAGGATGTCGGCCAGGAGTTGACAGCGGGACAGGCGAAAACGAGGCCCAGTGAGGAGGTTAGCGGCAGAGGAGCGGAGGGTGCGAGCTGGGCTGGAGAAGGAGAGAAGGGAGGTGAGGTAGGAGGGGGCGAGGGGATGGACAGCCTTGAAGCCCAGGGTGAGGAGTTTCTGCCTGATGCGCAGATTGATTGGTAGCCACTGGAGATTTTTGAGGAGGGGAGTAACATGCCCAGAGCGTTTCTGGACAAAGACAATCCGGACAGCAGCATGAAGTATGGATTGAAGTGGGGAGAGACACGAGGATGGGAGATCAGAGAAGTCTGATGCAGTAGTCCAGATGGGATAGGATGAGAGCTTGAACGAGCAGGGTAGCGGTATGGATGGAGAGGAAAGGGCGGATCTTGGCGATTTTGTGGAGGTGAGGCCAGTAGGTTTTGTTGATGGACTGGATATGTGGGGTGAACGAGAGAGCGGAGTTGAGGAGGACACCCAGGTTGCAGGCTTGTGAGACGGGAAGGATGGTAGTGCCAAGCATTGTACTAAGCATTGAGGAGAGTCCAGTGGAGTTGGTAGACGTGATCACTGCCCTCAAACTTTTTCACTTTCTCCTTCTGCTCTTGCATTCTACCAACCAGAGAAACAACATGGATTTCCTTCACTACTGAACCCCAGGTAGCAGCCATATCAGACCAAGCCTAGCAATAGCTCTGGTCTGACTTTTGAGGAAATTCTTTTTTTTTTTTCCAGCATTACCTTTAGCAGTTGGCAAATAGAGAAGTTCCCAGAGGCTTAGAGCTGGCTTGTTTCCTCTAAGAGAAATGAATGTGTGTGTTGTGGGTGGGTACCAGTGGTGGGGTAAGCAGAGGCAGGAGAGAAACAGTTTCAGATCTGGGTAGATCATAGCGGGTGCGTCCCAGGACTTTTGGGTGGTATTTATATTCACAAGACTAATTATCTGAGTGCATAGTCAGGAGGATCTTGAGAAAATTTTTTTATTATATTTGTTAAGCATATATTGTGTACAAAGCACTGTGCTAAGCACTGGGGAAAAGTCGAAGGATATTGAATCAGGCACCACTCTGGCCCACAGTGGCTCACAGTCTAAAAAAGGAATAAGAAAACTGTAAATCGACATAAAGGGAAAAAAATAATCAACGAAGGAAAAACAGTAACAAAAAGTTACTACCGGAAGGCAGTTTCCAAGCTCTGAGTTGCTCTGGCAGGAGCATCTCTAGTCCAACAGTCACATTCTTTCTAGCACTCAATCAGTGATATTTATTGAGCGTTTACTGTATGCAGAGCACTGTGCTAAGTGCTTGGGAGAGCCCAGTGGAGTTGGCACACACCCTCCCTGTCCACAAGGAGCCTACAGTCTAGACATGAAGAAAAGCATTAAAAAATTGCAGAAAAGGAAAATAAGGTTACGTGCATAAGTGCTGTGGGGCGGAGGTAAATATTAAGTGCCTAAAGGGGTATGGATCCAAGTGTATAGGCGACAAAGAGTGGCGGGATAGGGAGAGGAAATGAGGTCTTAGTCAGGGAAGGTCTCTTGGAGTTGTGACTCTAGGAGGGCTTTGATGGTGGGGAACGTTGTGGCCTCTTGGATGCGAAGCGGGAGGTTAAGGCCAGAGGGAGGATGTGAGCAAGGAGTTGGTGTTGGGATAGACAAGAATGAGGTACAGAGAGTAAGTTGGTGAAGGAACCGAGTGTGTGGATTGGGTTGAAATAAGATGAGCAAGGCAGGCTAGGAGGGGAAGAGATGATTGTGTGCCTTAAAACCAGTCGTAAAGAATCTGTGATGCAGAGGTGGGTGAGCAACCACTTGAGGTTTTTTGAGGAGTGGGGAGACACGGACTGATAATTTTTTAGAAAATGGATCTGGACAGCAGAGTGAAGTACGGACCGGAGTGGGAAGACACAGGAGGCAATGAAGTCAGCCAGGAGGCTAATGCAGTAATCAGAGTGGGGTATGTGCTTGGATAAGGATGGTAGCTGTTGGAGAGGAAAAGACAGATTCTATTGACATGAATTAACGTGCCTTCTTCCAACAGTGAAGAAGGAATATTAATTGCAGGACTCTAGTGTGACATTTTCCAGTGGAATTCAATTCTCTTCATCATCAGCAGTGGTGTTTATTGAGCTCTTATTGTGTGCAGAGCACTGTACACTAAGCAGTTGGGAGAGTACAGTGCAACAGAGTTGGTAGACACGTCTCCCGCCCACAGCAAACTTACAGCCTGGCGATGGGCTTTTAAGCAGACACTTCGCTTTTCTTTATTTCAGTTTTCAAATGTTTGGTTTATGTGCTATGAAGGTGTTTATTTCATCATCTAAATTGTTTTAGGTAATTCTGAATTGCTCTGCTTTACCCTGTCTCTTGCACTTACTGAGTAGCCCAAAGGAATCCATTAGAAAAGAAGCTTGCTGGACAGTTTCTAATATCACTGCCGGAAATAGAGCACAGATTCAGGTAAGCTTTTCCGACTTCCAACTTTGAGTTTCCGTCCTTCACCAGTTCCCAAATGAAAATGTCTTCTGTCCTCCATGCAGTTACTTGTGTTTTTATTTCAAAGCCAAATTCTAATAGGGTTTTAGTATCAATAAAGTCTTGTGTGTCCAAAGTTGTTTCATGACTGTTCCATGCCCCTTCCCCCCTAAGATAGTTGGTATTGTGCTTTCTAAGTGCCCACATGCTTTAGGAAGCATTTTCTTTATGAAAATGATTTCATTAGCTAAGGGCCTATTTTTATAGTTTCCTGCCCATGGCACTGATTGATGTTGATGTTTAAGGAAGCTTGACACTCAGGTCAGTTCTGGAGTGCCTGGAGAAAGCTGAAAAGCTAGTCGGTTGCATTATTTGTGGTATTTTTACGTCAGCCCTTATCCACTTTATAAATTGTGCTAGAAATACTTAATTAGCAAGGTTTCGTTTATACAGAGCTGCTGTTTGTTCTCCAAATACAGGGATTACAGAGAAAACAGAGATAGTTTTGAGAAGCAATAGAAGAGATTTAGATTAGGTAAGAGAGAGGTTCCTGAAGTCTGAGAGGCTGTAGAAAATACTCACAAGTCCTTTTAACTCGGCTTTTCCCTATCTGTAGTTTATTCCGATGTCTGTCTCCTCCCCAGGCTGTAAGCTCCTTGTGGGCAGGGATCGTGTTTACCAACTCTCTTGCATTGTACTCTCCCAAGCACTTAGTTTAGTGCTCCGTTCTCAGGAAATGTTCAATAAATATCACCGATTGATTGTAGATAATTTTATCATGCAGTCCTATTTGGCTTGCAAGTGTAAACTGAACTTTGGGAAACATCGCAAGATACCTAGTTGAATGACCTAAAGATGGCCACTTGATGATATGAGGTTTTTGGAGATCCCATCTAAAGTTGAAAATTTGTGGTTCAACCTCACACTTGTAAAATATTATGTTTACTTGATTTTATTTGCACTTTTGACTCACTTCTTGTAGTTTTAGTGTTTTGTTTGAATTATCTTTCTTGCTTCAGGCTGTCATCGATGCAAATATTTTCCCGGTTTTGATCGAGATTCTCCAGAAAGCCGAATTTCGAACCAGAAAGGAAGCAGCGTGGGCCATCACTAATGCAACATCGGGAGGCACTCCTGAACAGATAAGGTGAGCTCAGCAATAAGGAGCCTGGATCAGTTCCCTTAGAACAGTGCCTTGCACATAGTAAGTGCTTAACAAATGCCATCATTATTATTATTATTATTATTCCCTGGCTTGTGTATGAATGAATACAGATTGGGTTGGAGGGGATGTGGCCATGGGTGGTGAGTATTTTTGTGCATTTTAGTAATGACTAGGTAGTTTGGAATGAACCCCCTCATCCTATAAAAATAGCATCATCAGTCCTGAGGGAAATTTGTAGGTTGCGCTATCATTAACCTATGCATCAAGCAGTTGTAATGGCAAATAATCTTGTAACATGGTTAGGTGCATCCAACTTGCTTCATTTTCTGGCAGCACTCCCTTCTGACATACATAATTCCCTCCATCTCCTTCCGTCACGGCCCACTGCCCACATCTGCAAGTTTTCACAGCACCTCTGCAACTCACCCAGCAAACAGGTAGTGCTCCTGCTGCTCTCTCGCCAAATCTTCCCTCTCCTTTTAATTCCCAACAAGGGTCTGGGCTTGAGATCCATCGTAGAACCCACTGGGTGTCCTTACCCAGATTCCCGGACCTCCTTTGGGAAACCTAATCCGAGAGAAGAGCTGACTTCACCTGGGTCATTTCCGCCAACATTGAGTCATGCTTCTTCAGTGTGATGTTTCAGAAAGTGGGAGAGAGCTGAGTGGTAATTAACAACTTGTTTATGGCTCAAACATATTTCCATAAAATCAATAAGCGGCTCTGTAGCGAGGCAGTTCTTGTTGACAAGAAAATGTATATTGTACTTATATTCGTTAGCCACTGTGTGACATCCTAAGTTGAAGAGAAAAAGCATAATTTCATAACAGTCTTTAACCCTCTCTTTAGCTTTCATATTGGAGGAAAGGTGTTGTTCCAGCCTCAGACACATGGTCATTTTTATACCAGTAACCATTCTGAGATAGCAAACATTTATCAATACAGGGGAGATCTGCAAAACCAAAAGTTACAAGGAAATAAATGTAATTTTCAGGACCACTTATTTGTAAATAGGAACATTTTTAAAAGTGGCAGCACCTCACTTTTACGTGTTCCAGTTTACTGTATGGAAATATTCCAGCCTCAGATGCAAATATAGGCCCATGGGCTCCACTGTAAGACAAGTGGGAAGCAGCATGGCCTAGTGAGTGGAAAGAGCACGGGTCTGGAATTCAGAGGACCTGGGTTCTAATACCGGCTTTGCTATTTGCCTACTGTGTGACCTTGGGTAAATCATTTAACGTCTCTATGCCTCAGTTACCTCATTTGTAAAATGGGGATTAAGACCATGAGCCCTCTGTGAGACATGGACTGTGTCTAACCTTTTATCCACTTCAGCACTTAGTATAGTACCTGTCTTATAGTAAGCGCTTAACAAATACCATTAAAAAAAAATGAAGTAGTGGTACAACAAATTGAACTAGTCCCTGCCTTTAGACCCCTAATAATAATAATAATAATAATAATAATGATGGTATTTGTTAAGCACTTACTATGTGCAAAGCACTGTTCTAAGCACTGGGGAGGTTACAGGGTGATCAGGTTATCCCACGGGGGGCTCACAGTTTAATCCCCATTTTACAGATGAGGTAACTGAGGCACAGAGAAGTTAAGTGACTTGCCCAAAGTCACACAGCTGACAGGTGGAGGAGCCGGGATTTGAACCCATGACCTCTGACTCCAAAGCCTGGGCTCTTTCCACTGAGCCACACTGCTTCTCAAATGACCTGGCCATGTGCTGTATTGATAAAATTGAAACCCAGACTTGGTCTCCCTAACATCTTCCCTATTATTCTTCAGTCCCTCCCTCCTCCTGCCCCCTCTTCGAGTTCGCTATCTTTCCCAGCAGTTTCACAATCAGTCAGTCAGTTGTATTGGACACTTACTGTGTGCAGCACACATTGCCAAGCACTTGGAGAATACAGTATAACAAAGTTGATAGACATGTTCGCTGCCCACAAGGAGCGTACAGTCTTGAGAGAAGCCTCGAGAGGAGATCTCCAGTCTTTCAAAATCTACCCCCTCCACCCGCACCTCCAACCCTATCCCTTTGCACCACATTAAATTAATTGTCCCCTCCCTTTTTCTGTAATTTGTATTAAGATCTGTCTCCCCCTCTAAACTGTAAGCCCGTTGTGCACAGGGAACATATCTGCCAACTATTGTATTGTACTCTATACCCCAGCACATAGTAAAGTGTTCTGCACACAGTTCTAAGTGCTTAATTAATGCAGTTGGTTGATGGATGCTTCCCTCCCTGACCTTCATCTTCAACCATGAACTTTCCAATGGCTTCTTCCCCACTGCTTTCAAACATTCTCATATGTGCCCTATCCTAAAAAAATCCTTTCCAGGCCTTCCCAGCTACTTCCAGTTATCACCCCCTCTCCCTCCTACCATTCATCTCCAAACTCCTTGAGCGAGTTGTCTATATACACTGCCTCTAATTCCTCTCCTCTGATTGTTTCCTCCACCCCCTAAAATCTGGCTTCCATCCCCTTCATTCCACAGCAACTCACCTCTCTAAGGTCACCAGTGACCTTCTTCTTGACAGTTACCACAGGCTCTACTCCATCGTAATCGTCCTTGACCTCTCAGCTGGCCGTGACACTATGGAGCACCCCCTTCTCCTGGAAACAGTCTCTAACCTTGGCTTCACTGACACTGTCCTCCCCTGCTTCTCCTCCTATCTCTTCTTAGTCTCTTTGAGTCTCTTCCTCTGCCTCCCACCCTCTAACTGTGGGAGTCCCCTCTGGGTTCCCTTCCGTCCTCCATCTACACCCACTCCCTTGCAGAATTCAATCAGTCCTACAGCTTCAACTGCCATCTCTATGCAGATGATTCCCAAATTTACCTCTCAAAACACCGACTTCTCTCCTCTACAGTCTCGCATTTCTTTCTGTCTTTAGGACATCTCCACTTGGATATCCTGTGGGCACCTCAAAGTAAATGTGCCCTTAACAGAATTCCTCATCTTTCCACTGAAATGCTGTCCTCCCCTCGTCTGTCCCTTCACTGAAGACACCACCACTATGCTCTCTGTCTCACAAGCCCCTGACCTTGGCATTATCCTCAACTCATCTCTCTCATTCAACCCATAGTTTCAATCTGTTACTAAATCCCGTCAGTTCTACCTTCACATCGCAAAAATCTGCCCTTCATGTCCATCCAAACTGTTATTCTCCTGATTCATTCATTCATTGTCACATTTATTGAGCACTTACTGTGTGCAGAGCACTGTACTAAGCGCTTGGGAAGTAGAAGTCGGCAACATATAGGGACGGTCCCTACCCAACAACGGGCTTGCAGTCTAGAATGGGGAGACAGACAACAAAACAAAGCACATCATCAGAAGCACATATCATATATCCCATCTTGACCACTGCATCAGCCTTCTTGGTGACCTCCCAGCTTCTTGCCTTTCTCCACTCCAGTCCATCCTTCATCCCAGATCATCTTTCTAAAATAGTTCAGTCCTCATTGCCCCGCCCTCAAGAATCTCCAGGGGTTGTCCATCCTCTTGTGCATCGAACAGAAACTTCTTACTTTTGGCTTTAAAGCACTCAATCAACTTGATGCCTTCTCTCTTACCTCACTGATTTCCTTCTGCAACCCAGCCCACGTATTTTGTTCCTCTCATCAACATCAATCGTATTTATTGAACGCTTACTGTGTGCAGAGCAGTGTACTAAGCGCTTGGGAAGTACAAATTGGCAACATATAGAGACAGTCCCTACCCAACAGTGGGCTCACAGTCTAA